>NC_084465.1:35771863-36083401 GCF_027409185.1 Cynocephalus volans
TGTCTGATACGTATAGTCTCCACTCTTCTGTGTTTTTAGAAATCTCTAGACATCTCAGGTGTGCTGGTCTCCCCAGTGATTCTTTCAGAGTGGTTATTGCCCATATATTTGCTCCACTGCGTTTCTGAATGTTCTTAGTTGGAACCTTGAGCCCTGCCAAGTCTACTTTTATTTGTGGATAAATGTCTGTGTGTTGTTTTTTGTGGGTGAATGAAGGCTGGTATCTCCCATTCTGCTATCTTGCTAACATCACTCCTGTATTTTTACTGTTTTTAAATCAAATGTTGATTTTATATACCCACATTCCTACCACTGTCATATAGTTATTTATTTCTTCTTGCATTTTTGTGTATCCACCTGAGATCATTGTGTTATATGTGCAGAAATTACTATAATACTTTTTAATATAGCAGAAAGTTGGCAGTGAATTCTCTGTTTGTCTAGAAGGGCCTATATGTTTACCTTTATATTTTTATAGATTTATATTAATTTACAGTTGTAATTGATGTAAAAAAAAACAAAAACAGAATTCAAAGACAACCTCCTGTATGAAAGACAATATTTGAAAACCATATATTAGATGAATAGCTAATAGCCCAAATACATGAAAATAATTCTACAATCTACAACTCAATAGCAAACAAAACAATAATAACCTGCACAATGGACTTGAATAGACACTCTTCAAAATAAAATATACATATGGCTAACAGGTTCATAAAAAATACTCAGCATTACTAATCATTGGAAAAATACAAATTAAAACTAAGATATTATCTCATACATGTTGAGATGACAATTACAAAAATAAACCAAAACAAAACAAGTGCTGGTGAAGATATAGAGAAAAAGGAAAACCTGCATACTGCTGTGAATGTAAATTAATATAGCCTTTATGGAAAACAGTAGGGAGCTTTCTAAAAAATAATTTAAAATAGAACTACCGTATGATCTAGTAATTCTTCTTTTAGGAATATAGCCAAAGGAATTGAAATCAATGTGTTGAAGAGATATCTGCACTCCATGTTCTTTACAGCATTACTCATTTTCAATTAAATTTTGCCTAAAGCTGCCTCTACAAGTAGCAAACTGTAACCTAATTTAACATGTAAACAAACTGCAATCTAATTTAAAACTATATTCTTATAAAAGATAGCTGAGTCTGAGCCAGGCTGTCAATGATCACAGCATACTCAAATAGGGCAAATATGGCACTGTAACCTATCAAGCTGTTTCTGTGTTTCACCTCTTGTGTGTGTATTAATCCTGCCTGTCCACATTGCTGGGTGGAGCTCTCTGAACCTCTCCAAAACTCCCCTGATTCTGAGTGCTGCCCAACACATGGATTGTTCTTTGTTCAAATAAACTCTGCTAATTTTTATTTGTCTATTTTTTATTTAACATTTACAATAGCCAAGGCATGGAACCAACCCTAAGTGTCCATCAATGGATGATTAGATACAGAAAATGTGTTTTGTGTTTGTATGTAATGGAATACTATTCAGCCTCAGATAGAAAAAAAAAAATCTGTCATTGGGAAAACATGAATGAACATGGAGAATATTATGCTAAGTGAAATAAAAAAGGAACAGAAAGACAAATACTGCATGATCTCACTTTTATGTGAAGTCTAAATAAGTCAAATTTATGGGGGCACAGAGTAGAATAGTGGTTGACTGGGCCTTGAAAAAGGCATGGGAGGGAATGGAATGGTGTTGGACAAAGTGTACAAAGTTTCAGTTAGGATAAATAAGTTAGGAAATCTATTGTATAGCATGATGACTGTAGTTAAAAATAATGCATTGTTGTTGTAATAATGTATATCTAAAAATCAATGAGAGTAGTTCTTAAATGTCTTCACCACAAAAAAATGATAAGTATGTGAGGTGATGGATATGTTAATTATCTCAATTTAACTATTTTACAATGTGTACATATATCAAAACATCACTTTATTTATATGTTTATTATTACATATGATAATAAATATATTCATTTTATTTATCAAATATACTTTAATACAGCTTAAAAAACATACAAACAGTAAAGTCATCTGGAGCATGCAATAAATGCAGGAAAAATATGCCGAACAGCAATAACATAACAGACAGTTGGTAAATGGAGGTAAATTTTGTAATGTCCTACGATTGTCTATCAACCTGTAAAAGTAACAACTTAAATTGTAATGTGATAAGTCAGGGATGCATGTTTTTTCTACAGTGTAGTCACTAATAAATAGTAAATGTAATAATAATAAAATAATAATGCATTTCAAAATCTAGAAGAAGGTAATAAAAAGGAGATATTCATAAAACAGGTGAAAAAGGTGATACACATAAACCCAAATATAATTACATCAAATAAAAATGTACTAAGTAGAATAAGGTCAGCTGTTTTTAGAGCAATGTTTTCTTCTCAATATTCTCTAAGATTTAAAGTCAAATTATATTTATAAATTGAATTGTCATTTAGTATTGTTATTTTCACAAATATAGAGAAAGTAATTGACGTTTAAGATTATAGTTATTAATTTAGTAACTTATCAAAATAATATATATTTTCCATACATATATACAAAAATGTATTAATCATAAACATAAGGCATACTGAATTTGCACAAATTTAATAAATGCATACAATAAGAATCCAAAAATAGTAGCAAAACTTTGGTATAACTACAAAAGCTGTAAGTTTTAATGTACATAAAATAAATAATTCAAAATATTTTTATGATTTCCTTTGTTATTTTTTATTGAAACATAGGTGATTGCATATATCCATAGGGTACAGAGTTGAATATCAATACCCCTGTGCAATATGTGATGCTCAAATCAGGATAATTGTTATATTCAACACTATACAATGTAATTTTTTTTCATGGTCCTTTACTAATTCCTCCCCTACCCTCTTCCCCACACACCTTTCCCACCTCTGGTAACCTCAGTTCTCTTCTCTCTTACTGAAAATTCAACATACCGTTGTGATTGTTGTATCTTTCTTCTATTTATTCTCTTAGTTCCCACTTATGAGTGAGGACGTTTGATATTTCTCTTTCCATGCCTGGCTTATTTAATTTAATGTCATTTTCTCTAAGTTCATCCCTGTTGCTCTGAATGGCTGTATTTCATTATTTTTTTATGGCAGAGTAATATTCTGTGTATTATATGTGATATACTGTTTATATATACTGTGTATATATGCCAGTAATATACTGTGTATATATGCCACATTTTCCTTATCCAGTTGTACTATGATGGACATTTAGGTTTCTTCCAACTCTTGGCTACTGTAAACAGAGCTGCAATAAATATGGGAGTGCAGGTATCCTTTTGACATGGTGATTCCCATTCCTTTGGGCATATACTTAGCAGTAGAATTGCTGGATCATATGGCAGTTCTATCTGTAGTTGTTTGAGAAAACTCCATACCATTTTCTATAAGGGCTGCACCAATAGACAGTCCCACCAACAGTGTAGGAAGGTTCCCCTTTTTTTGCATCTTTGCCAGCATTTGCTGTTGACTTTTGATAATAGCTAGTCTAACTGGAGAGAGATAATATGTCAGTGTGGTTTGATTTGTATTTCCCTGATGCTGTGTGATGTTGAGCACTTTTTCATGTGTCTGTTGGACATTTGTTTATCTTGCTTTGAGAAATGCCTGTTCAGCTCCTTTGCCTATTTTTCATTCAGGTTATTTCTTTTTCTGTCAAGTTGTTTGAGTTCCTTATATATTCTGGATATTAATCATTTGTTGGATGCATAGTTTGTAAATATTCTTTCCCACTCTTTATGTTGTATTTTTGTTTTGTTAATTGCTTCTTTTGCTGTGCAGAAGCTTTTTAGTTTGATACAATCTCATATGTTTATTTTTTTCTTTTGTTGCTTGGGCTTTTGGGGTTATATTCATAAAGTCTTTGCCCAGTCCTATTTCCTAAGAATTTTCCATATATTTTATTTTAGAAATTTTATAGTTTCAGGTCTTATAGTTAAGTCTTTAATCTATTTTGTGTTAATTTGGACATATAATGGGAAGTATGGGTTTAGTTTCATACTTCTACATATAGATGTCCAGTTTCCCCAGCACTATTTATTGAAGAGGCAGGCTTTTCTCCAGTGTATGTTCTTGGTACCTTTGTTGAAGATCAGTTGGCTGTAAGTATGTGAGTTGATTTCTGGGTTCTCCGTTCTGTTCCTTTGGTCTGAATGTCTGCTTTTATTCCAGTACTAAGTTATGCTGTTTTGTTTACTATAGCTTTGTAGTATAATTTTAAGTCAGGCAGTGTTATGCCTCTGACTTTATTTTTTAAATTTTTTTGCTTAGGATTGCTTTGGCTATTCAGGGTCTTTTGTTGTTCCATATGAATGTTAGGATTGTTTTTTTCCATTTCTGTGAAAAATGTCATTGGTATTTTTATGGGGATTGCATTGAATCTGTAGATTGCTCTGGGTAGTTTGGACATTTTCACAATGTTAATTCTTCCAATCTCAGAGCCTGAAATTTCTTCCCATCTTTTTGTGTCTTCTTTAATTTTTTTCAACAGTGATTTGTGTAATTTCTTTTATGACCCTTGAATTATATAAGAATGTTTTGGGATTTTTGACTATGCAAGAGGAAATTTTTTATGTTCCTCTTTATCATCTAGTTGAATTCCTGTCTTGTCAAGGAACATCTTCTGAATGATTGTAAACATGTGATATTCTTTGAAGCTTTCATTATTAACCAGCCTATTGCTGACTTTGGTAAACAATTCATTTGCACTGAAAAAGTAATTTAATTCTATAATCATTGAATGCAACTTTTTTATAATCTAAATTATGTCAAGTTTATAAATTGTGTTAATCAGGTCTTCTATAAACTTAATATACAATTTTTTGGTTTTTTAAAAAGTGCATTTATTTCTTATTGTATTATTATAGATTATTTTCCTTTTCCTTTTAGTTCTTCCAAGTTATGATTAATTTCTTTTGAAGCTCTTTATTATGAGCATATATATTTAAGATTGTGATATCCTTTTGCTGGATTAATTCTTTTATCAGTATGAAACATTCATCTTTTTTCTATCAATATTTCTTGCCTTAAAGTTTACTGGGTTTATATTTCTATAGCAAAACATGTACCCTTTGGTCAGTATTTGCATTATACATTTCTTTTTTTTTTTTAATCCTTACATTCATCCTATATGAGTTTTTATGAGTATGAATATACCTTGTATTATGCATGTAATTATTTTTGGTTTCCTGGTCTCAAATCTTATTCTTTTATTTGGAGTAGTCATTCTACATATATTGTAATTACTGATATAGTTGTTTTTATATATAGCCTGTTTGTTTTTTCTTTAACTCACTTGTTTTATATTTCTTCTTTTCCTGTCATATTTTGTATTAATCACAAATTTTGTTATCATATTCTCTACCAATTGCTTGTTCTTTATACATTATTTTATTATAGTTCAGTGGTTACCCTAGAGTGGACTTTTTGGTCTTGGCATTTTTGATATTTTTGTCAAATAGTGCTTTGTTATGGGGGCCCTCTTGTGTTTTGTGAAATGTTTAGCAGCAGCCTGACTTCTACTCACTAGATGCCTATATGATCCCTTGTCCCATTGTGACACCCAAAAAATATTTCTACAAATTGTCAAATATCCCTTGTTGGGGGGAATTGACCCTCATTGAGAGCCACTACCTTTAAACATACATTATGCATTCTTGAATATTATAGTCAATGAAAATAATTTATCTTCCTGTCCAACAATGGAGTAGATCCTTGGAACACCTTAAATGCATTTACTCTTTTCAACTTAGCATTACATTTTTATGTATTTTAATGCTACACATATTTTATTTTATTTTAAAATTTATTTATTTATTATTATTATTATTATATTTTTGCATTCTCAGATGTGAAGCAATTGGGGAGAGGGAGAGAGGGGAAAGGGAAGGAGGATAGGATGGTAGGAAGAGGAAGGGGGGCATGGTCGAGTCCCATGGCACCCCCCTCATTCTGGCAAGGGAATGCCAGGGGGCTTCTGGCAGTGACTTGGTTGTGGCTGAGCTGAATGCAAGCTTTGGGGTGTGGGGCATGGCTGAGGCTCTCAACCCCCACCATCCCAGGATCCCTGGGCACTTCTGGTGGCAGCTTGATGGTCATCATTGGGCTGGATGTGGATGTCAGGGTGTGTGGCTGAGGCCCTTGGCTCCCCACCACCTTGGCTTGGGAACCTGGGATGCTACCCATGGTGGCTCGGTGGTCATTGCTGGGCTGGATGCAGATGTTGGGGGTATCTGGCTGAGGCCCTTGGCTCTTCCCCCAACCTGGCTTGGGAACCTGGAAAGCTTCCAGTACTTCTAGGTTTTATAGTTGTTCTCTGGTGCTGTTAGACCTTTACTGGTTAATATCAGTACTTTGTCTTGATCTGTGGGTTTTTTGTTTTTTCTTTCAGTTTTGTGTTGGATTATTCATTATTCCCACCACTTAAACTCTGCACTAGAACTAATTTGTTGTCCTTTCCTTACTTCTAAAATGGGGGAACTTCCTGTGGGGACCGGCACTTGAGCCCTGTGGTTGAGCTAAATTGTTGCTTTGCTGCTGATTCTCTGAGGAAGGCTTTGTGTCCAGCTCAAATTTTAACTGTTGATCCTGTAAGCACTTCCAGGTCTTGTGAAGTCCAGGACACCTGGGTTGTGTGGAAACTCTGGTCTGGGCCTGTGTCTTTTCAGCAAACTGCACCCCTGAAGTTCAATATTCCTGACCAGTCTCCACTAAATGGTCCCTGTGCTTACTGGAGGGCAGATCAGCTGTCCATGCTGTGCCCCAGTGTTCCCCCAGTAGGCTAGTCTCCCCTACACCCCTGTCCTCCAAACATTTCCCGTGAAACATGCCATCCACTGGTCCTTTGTGATGACTCACCAGCCTCTGTGTGGCTCTGTTTTTTCAGTTGTCTGTGGCCCCTCACTCTTATGTGGGTCCACAGGAACCCTGTCATTGGTCTTGCTGGCTGGGGGTCCACCAAGGCCCTTTCCTACCCTGCAGCCGCAAACTTCATATGAAGAGCACAGCAGTGTCTTTTGCCAGCTCTTGCTCCACGTGCTCACTAGGGCCAAACTTAAAGAGTTTGTGGCTCAAAAGAGTCACAGCAGTCCTTTCTTTTTCTTATCATAGCTTCTTGTGCTGTCATGAATGCTATAGTTCTCTCCTCCTCTTCCCCTGAGCTCTAGTGGCCCCAGCATGGCAGTTGTTGATTTTTAATGCTGAAATTGGTTGAGTGTGGTGGTGAGTGATGCTGGGTACTATCTATTCTGCCGTCTTGATCAGAAGACTCAGCACTTAGGACAGATTACCTAGTGTCTTTTTTCAGGATGCTCAAACAAAGTATATGGACTGGTTGGCTTATAAATAACAGAAATTTATTACTCATAGTTCTGGAGTCTCAGAGTCCAAGATCAAAGCACTGGCATATTTGATGTCTGGTGAAGGCCTGTTTCCTGGTTGACAGTCTTTTCATTGTGTCCTCATATGATGGAACCAATACTGCACATATTTTATTTTATTTTTTTTAATGATATCTACTTTTATTTTTTATTTTATTTTTTTATTTTTTGTCCTTTTCGTGACCGGCAGGCACACAGCCATTGAGTGCACCGGCCAGTCCTATGTAGGATCCGAACCCGCGGCGGAAGCGTCGCTGCGCTTCGAAGCGCTGCACTCTCGTGAGTGCGCCACAGGCCGGCCCCAATACTGCACATATTTTAAACTCATTACATA
The DNA here is from genome assembly GCF_027409185.1 of Cynocephalus volans. Classification (NCBI taxonomy): domain Eukaryota; kingdom Metazoa; phylum Chordata; class Mammalia; order Dermoptera; family Cynocephalidae; genus Cynocephalus; species Cynocephalus volans. The sequence goes on from NC_084465.1 coordinate 35,779,625, forward strand.
TTAAAATCAACTTTGTACAGTCAATATTCAGTTATATATAGCCATAAATGTATCATCTCTAGATTTTTTATTATATTTCTTAGTTTGCAGTCTTTGTCCTGTCAAAAAATATCTTCTACTTGAAGAACTCCCTTCAATATTTATTTAAAGCAGGAAATACACTTATAACCTCTTTTCAATTTTTGTTTGTCTAAAATGTTTTTTATTACATATTCACTTTTAAAGAAATATTACTAGGTATATAATTCTATCTTGGTTGTTATTTTCTCTCAGTACTTTAAATGTGTTATTCCATCGTCTTTCAGCTTATTTTGTTTTATTTGAGGAGTCAATGTATGGCTTCTTATTCTCTCAGCTGCATTTTTAAATTTTTCTTTTTTTACTTTGATTCTTAAAAATGTTCCTATAGTGTTCTCATCCTCCCTGTGTAACACTGTGGTTGACAAATCCATAAATTGATGTCTCTTAATTTTGTAAAATTCTCTGCTGTGAACTATTGTAATAAAGCTTCTGTCTCAGTTGCTCCCTTAGTTTTGTTATTATAATCCTGCATCCCTTCAACTTTTCTACATGTTCCACATACTTCTTACACTCTTATCTCTTTTATCCATTCTTTTTTTCAAGGAGCATCATTTGGTATTTTATTTTAGCTCATCTTCCTGATCAATAATCCTGTGTTTAGCTTTGATCAACTTACTATTAAACACACTGTTGAATTGTTAATATTAAATATTATGTCTTTCAGTTCTATAATTACTTTTCTTTACATAGACTCTAATTACCAGGTAAGTTTTCATCCTTTTGGCTATTTTATATATATTTTCCACTATGCTTCTTGAACATACATTACTTTTAATTATTTTAAAGTCCTTTTACTTAACTCCACCGCTTGGATCATCTGTAGTCCTAACAATCCTGTCTGTATTCATATCTGGTAATTATTTGTATATCTGTTTCTATACTTGGTAATATTCATGTATGTTTGCTTCTTTACCTGTTTGACAATTTTTAACCATTTCCCAAGCATTGTATGTAGAATTATGGAGGCTTCGATAACGTTATCATCTACAAGAGAATATCTCTTCTGTCCTCTGTTTTGCAAATAAGTTAAGAAGCGAATCACATCAATAAAGCCTGAGACTGAGCTAGATCTGGGCAAAATCACCATCTTGGTAAACTCAGATTTTCTTTGGTTAGCCCCTTTTTCCTTATTTTCAATTGAGAGTCTGGTAGTTTTTTTTCTTCTTGGTCCTGAAAGATTGCAGAATATTCACTTCTGCCTGTTAGAAGTTTTCAGGTTAGCTATTTAGCCTCTGGGATTGTTAATCTTTAAATTATAGCAGATGAATTAATGAGAGCACTGATTATGTATTTAAGGCCCCTTTAATGTCCAGATTTTTTTTTTACTACAGCAGTACGTAGCCTTTAAAAGCTTAGCTGTTTTTTCTTGCTCCATCAGCAGCTAACTTTCTTCACCAAAACCAAATTTTCAGCCCATATCCAAAAGTTCAGACATCACTACGAAAATAAAAGTGAAGATAAAAATACCTGAAGATATTTTCAGATAAAAAAATATCTGAAGATATTTCCTCTTTCTGGGATTTTAATCCATTTAGCCCTTGTTTTTAGGACTTTCTCAATGCTTTTGAATATATGATCAAAATCAAATCTATGGTTTTCTCTTGTTATGAGTGCTTGACTGCTACAACTACTACATTCTATCCTGAAGCAGATGTCTCATAAATGTTTTAAGGTAGAAAACTGACATAGGTGACGTCATTTGACTAAGATCACACAGCCAACAGTATGTTTAGTGTAGTGGTAGTGGCAAATGCATGTCTTCAAACAAAACAAAACAAACAAATAAAATCAAGCTCTATGTTCAGTACAGCATAATGTGTGGAAAGTCAAATATGCTGCTGCCTCCTAATTGTTACTTGGAATCTGGATAAGTGGCCTTATATGTGAAGCAACTCTAAATTTTGGAAAAGATTAACCTATGTTTTCCAAATTGTAATAACTTCATCAGTTTTCTGAACTAGGAAAAAATATTTAAATAATTAATTTACTGCCAGTTTATTTAAATTATATTGTAGGTTTCATTCCTTAACCCTCAAAATGAAATTTTAAGATACAGTAAATTATACATCTTTACAAAAGAATTTTGATGTTCATCTGGATTACCATAATCTATATATTTTATGGTAATACTCACGTACACACACACACACATACGCACACATCTTAAATACATATGTATCAGAATTGGCTTTATTAACTTACACCTAAAAAATAGGAATATTTCTTTCAAATCTATAAGTATGTGTATTTTTTTTAAACTATGTGTGGCATCAAAAGAAATGACTAAAGTTTTAAGGGTGCAATTTGAGGAAACAAAAGACTTACATATCATTCTGACTGAAAATAAAATTGGATACATATTGGCAAAACAAAAGTGTTCTATAAAATAACTCTTTGTCAAACATGGGATAGGGTATGTGTTGATTATATCTCAGGTTTTAATCCCACATCTATTGACCAAAACTCAATCAGAAATTGAGAGGAGTACAAAAATTAGAGAAAGAGTCAGCTGGCAAATAATTGATATACAAGAGGTTTTGTTTTCCTGTTTACATATACTTTTAAAAGTATTATTTCATCATAGATACAGGTATGAAAGAAAGTATAATGACAACATAATCATCCCTAGGGCCACAGCAATACATGTCCAGCCAAAATAACCTGAGGTAGTCGCTGTTTACAATATTTTAATTAGTGACCTAAAGTTGTAACTAATCCTCAAGTTCACGAATACCGATTTATTCAATGTCCAATGGTAAGGAAACATTACTCTTCTATCTTAATTGTCCTCCAATTTGGTCCTAGTTCAAGACTTACTACATTAACTGAGAGTGTAATAATCTAATTACAAATGATATGTAGCAGTGTTTTTTATATGAATGCCAACCTATTTTTAAGTAAAAAGTCTGCTTTGAGGTAGTTTGTGTGAAAACGAAAGATTTTTCTACTGTTTATTTGCTTATTTCCTGTAGCATTGGAATACAATGAATTTAATTTGATGCCACCTTTGATCGTACCATTTGATCCCAAATCTAATGTTTTGAAAAAAAATTAGATACATCCTCACTTAAAATTTATTTATATTTATGTGGCTTTTTTATAATTTTATAAGGTACATTGTAGATAAACTGGAAATAATACTCGCATATCCCTCCTTTCCCTTGTCTTTTCCTTACCTTGACAATATTTAGTTGAAATGGGACACCAAGACAACTTTAAATGGAATTTTGTTAGAAAATATGAAGAAGGGGAATGAAAATGTATTTCATCTGAAGAGAAAATGAATAAGAAAGAGTTGTGACACAACGATGGGAAGAAAGAGAGAACAAAAGGAAAGAAGAAGAAAAGGCATGTTGCCTAGCTTGAGGAGAGCAGAGCAGCGGGTCCAGGCAGTGCTCTTGTAAACAGGATGATTCTTGACTAAGCATGATGGACGTGGGGATGACCAGGGGATAGCAAAATGCTGTAAGTGTTCAAATTACAATTCTAAAATTACTTGGATATATATAAATTACACCTGCTTGAAAAATGCAAATTATTTAAGGTTGATTAATTACATCTAAAAACAAGAAAGGCCAGCCCTCTCTTGCCAGATGCAGACAGGAAACAGAGCATGCTTGGGGTCCTAATCAGGAGCCAAGGTCAGCATTCTCCCCCAGGAAACAGGCAAGGAGCATGCCAAAAACACCACTTTCTCATAGGTAGTCTGCCATAGTCACTGCCACAGCCCAGCTGCCAGAAAAGCGGTGGATGCCACAGCAGTAGCCACAGCTACTGTGCAGGTGGCCTGCCAGACATTCAACTGCAGTGACACAAGAAGAGTCACCAGAAAAAGAAGAGGACATCTCTCTCCTCAAAGCCCATCCCGTGTAATAGAAGAAGCAACTGCTCTATTATACCCCTGATGAATTTCTGGTTTTAGAAATGTAGTGGATTGAATTATGTACCCCCAAAACTAACTGAAGCTTGAATTGTGTCCCCAAGTTTTATGTATTAGAAACTTGGCCTCCAACTGTGACTGTTAAGAGAGTGGGAAATCCTATTATGGTAATTGAAAGGTGGATCCTTGAAGAGGGGATTAGATTACAGGACCACCCTGTAGTGAGTGGATTAATAATGGCAGTCAGGAGTGTGGTCCTGGGGTCTTTAAGAGAAGAGTGAAGGAAGAGGTTGCACCCCCTTGCTCTCTCTGCTCTCCCTGTTTCTTCCATCTTGCAATGTGATACTCTGCTGTCATTGTTGGCACCACCAGCACCTTCACCAGCTGTGTTTCCTGGACTTTGGACTTCCCAGCCTCGGAAACTATAAGCAATACATTTCTTTTTCTTTATAAAATACCCAGTTCTATGTATTTTAAAAGCAACAGAAATGAACTAATACAGGAAATTTCTGTCTTCTCTCTCTCTCTCTTTTTGTCAGTGTATATAAAGGTTTGCAAATTTTGTTCATCCTTTTTAAAAAAAAAAAAAAAACAACTATTAGGCAGTCTACAAAGCACCATTGATGTAAATATTTTAATCAGACATTAACTTTTCATGATTCTTTTAGGGTATAATAATCTTGATATATATTTTATAAATTGTTAAATATGTGACTATCATTCATTTTCTTTGACAGACTTTGTTAAGGGAGGTTGAAATCAAGCTCAAAACACATTTTTCAAAAAAGATAAAAATAAAAATAAGAAAAATTTTCTTTTTGGTAGTTAGGCCCATATTTTGCAGAATTTTCTAGCACCACCATAAAAGTACTGTATTTTGTTTCTCGAAAATTTTGTTTTGACATATACCTTGACTGTGGAGACACTAGCAATAATACAATAGGAGATGACTTAATACTCTCTAGCATATAAAATTATTCAGTGTTTTGACATACATATTTAATACACAATTAATAAATCTAACAGTTTAACAGTCACATTGGGGTAAATATGTTGATAACCTTGATTTATTTTATTACAAAACCTTGATTTATTTTATTACAAAACTCAAATATATAGTGTGTTTTTATTACTTTAGAGGTGATATCTTTAGTATTTAAATCAGATGTATATTTAATGAAAAGTGGCTACCCTCTGAAAAATTTCTGAATATACCTTTTCAGTGTTTTAATTTTTGCAAGTGTATCTCTTTATGAAATGTCAATAATGTGTGTAAAGGTGGAAGTCACTTGAAACAAACTCTGGGAAAATGTCTAAAGTCTTTAATCAGATGTAATTGTCTTACATTATGGTTTTGTTTTTTTTTTTTAATCTGGCTTGTCTTAAATTAGTATTTTGCAAGTTATTTTCAAAATTGTATTTATTTCAAAAGGATTTTATTTGTTGTTAGTATATTTCAGATTCCCATCAGGCATTTTTTCACAATATGAATTGTCTTCAATGAAACAAACAATTTTATAGATGGTCTTATTTTAATCATAAGATTATAAACATACATACTTTAAAAGCATCTTAGCTAATGAAGACACACTTTAGTGGACTACTGTAAAGAGAGGAAAAACACTATGGCAGGATCATATTTTGAAAAAGCCATGTTCTTGCTTCTGCATGCAAGAATCAAGAACGTGTCAGATTATTAAAGCAAGCACATAGGAAGACATCTGGTACACGACTAACACCAATGAACAGGTAAAAATAGATGCAGTCACTTTTGCTAATGGGAAAGAATTTGCATTTATATAATCATTGATGAGAATCAATATAGGTATTTAATTCTGTTCAGTCAGTTAAGAATCTATCTTTCCTGCACTACATCCCACCTTAAGTACTTGCCCATAAGCATAAAAAGTTGTAAATCACAAAATCAGAGGTAATCCCTGTGGGGTTAAGGGTAACTCACCCAAACCACCAAATCAAACAAGCAAACAAACTGAAAATTTATCACTAAAGTGCTTGTACAATTCAAAACTGACAGAAAAGGGTACTAATAAACCAAGAATCTTGTAAAACACATCAATATCACAAAATGTAAAAAGAAAAATAATCCATAGAAACTATTTCAAAAAATAAAACAATTTTACTCATCAAATCCTGCCACTCACCACAAGAAAAACAACTATGTAGTAGAAAGAAATTGTACACATAAGGTTATAAAAAGTCACCTCAAATAAGAAATTCAAGAACTGCAGAACAGAATGGACACAAATAAGAAAAGAAATAGTGACTAAACTCAGAAAATGAATTATAGGAAAAGAAAATAAATACCTCACATATGAAAAACAAGTTCCATGATACTCAAGAGAAAATCAATTCAAATAAAAATTTAATATGGGGACTGAGTAAATGCAAGAAAACAACCAAGTGAATTAAGTAACATATAGAGAAAAGTTTGTATATATATCATTGAAAAAGTAGTGGAAATAGAAGACAGGGAAGGAAAAAATGACAAATTTTATTATTGAGGTCTGTGAAGAAGAAAATTAGAATAATTTAACAGAGCTGATATTAAAAACCACAATCTAAGGAAACTTTCCAGAAATAGAATAAAATAAAAACACAGAACTATCAACTCTCAGCCATACTTTGGAAAACCCTTAGATTTAAAAGATAAATATTTTTAATGCCTCCAAAAAAGAAGATAAAATGATGAAAAAGGCATATCAATTGGGCTGGAACCAGACTTTTTAAAGACACCATCAAAACAAGGCAAAAAAGAAGTAGCACGGGAAAGGGGTGGGGGGGAGAAAGAAAAGCACCACCAAAACCAAAAGCAAAAAATAAGCAAACAAACAAACAACCTTAATAAAAGAAAGTGTGATTCAATCATTTTATATCCAGTCAATCCAAGCTGCAAATCAAATATTTAGGCTATATTATATCAGCTTTCAACATATAAGAACTTAAGAGAATCCTGCACCCTTCAGCCTCTCTTGAGAAATTTACTAGTTTGGGGGTCAGTAAAGTTTTTTCTATAAGTGTCCAGATAGGAATTAATTTTCATTTTGTGGGCCACATCTCTGTTGCAACTCCTCAACTTTTCCATTTATTTTAGTGTGATATAGACAATATGTAGACAAGTAAGCTGATATACACAACATGTAAACAAGTGAGAATGTAACTTTATTCATAAAAGTAGTTGATAGGCCATATTTGGCCCATAGGATGTAATTTGTCAACCCCTATACTATAAGGTTCATCCAGCCAAATGATGACTGGGAAAATTTCAGAAAAAGAGCTAATGTTGAGCATTTAAAAATACAGGAATGTGTATATAAGACAAAGGTATAGATGATGGTCACTTACTAATATACAAATATTATATATTGTGTCAAAGTAGAAATAACACAACTAAAAAAATACTGGGGGAGAAGGAAGAGGAAAATAGAAAAAAAGGTCATTTGTTGTGCAGGAAATATGTAGATGTTAAAGGTAGCAAAAACAACTATTAAGCCTGACAGTATAAGGGAAAACAAGAAAGTAAGGAATGAAGTACATTAAAAAGTGTACAACTCTCTACTACAACAAAAATACAAACCTTTGTAGATTATTTTTTTTAAAAAAGACTAAGAAATACACATCTCATCAACCAAGAAACATAGCATATCTAGCAAAATGCACATTATCAAAAAAATATTTTGTGGCAAGATGAAAAAGAGTAACAATAAATGTAAATGAGATATATTACTTATTAACAGAAACTCGTTTTTCAATTTGCTGCACAAAACAAAACTTAACTATATGTTGTCTATTACAGACACATGTAAAATAAAGCAACCCCAAAGTCTGAATATAAAGATAAAGGTGGAAAAAAAATATTTTGCCAATAGTAACTACAGATAGCAGGTACAGTAATCCTGATATCTAAGTAGAGTTCCGGACCACAAGTATTAAAGTTGTCAAGACAGAAGATATTTTAATGTTAAAACTTGCAATCTTCAGTGGAGATACAAGAATAGCATAGAAATTCTTAAGTATATTTATATATGAAAGAACATGATGACATTTAGAAAATAAAACTACAGGGAGACAAGATGGAAAGTCGCTAATAATAGAAGATTTTAACATAGTACATTCTGTATAAGATAGATCTTGTGAAGAAAAAGTAAGATTATAGAAGATCTAAACAACTAATCTATAGGATAGATATTATAGATCTTATGGATATATATATGTATATAACTCTATAACCTGGTAACAGAGGAGACAGATTATTCTCCAGTATTCATGACACATTCACACAAGTTTATCACATATTAGGTCACAAAGAAAATGTTATTTATTTCCCTAAATTAAAAATATTAAAAATAACACACTGGCTGAAATACAATGAAATTGTGATAACAACAACAAAAAACAGAAAGTCCCATTAATCTGGACATTTAAAAAAATCTTTTATTAAACATTCTGAGTAAAAGGGTGTAGTGGAATGAATCATGTTCCCCCAAAACTCTGTGAAGCTTGAATTGTATCCCCCATGTTTTATGTACTAGAAACTTAGCCCCCACTGTGACTGTTAAGAGGGTGGGAAATCCTTTTATGGTAATTGAAAGGTGGAGCCTTGAAGAGGTGATTGGATTGTAGGACCATGCAGTAGTGAATGGATTAAAAATGGCAGTCACGGGTGTGGTTCTGAGGGCTTTAAAAGAAGAGGAGAGTCTGTCTTTCTCTCTCTCTGCTCTCTCTGCTTCCAACATCTTGCAATGTGAGACCCCTGGGTTGCTCTTGCCACCACCAGATGGACTTTGGACTTCCCAGTCTCAGAATCTGTAAGCAATAAATTTTGTTTTCTTCATAAATTACCCAGTTTGAGGTTTTTTGTTATAAGCAACCTAAATGGACTAATACAAAGGGTAAAATAAACTTAAATGTAAAAACATAAAAAATAAAAATGTCAGTAAAGACCCTACATATCAGGATATATGGGGTCCATTTAAAGTAGTGATCAGAGAGAATTTACTTGCATTACATGCTGTTACAAATAAAAATGAAAGAATAAAAATAAATTAAATAAATTTCCAGTCCCTAAATCTAGAAAAAAGAATAATAATAAGTCCAGATAAAGCACCAGAGGGGAAATAATAAAGATTAATGTAGAATATAATGAAGAAGTTAGGAAAAGAATAGGTTTAAGTAATACATAAAAATATGATTTTTTAAATTAACAAGGCAGAGAACCATGACCTAATTTGATTTTTAAAAATGGGGAAAGCGTAACTATACAAAATAAGAAATGACAGGGAGGAAATAATCATTAAAACAAAACAAAACACACATGCTTATATACATATGTACAACATACATGTATGTGTACTTCGAAGTACTCTGTGCAAATAAATTTGGGTATAGATAACTTTCTAAGGAAATATAAGTTACTAAAATTAACACCTTAGCGGTAAATCTCAGCAAACTAATTTTCATTGAAGCTAGTTAGAAATTTATTAATCATTTGAAAATCTTCAAGACCAGTTGGTTTCAGAAGGGTACTGTACCAAATGTTCAATGATGAGATAGTTCACTCTATAAATTATTTCAGAGTATTGAAAGGGAAGGGTAACTTCATTTCTGTTGTAAAACAATCATGATACTAATAGTTAAATCTGGTGAAGAAAGAAAATTGCCTATGACTATATATTGCAAAGTTCAACACTAAATATTAACAGACTATAGCAGCATATATGAAAATAATATACCCTGACCAAGTAGGGGTTATTACAGAAGTGAAAAATTAGTTCATTTTTAAGAAATACACTAATATCATACATAATATTAGTAAATCTAAGGAAAATGCACTTATTCCCCCAGTAGTTGAAAAAGGCTTTGACAAAATTTAACACCCATTCACGGTAAGAAGACTGAAGGAAATTGTAATTGAAAGACACTTTCTTAATATTCCTGGGGCTGGTCAGTTGGCTCATTTGGTTGAAGTCAGAATCTTATGCAATGGAGAAACACTATAGTGGTATTTCCAACACAATGAGGAACAGGAGAGAATGTTTATTATCTCAATTACTCTTCAGCATTATACAAAAAATATTGCCAATGTAATTGGACAAGAGAAATCAATTAAAGACACAAAAATGGGTAAAGAAGAAACAAAACTATTTCTACTTGTAAGAGAAATTATTGTATCCCTGAAAGGCACTGGAGAATTAATGATAAAGCATATCAAACAAATAGTTCATTTAAATAGCTGGTTATAAAATTAACATACAACTCAATAGTCTTCATACACATAAATAAAACAGTAGACATAATAGATAAAACCTAATTTATAATAGCAACAAAGAAGATGGAAATTATAGGAATAAATTTAATAAAAATGTGAAAAACCTAATGGAGAAAATGTTTAAAGCACTCCTAAAAGATAATAATATTCAAACAAATGGAATGGCACTGTTTTTGTTGAATGAGACAACATAATACAGATATCAGCTCTTCCTAAATTAATTTATAGTTACAATACAACCCCAATAAAAACTCCAATAAGCTATTTTTAGAGTTAGAGAAAATAATTCTGGAGTCTACACAGAAAACCAAACATTCAAATCAATACTAGCCAGGTAAACACTGGGAAAAAGAAACAAAACTAAACAAACTAAAAGTATAATAAGGTGGTCATGGTACTAAGGGTCAAATTGTGTCTCCCAAACGATATGTTAAATTCTAACGCTTTGGAACTTCAGAATGGGATCTTGTTCAGAAACAGAATCATTACACTTGTAATTAGTTAAAATAAGATCATATTGGAGTCGCTTATACAATATAATTGGTGTCATTATAAGAAAAGAGACACAGAGACCGATACACAGGAAGAAGACCATGTGATGACGAAGGCAGAGATTGGAGTGGTGCCCCTACAGGCCAAGGAATGCCAAGGATTGCTGGCCTCATCAGAAGCTAAAAGAAGGGCTTGGATCAGATTCTCCTCTAGAGCCTTCAAAGAGAACACAGTCCTTCAACACTTTGATTCAGAACTTCAAGTTTCCAGAGCTGTGAGAGAATAAATGTTTGTTTTAAGCCATGCAGTTGGTGGTACATTGTAACAACAGCCCTAGGAAATGATAAGCTGGACTAGCCCCCGCAAACACCAAAACACAGTATAAATATCCTCTATGATGAAAGCACTGTGCTACTGGCACATGAATATATAAACACATAAGATTGAAAAAAAGTTCATAAATAGACACACATATATATAGAAAATAAGTACATGACAGTAAACATTTCTAACCATTGGGGTAAAATGGACTTTTTCAATAAATGGTGCTGTGACATATGATAGCCTTTGGAAACAGATAAGATATCTCATACTATGAATAAAAACAAACTCCAAATGAATCACAGATCTAAAGGCAAAAAATAAAATAAAATCATACATGGTAGAAGAAAATATGGGTGGATACCTTTCTAAATGTGAAACAGGAAAAGGCTTTGTAATTAATATAACTCAAAATTCAGACATAATGTAAGATTTACTTTAGCTTAAAAATTATTAAAAACAATTGCATGACAAAAACAGCATAAATAAAGTCAAAAGATAACTGACAAGAAGGAAAAAATATTCCAAACATGCACTACAGACAAAGAGCTGATATTCTTAAAGTATAAAGAAATCCAAAAACTGAGGGAGTAAGGACCAAACATCCAATCAGAAAATATATATCTTTTTAGCCCTTAGAATGTTCTCTCCCTCTGCAAGTCCAATGCACTACTGTGGTCTTTCTTTCCTTCCTTCTTTCTCTCTTAGCCCCCACATATGAGTGAGCACATGCAGTATTTAGCCCTCTGTGCTTTGCTTATTTCACTCAACATAAGTTTCTCCAGGCTCATCCATGTTGTTGCAAATGGGAGTACTTCATTCTTTTTTATGGCAGACTAGTATTCCATGGTGTATATATACCAAAGTGGAGTGGGGGGGAATGGGGAAGGAGGAGAGGGCTTGGGGATAATTGAGTTGGGGACACAGTACAAATGCCATTTGTGGTAATGGGTATACAGCCAGTATGAATCTGGCCCCCACATCATGAGCACGAGGGATGAAAATTAGCTTTGTATCTCATGAATATTCACAACCAATAAAAATAAATTAAATAAATAAGAAAATACATATCTTTAAACTTCTTGCACTTTTCTAATTATCTTAGCCTCACTTTTCTGGTGTGGAAAGAGTAATTGCTGGTGAAGCTTTTTGTCTACATGAGACCGTGTTTCAATTTTGAATCAAAGTGGGAAATGAATTTGGCAAGAAACTTTTGATAGAAATAAAGCCACATAATTATAGCAACACTAATTACAAATCACATTAGCTAAAGGAAAAGAAGTCAGAGTGCTTTAAAGGACAAAACATAAACAGAAGAGTTGCTTGAGAATATTGGAGTATGAATTTAACATAGAAAACCAACGCGTGCGTGCGTGCATGTGTGTGTGTGTGTGTGTGTGTGTGTGTGTGTGTGTTAAATTCTTACATCTTTTATAGAATGGATAGTTATGTAAATTATGAATTTATTAATCCAAAAGAAAGGAATCAGTTATACACATATATACACTGACCAGCATTAATTTTTGAAAGAATTTATAATATATAATGACATTTCAATGCCATCAATATTCCCTTAATCCCACCTTTAAAATCGAATTCTCTTTCCTGCTCTTTAAAGTCTGTTGTAATATCTCTTCACACACACTAAATCTTACCTGACTGATCGTGGCTTAGAGGGCTATTTGAAGGGCATTTGTATTTTGCAAGGTATTTGAAGTGTGAATGTCATGGGACAGATATCTGAGAGACAATATGGAGGCTATCTTATCTTTCCAGAATTCTTGAAGCCGTGTTATGCTATACCCTTACCCCGAGGAAAGTTGCCATGTGCACATTTATTTTAATCTAAAGAATGATTTTACAGATCAATTGCTTTATCTCCCAACCAACTAGAAAAGTGAAAAGTTTCTGAGTTATATTATCTTTCCTACAGCCACCTTTGCTCCAATTTAACTCAAAAATTCTAATATTCCCCATTATTTAGCTTATTGAATTACGCTAAATAATACCCATTTACCCATTTTTAATGAGAATAAATTAAGACAAATGTCACAAAAGTTTCTGCATCATAAATGAAGTAGATTTTATTATTCAACTTTCTTTGCCAATGTGCTTCCTAATAAGCTCATCCATGTAAATTACCCCAGTCACTCTATGTCAGGCTAAGTCTGTCAGCCACAAGGAAGATTATCATTAAAATCACATTATGATGATGGAATGTAAAGCAAGACTATTATTAAATACTGGAATAAAATGCTATCAATTTCTCTTTTGTATAGAATGCATATTTTTGGTTATTGAAATTAGTTATGGATGACAAGTATATAAAGAGGAACTACACATACCTCAGATTCTGTGAAACTTATTTAAATTACTAAAATTAAGAATAAGTGATATATATAAGATCAACAGAAATGATATATTAATTTCTTTTCTGACAAATTTGCATTCACATAATTGATTATTCTCAGAACAGAAAAAAAGTGAAAGAAAATAAGTTTGAAATTTCTCCAGATATTGATACCAATATGAGGTTACTTTTTGAAATGAGGACATAGCACATATATATTATAAAGGTTCACTTTGCTTTTTTATTAAGAACAACATGTTTATTCACAGTTTGTATTCTCTAGTGGATAAAAAGTTAAGATAAGCAATTAACATTCTCTTTTTCTCTAATTTTTTAAAAATTGTGGTAAGAGTACTTAACTTGCGATCTACTTGCTTAACAAAACTTTAATTATGTAATACAATATTGTTTCCTATAGGCACAACTGTACAGCAGATATGTAGAACTTACTCATCTTGCATAACTAAACTTTATATTCTTGAATTTAGTGTGTTAAAGGAAAAGCTTCTGCGAGTTTCCACTGCTCTGTGCCTAAGTGTATGTTTGTGCATATAAAGAAAAAAGGAATGACTTTTTTATGGTGTGTTGTACTGGCAAGAACATTGAGATCGATTGTATCTTTCCTGAGTCTGAGTCAGAATATTGCTACTTAAAATATGTGTAATTTTGTGATTCTTTTAAAAAATATTTTAAAAATAGACAACTGACTCTAAAATTTATTCTGAGAAGAGAGAAGGTAAAGAACATAAAGGTTTTGTTTTGTTTTTAAATGTAGAGTACTAAAGATAAGTAAGTTAATCTATTTTTATTAGGGCCATATCCGATGTTTTACTGATGTGTATTATTTTTTGTGGTATCCTACCAGACAATTAAAACTTGACACTAAATGATTGCTTTTCCCAGTATTATAGTAGCAAAGTTGTCACTTGAGAGAGCAAGGAAGAATGATACTAATTTGCAGATTCAGGCCAATAACAGTGGCTTGAAAATTAATACCTGTTTGCTTACATGCACATTAGTAGATTGTACATTAAACTACATGAGAGGAAACCTTATTTTCAGTGTCAGCTCTGTAACTAATCTGCATCTCACTGGACGTCAGGTTTCTTCAAATGTAAAATATCCAGAAAAGATATTAGTTTTACTCAAACTAGACAAGATAGTGACCAATAAAGAGTCAAAGAGAGCCAAAATGAGGATGCAAATTTGGGCTTCAGGGATCCCTACCCACCTTACTTGAGTCAATATAGTTGTGCTTTTTATTTTCTCCAGTATCATAAAAAATCTACTGTACAAAAACTGTTAAAAAGATGAGAACATAAGGATCCTTGTGGGTCTTGTCTCCTATGATTAGAAAATTTTATATAGCTCTCATTTGGAAATCTGAAAATCCACAAAGGAGTTTCACAAAGACAAATGCAGTGATAGTACCACTTTCAACCCAAAGAATATAAAACGTTAGTCTCTGTGATTTACTATCGTGGCATGTTGGGTGTTTATTCACACAAGATCACATGCATATCTTTCCTTAAGTTAATAACAAAGGGACAGAGTTGATCAGGGAGGTCTGGAATATTCTTCAGGCAAAGCAGTCAAGGGAGGCATACAGAAATCAAAATAGCAGTCAAGAAAAGTGGAGAAGATAGATAACAAAACTATTGTAGGAAAATCTAAAAGAGTCAGGAATTATAGATTAAAGTTGGCAAGATCCAGAGTCCAGGTGGAAAGAGTATCAGTGAACTCTTAGAAAATCCCTCTAACATGGGATCTAGTTGTTGCAACTGTCACCTCTGAGAGGCAGAAAGAAGTGTCGTTGGGTGAAAAAAGTGGTAGAAGTGAAATCTTTGTTAGTGAATATGTTTTCCATTTTGCATTGACATACATGAGCTTTCTCTAATAATAATTACTGGTAAAATGGAAACTAATATTCAGGGTGATTTCTTTCAGCAAAAAAAAAAAAATCACTGAAAGCAAAAGCCTTTGGGATGCACAACAGAAGTTGTTAAAAAGAGGTATCATTAATTTAGAATAACACTGATATTCATGATGAAGTGTAAAGAAAAAAGTGGAGACAGTAAATACTGAATCTTTAAAATGATTTATGCTGTTTGGTTTAATTTGATTGTGAGTATTTTACGGACTTAAAGTAAACAAAGTAATTTTTATGTTACTGCAGAAGAGAATTTTAGATGTGAAAGGGACAAAAAGACTAGTAACATTTAAGATTTTTTCTGTTTCTTCTTCAATCATGAATCAAGTGTCTACTGTATGCCTATCTCTAGTCTAGAGGTAGCATGATGAATAAAACATCCTACCTGCTGTCAAACAACACAGAGTCTAAAGGATATAATAAAGGATAAATAAAATATAATATGTTAAGCTACGCAATAAGAAATTAACAAAATACTGTGTTAGCATAAATGAAAAATACTTTTCCAGTATTCATTTGACATCATTTAAAATTTCATGTGTCAGGGGACTTCAACTATTTTTATTCAAATGTGGGCAAGATGTCAGCTGGCTACTCCAAAGTGAAAATCAACTGGACCTAAGTAAATGCCTTGGCCTGTCACTGTTCTCAACAGAACAGAGTATGTTATATTGGAAAAAAGACAACTTGAGGTTTTAAGATAACAGCATATAGCTTGGTAGGAGATGAACCGATTGCTCTATCTTCAAACAAGTATTGTACAACTTGAAATTGGAATTCATTATTAAAAATAATCACATTGAGAATAAATTTCAGTATACATTAAAAATTATTTTCAGTAGTGATATAATAGAAATTCGTATTTTACTTTCTTTTTGAGCAATAGGTTGAATTTTCATTAATGACACATGGTTTGAAAGTCAGGTGTGATCACATCTCGGATATTACTAAAATTCATACATTAGTTTACTTTTCCCTGCCACAGACAATTACGTGTATGTGTGTATATATACACACTTTTTCTATACTTAAATATACACGAATACATATACTTAAAGATACACCTGCATCTTTTTCCTTGCCTATTGGAGAATTGAAGTAACTTTATTTAGTCTTACTCCCTTAAATTGTGGCTTATTTAGAGATACTAGTAGATAAATTATTAACTTTGTAGCTTCTTCATTTGTAAAACTTTAGGAAATAATAACTTCTAGATGTCAAATCAGGACAGGTTTCTTAATCATATTCACAGTCCTCTACAGTTGTTCTCTCTACAAAGCAAAAATAATCCTTGCTTTCTTTTAAATATGGTCTTCATAGGATGCTTCTGTGTATCACAGAGTATCTTTAATCTTATCATGAAATTTAGATTTCTAAATAGTCCTCCGTTCCTGGAAAACAAAAAAACAAAAAAACATGGACCAACACAAAACTTTCCAGACTACTTGATTCACTGACCACCAAACTTAGAAACAATGTAAATGAAACTAGGTGTAATACAAGTGAACAATGCACACAATTTTAGCAAAGTAAAGCCAATCAATTCATCAGTGCTGTGATGACATCAATGCTGTCAGAGTATCTGTCATTAGGCTTGTGTATGGGTGGTAATAATAACTAGCGTGTCTTTGGAAAAAGTACCAAGTCCATCTTTCTCACTGAAAAGAAATCAATCTTGAAGGGCTTCATGTTCTATGATCAGTATACTAATAAGATTATATACGTTAATTATAAACTCAATGCCTTTGATTATATTACTATAAATAATAAAGGAGCTTATCCTAAACATACAACACAGCTAGTGCCAGGTATATTTTTATCTCTCATTTCACACACACACACATACACACACACACACACACACACACACATAATATATTTATCAAGTATATATAAAACTAAATTAAAGCATGTTAAAGGGTTAAAAGAACAATAATAACAAACATGTTTAAACAGGGACAGTTTGTTCTTGTTTTTATTTCATCCTAACTTTTGTAATTTTGTATCATAGTGTTTGAAACACAGTTGTAATTTTGAATTTTTACTTAACAGTTTGTCATTACCTATTCTCCTTAAAGTTATAACTTTAAAAGTACTATGGATTGAATGTCTCCCCCAAAATCACTGAAGCTTGATCCCCACTGTAACTCCTAAGAAAGTAGAAAATCAGACTATGTCAGTGTTGAAAGGTGTGGCCTTTAAGAAGTGACTGGTGGTGGGAAAATTGGACATGCATATAGAGAGGAATGAAAGTAGACCCATACCTCTCATCATATACCAAAATCAACACAAAATGGATTAAAAAATGAAATATATGTCCTGAAACTGTAAAATTCCTAAAAGAAAACATAGGGGAAACACTTTAGGAAGTAAGACCTGGTAAAGACTTCATGAATATGACCCCAAAAGCATGGGCAACCAAAGGAAAAATAAACAAATGGGATTATATCAAACTAAAAAGTTTCTGCACAGCAAAAGAAACAATTAGCAGAGCAAATAGAGAACCAACAGAGTGGGAGAAAATATATGCAAAATATGCATCCAACAAAGGATTAATATCCAGAATATACAAGGAAGTCAAACAACCTAACAGTAAGAAAACAAGTAACCCGATTAAAAAATAGTCAAAAGAGCTGAATAGGCATTCCTCAAAGGAACGTAAATGAATGTCCAACAGACACATGAAAAAATGCTCAACACCACCTAGCACCTAGGAAATGTGAATCAAAACCACAATGAGATGTCATCTTACTCCAGTTAGACCAGCTATTATCAAAAAGACAGAGAAAAACAAATGCTGGTGAGGATGTGTAGAATGGGGAACTCTCCTACACTGTTGGTGAGATGGTAAATTGGTGCAGCCATTATGGAAAATGGTATGGAGGTTCTTCAGACAACTACAGATAGAACTTCCGTATGACTCATCAATCCCACTGCTGGGTATATACCCAAAGGAATGGAAATCATCATGTTGAAGGAATACCTGAACTCCCATGTCTATTGCAGCACTGTTTACAATAGCCAAGAATTGGAACCAACCCAAATGC
This sequence comes from Cynocephalus volans, assembly GCF_027409185.1. Lineage (NCBI taxonomy): Eukaryota > Metazoa > Chordata > Mammalia > Dermoptera > Cynocephalidae > Cynocephalus > Cynocephalus volans. The sequence continues at coordinate 35,798,012 of NC_084465.1, forward strand.
CCATCATCAGAAAACTGGATAAGGAAAATGTGATATATCTACACAATGGAATAATATAATGTGATATATTTACACATGGAATGTGATATATTTATACAACTCTGCCATAAAAAGAATGAAATACTGCTATTTGGAACAACTTGGATGAACTCAGAGAAAATTATGATAAACAAAATAAGCCAGGCACATAAAGAGAAATACCATATGTCCCTGCTTATATTTGGGAGCTAATAAAAAATAAATAAACAATAAATAAAAAATAAAAGAAAGATACAACAATCACAATAATACATCGAACTTTTAAGAGAAGAAAACAACTGAGATTACTAGAGGTGCAAAAGGGGGATGGGGAAAATGGAGGAACAGGTAAAGGGCCAGGAAAATTGATTACATTGTATAATGAAGAATACACTAATTATCCTGACGTGATCATCACATATTGCACACAACTACTGGTATTCAATACTGTACCCCCCAGATATGTACAATCAAATATGTTCCATTAATAAATAATTAAATTTTTAAAAAAGGTGATTGCATCATGAGGACTATGCCCTCATAAAGTGATTGATCCATTCATGGAGTAATGGGGGGGATGGTTTAATGAGTTGTCATAGGAGAGCACATGAAAGAGCTTTTGCCATCTTCACCGTGTGTTTGCCTGCATTGCCACAGGACCTTGTAGAGAGTTCCCTACCCAGAAGGAAGCCCTCATCAGATACATCCCCTGGACTGTGGACTTCCCAGCTTCCAAAACTATAAGAAATAAATTTTATCTCTTTATATATTACCCAGTTTCAGGTATTCAGTTATAAACAACAGAAAATGAACTAATATACAAATCAATTATAATCACCATAAAAACATTTATATAAAAATGGACATATCTCTTAAATTTAATAAACCAAATTAATTGAACATATTGTACATTTATGACTTTATGTTATATATTATTAACAATGTGGCAATGGTTATCCTCAGATATATGGCTTTTTCTTCAATTGAATTATTTGTTTTGAATAAGTTTCTATGGAGAAATCAGGGTAATATTGTAGGGCCATTTCTATGGCTGAGAAACATACTGCCAAACTGATTTTTTTAAAAGTTTCAGTTTATACTACCACTATCAGCTTATGAATTTACCAGTTCAACAATACACGTGACAAAATTAGTTGCCATAATTTTTAACATCAATTAATATGCAACAGATGTTCACTCTTTAGAGTTCAAATTTAAATGAATAAATGTATTCTCCTTGTTTAGTTACCTTTATTTACTTTGTGTTAATTATCTAATAGTAAAATAAACGTTACTTTGGAAAGACACATGTAAAGCAATAAGACATACATGAAGGACACTTAAAAAGGGAGACTTTATCTCATAATATTAGCTTGGCTTGAAGAAAGCCTATGAACAAGAACCGCTTAATAAATTTTAACACTGCAAAGAGTATAGACGAGAAGAACACTACTGGTGGCAGTATGAACCTCATTTCTTACTTAAATTTACCATGCTGTGAATGTATATCCTATCCCAAGAGAAAAAAAAGGTTTCTAATAACTTGATGTCCAGAAAGTTTAACCAAATTGATCAGTGTCACGTATCCAGTAAGAAGCAGAGTCAGGATTCAAACCTAGATAAGGACCCTTTCTTCTACATCTCTATGTCCCCCAAGGGGCTATAGCACTGGACACTTACAGAACTTTGAAATGGCTCACTAAAGTATGATTGAGAGTATATATAACCTACCAAATCATTATATAATCTGCTAATTATTCCTTTGATTAGAGCATATAGGCCACTATTAAAATTAAAATAATACTAGGTGACACGCTCTGGACGTGAAGGGCAACATTTTACACACAATCAGCACAAAATGGCCACCAGCCTTTCCCTTAGGAGAAACCTTGTGATTTCTGAGAAATAGAAACTCCTCCACTCCAGCACCAAACCCCTCCCTGATTACGTCAACGTTCCTTACAGTCTGTATAAGCTCTCCCACCCCCAGACCTGGTGCTGTCCTCAATTTTGAGTGCAGCCCGGCAGATTTTCTTCCTTTAATAAAGCTTGATTGGTACCCGGCCTTTCGGCTCACTTTCTTTCACTAGGAATTTGGGAAAAAATATTAAGCCGTTACCATCTTATCACATGTAGCACCCAGCTAGAAGCTTGTCTGAGTTTGTTTTATGTTGCTATAACAGAATACCTGAAACTGGGTAATTTACAAAGAACAGAGGTTTACTTCTTACAGTTTGGGAGGCTGGAAAGTCCAAGGTCTAGCTGGCACCTTTCCAGGGCCTTCTTGATGCATCATTCCAGCAGTGGAAGATGAAAAGGCAAGAGAGCATGAAAAAGAGAGAGAGAGAGAAATTGGGCAAAATCCTACTTTGTTAAATCATTCACCCACTCCTGTGATAACAGCATTAATCCATTCTTGAAGGCAGAGCCCTCATGACCTAATCAACATTATTGTATTGGGAATTAAGTTATCAGCACATGAACTTTGGGGGGGTGGGGGGAAAAACATTCAAACCATAGCAAAGGTCAAACAGCAGTTGGAATGCACTAGATTTAATAGGAATACACTGAAAGATGACAGGGTGTTACTGAACCTAAAATGAGAAATGCAAATAGGCAATTAGATTGTCACAGCAATAACCTTATGCATATTAACATGTTGCTTATAGGTGAATCAAATCATAGAAAGACACAAACATACACATGTGTATGTGCACATGCACACATACCCTCATCTACACACAAATACCAATATACTTTTATAATATTTACATATTTATAACAGTGTCTTTAAAAAACACACTTTATCTCACATGTAAAATAGGTACCACATTTTACACCTGAGATAGAGTGAGTTTTTTAAAGACATTGTTATAAATATGTAAATTTTCTTCTCCTATATTTCCTGTTTGGCACTATACTATTGAGGTCATCTTAGTTAATCCTTTTGCTAATCTTCATAATCCTTGTGCAAACTTCTAAAATAGCATTTATTACCTTTTAGCAATTATTTACTTGTGGTACTCTATATCCCATTAGACCTTTATATTCTAGAGGGCAAAGAAAATTACTTGTTTGGAATTGTAATTCCTTGCCCATAAATCAGTTTCTGGCATGTAGCAGAAAAAAAAATGATTTTTCATATGAATGAAAAGCATCTACCAATAATGAAGGCATCGAAGACATCTGAATCTTGTTTTAGGTTTCAGTGCATAAGAACAATATTGGCATATATTATATTTTAAAACTATCATCTGTTCTGTAATAAAGCAATAAATTCCTTTTTTCTATCTTATACTACAGCTTTTTGCTTGACATTGACTAATGTTGAACATAGCCAGAGGCCTGAAAAGAAAATCTATATCCTTGATAGCTACTGATGAGTCTGTATTTCCTCTAAAAAGTAGATCTTATGGTCTGTAAGACAAATCCCAATGAGAATAAATTTAAAATCCCCAAAGCACTTAGATTACAGGGGGTAATTTTGTGTCATACCATTTGTTAGCTTTTATAGAAATTCTCATAAAACCTAGAAGTGAAATAGTATTATTGAGAGATATTTAAGAAATATTTAGAGAAGGAACACTGTTATGGATCAGTAAAGTCAGAAGTATGTTATAATTATACTCTGATGGGCACAGGGCTATGAGTAATAAACCTTGAAGAAAGAATAAAGGGGGCATTGATAGGTTTTCTCAGAAGACCACACTCCACTGAGCTGTTGTAGTCAAAATGGCTGACAAAATGGAAGGATTCATCACAAAGAACGTTAGGAACACAACAACTTGCATATTACTCTCATAAACCATGTGTCTGCTCCACTAGAATACCTGCGCAGTGAAGTTTTGTTTGCAATACATCAAGAATAGTCATTAGAAACACTCCAGGGAAAAAACAATATGAAAAGAAACCTCTGTGGAAAGGAGAGACCTAAGACCTTTTTATGTAAATGTGGTAGAAATATTCCACTTTAGTGTGTCACTACAAACTGGCATAAACAATTGTTTGCTGAAACATACCTAGGCGTTCCAAAGCAAACCATCAATTTTATTTCAACCATATGTAATTTGAATAATGAACATGTTATTATACTGTTTTATTTTGTTTTGTGGAGTGGATTTCTTGGGGGGATGGCTTTTTTTTTCTGCTGAAACATTGTGATGAAAACAGGAAAAAAAAAACCTTCTGGGAAACTTTTTTATTCCTGACTGTAGACAGTAATCTAGTTCTGACCACTGGCAACTATGAAAGGTGGTAAAAAAATGTCGGACTAAATATTATAGCAAGGACAAAGATATCTACTTTTTAAAATTACCTGGGCTACAGTAAATAGTGCTGCAATAAACACTGGAGTACAGGTATCCCTTTGGCCTGATGATTTCCATTCCTCTGGGTATATTTCCAGCAGTGGAATAGCTGGGTCATACGGTAGATCTATCTGTAATTGTCTGAGGAACCTCCATACCATTTTCCATAAAGACAATAGCCAAGAGTTTTAACCAGCCCAAATGTCCATCATCAGATGAGTGGATAAGGAAACTGTGGTGCATCTACGTGATGGAATTCTACTCTGTTAGAAAAAAGAATGAAATACTGCCATTTGCAACAACATGGATGGACTTAGAGAAAATTATATTAAGTGAAACAAGTCGGGCACAGAAAGAGAAATACCACATGTTCTCACTTATTTGTGGGAGCTAAAAATAAATAAATAAAAAACCACACAAACAAATAAGTGGTGGTGGGGAAGAAGACACAATAATCACAACAATTCCTTGAACTTGTTAAGACAAGTAGACAGATATGATGGGGGAGGGGAGAGAGAGAGGGGGGAAAGAGGAATGGGCAAAGGGTCATGAAAATCAACAATAATGTATACTGAGAGGTTAAAAATTACATTGTTATAATGTTGAGTATACTAATTGTCCTGATTTGAGCATCAAATATTGGACACAGGTATTGATACTCAACCCTCTGCCCTGCAAATATGTATATTCAATTATGTTTCAATAAAAAAAGAAAAAGAAAAAAGAAAAGGATTATCACGAGGGCAGAATACATATTACCTCTGGAGAGGGTGGATAAAGTAAATTCAGAACTATGAAAAAAATAAATAAAATTAGTCCAAACTTTAGGGGAAACAAATAAAAAGAAGAGAATGTCTGCATGACCCTGGACCCTAGATTGATGATGAGATTTTAGAAACAACATCTAAAGCACATTGGGGAGTGAAAGGTCAGGTTAAAGGCATTAAAAAGTTATGATTTGTAATAATAAATATACTAATAATAAAAAATAAAAATAAAAAATCTAAAGCACAAATTCATGAAAGAAAACAATGATAAATTTTTCTTTGACAAAATTAAAAAAACCTTTATCTCTGTGAAAGACCCTATTAATAGAAAGAAAAGAGAAGCTACAAATTTGGAAAACATATTTACAACTCATCTGTCTAATAAAGAACTGTCTTCAGAATACATATATATATATAAATTCAACAATAAGAAAACAAAAACAATTTTAAAATAGGCAAAAGATATGAACAAACAACTTACCAAAAAGATACATAGATAATAAATAAGTATATGAAAAGATGGCCACAGAATTTGTCATAAGGAAATGCAAATTAAAACCACAATTTGATATCACTCTCCACCTATTGGAATGGCTATATTCCCCCCAAAAGGGGTAATGCTAATTGCTTGAGAGGATGCAGTGCAGCAGAAATCCACATTTATTTATGGTGGAAATGCAAAATGGTACAATCAGTCTAAAAACAGTTTGTCAGTTTCTTATATATTTAAAAATATTCCTCCCATAATACTTGGTAATCCTATTCCTAGGTATTGAGCCAACAAATTTGAAAATGTATGTTCACACAAAGAAATGTATGTAAATATTTGTAGAAGTTTTATCTGTAACTGCCCCAAACTGAAAGCAACCAAGATTTCTTTCAATAACTGAATGTATAACCAAACTATACTACAAAAATGCAATGGAATGCCATTCGGTAATAAAAATGAATTAATTATTGATTCACGTAACAATGTAGATGAATCTTAAAAGCATATTGCTGAAGCAGAAGAAGCTTGACTAAAATGCCACATACTGTATGATCCTATTTATATGGGATTCTGTAAAAGGCAAAGCTGTAGGTACAGAAAATAGATTAGCAGTTACCAGAAGTTTGTGAGGAGGGAATTTTTGACTGAGGGCATTTTTTTAGGGTGGAAGAACTAATGTTTGGCACTAGAGTGGTAAATATATAACTCTGTGCATTTCTCAGCACCCATAGAAATTTTCAGCACAAAGAGTGAACGTTAATGAATACAATTAAAAAAAAAAAAATTCAACCTAGATGTCAGAGTATCCTGGTATAGAGGATAGACTATGGCAAGAGAATCCAACAATATTACAAATACAAATAACATCCCCTCACTGAAAGGGGTAGGGGAAAAGGTGCAGAGTTACCTAAGTAACTTTGGAAAATGATGTTTGACTGGAAACTATAAGACTAAAGACAAAAAAAACCCCTGTAAATAAATGTTGTACTCTAATTGATGAAGTTCTCTCTCAGAATAAAATCCAAAATCTTTAATAAAGGGCCTGATCATCTACTTACAGCTATATCTTCTCTGATCTTACCTTTTTCTGTTTCACCTGTACATTATGTGATGGCCCCATGGGCATCCTAAATTCATTGTGTGTATGAATCGTTGGATCATTTTCTGTCATACTAATGCTTTATGAGTTGACTTCACCTGTTTGATATTTTCCAATTCCCTTGGATCATGTGACTTCTGATTTTTCTCGGCTCCTTCAAAAGTGCACTGAAACCTCTCTGATTTCTCTGTCCTCTCTGGTTTCTCTGAAACCTCTCCAAATTCTCTAGTAATTTAACCTGTGCCTTCTTTATGAAAAATGTGCAATTACAGTTTTCTTGTTAATAATTCTATCAGCTTCCTATTTTTACTGTTTTCCTGACTTCTAGCCACTTTTGCATTCTTAAATCTTAATTCCTCTGAAACAAGCTTCAACCTCCAACTCTAATTTTTAGCATTTTAGTTAATATCACATAGGAAGTAGTACAAGTTTTATCGACTTGAGTTATTTAATGTTTCAGTTGAGTGTTTTTCATAATTTTAGACATGAGCTAATTAAATATTGTAAGATATTTCTTTTGTATATTGCTTAGGCCTCACAAGGCTTATAAACATATTTTTCTTCTTTATATCTCTTTAACATTAATATATTTGTATATATTTTATTTTAAAATCCATAATGACATAGAAATACCTTGGCAATTAAAATTAAAAATGCAAGTTCATTTTTTTCCTTCAGAAAATTTTATTTAGATGACATTTGAGTACATGAAGTGTCAGAGAAAATAAGCCTATCTAAGCCTCAACAGATCAAATTCACTTTCCAATTCCCTTCCCTACATGTGAATAAACTCAGTACAAATGCTGGATCTTGTCAGGCCTTGATGCAAATTTAGAATTTACTAATAGAAACTGAAGTGGAAAAGTGCCTACTAACAAATGCCAGAAGTAATTATCTTCCACTAAACTAAATAAATAAAAATGAAGTTACACTGCTAAAGATATATAAGGAATTGCTACACCAGAAAATAAAATTTTGAATTCTCCTTAATAAAATTTCTTGGTACAATCAGAAACTAAAGAAAAAAAGAAAAAGAAAAAAGGTTCTTGATTTCTTAATTATCTTAAATAAAAATGGAGTACCTGAAAACTCCGTTTCCCATACCCACAACACCAAGCCAAGCATCTTATTTTTATTCTCTAAGACATCATTGTTATCTGTTATTATACCTAAAAAGGACCACTCTAAAGGAGGAGGAAAATAATCAAATACGCAAATGTATTTTGTATGAAAAGAAGTTTTAAATATGCTAAGACGTACAAGATTTATTCAGAAAAACATCTCTGAAATGTATCTGGAATGAGTATACATAATGATGTTCAGGCTAAACTCAGTGTGAGTGTGGTAGGGCTATTGTATGGTACCATACTACTAGTGCTTAATGCTGTGTTTTCCATTACAATTATGGTGATACATGCATTGATACATTTTAATTAAAACTATGAAACTAAAAATGTAAACCAAAAAAACAAAGAAAATATAACTATTTATCTGTTGCACACTACCACATACACACACACATTAGGCTTTAAAAGAGGCTTACAGATAACCAGCACTTCAACCTGCCACTGTGACTAAATTAATTGCTGTGTCACCACTGCAAAGTGCCTATAAAACCACTACCCTAAGACTAAAAGTAGAATTTAGTTATCATCTTTCTCTAAAAAAACATCAAAACTAGTTTTATCATGTACTTCATCACTGTTTATCTCACTCACCGCTGGAATTCCAGGTTTCTCAGGTCATGATAATCACCTGCAAGCCAAGTGTATCCTAAAGTTTTCCAGTTTCCCACTTCATGTTTCCTTCACCTTCTTGCTCTAACTAAAAACCATTTATGACCTGATCACATGCTTTCTACTAGATTTCCTTCCAAGTGTAGGCAAGTATTTTTCTGTTTTGTTTTGGTTTTTTTTCTTCCTTATTTCAGGCAAATTGTCTGAAGGTTGTGCAACTATTATCTTTACTCCTCTTTATCACTTGATCTACACTTTCTCCTCTTTTTCCCAAAACTCTTGTCTGTGACATTCATCCACTGCTTCATGAATTGAATATTTCCATCCCTCTCACTGCTTTCTTCTTCATCACACTGCTGGCAGTGTTGTTGGTGATTGTACTATCCATACACCTTCATGGTCACAGCTCAGAGCTTGTCACCGCTAATAACCTCATCACTTCTAAAGTCTCAGTAACAGTCTTTCCACTCTGAATACAGCTTCGTAAGCTTTCAGCCTAACTATTCTTGTAGCACTTCAACTATTTATTAGCTCTACTGGAATCTCTACTCAAATTGTCTCATCAATTTCCATTTTTACTTTTAATAAACTATTTTTAGAACAATTTTAGATTTACTGAGAAACTGTGAATATAATACAGATTTCCCAGTTCCCATATACTCTGCTACAAGTTTCCTCTATTGTAGATATCTTACATAGATTACTGAACTGATATGGACATATTATTATTATTATTATGTAAAGTCTGTGCTTTATTCAAATTTCCTTATATTTCTGGATCCCATCCAGGATACTGCATTATATTTAGTTGTCATGTCACCTTAGGCTATCTTAACTTTGACAGTTTCTCAGACTTTCCTTGTTTTCAATAAACTTCTCAATTTTGAGGATTACTTCTTAGGAATTTTTAAAATATAACTCTGTGGGACTTGTTGAATGTTTTTCTCATAATTGTTCTGGGATTATGTGACTTATGGAAGACCAGAGATGTTAAATGACATTTTCATGACATCATAGCAATGGTAAAACTATAAGCATGACATATCACTGTTGATTTTGACCTTGATCTCCTAGCTGAGGTAGTTTTGTCAGGTTTCTACATTGCTAAGTTATTAATTTTATCACATTTTTATCATTCTCTGGAAGAGTGTCACTATGTGTAACTTACACCTAAGTGTGGAGGATACCAACGTTAACAAAGTGATGTAATTTACAGGGCCTAACTTATAGCTTAGTGGGGCCACAGCCCTGTAGTTTTAGCAAGGCCAAAGCCCTTTAATATAAGGAATTACCTAACTTTTTAATTGCACATAGAAATTCTTAGCTTGGGAAAAACAGAAAACTTTCCCAGACTAAAGTCTCTGTTGTAGATTTAAAAAAAAAAAAAAAAATTAAGATAGCCAAAGTGCTTGCTCAAAGGGAAGTCGTCCTTGGTGCAGCTAAACCTAATGATGGGAAAGTATGTGAGCTAAAAGCTTCAATGTTAATGGTTAGGGGACATTCCACATCTTGCCTCTGGCTGTTTCTTTGAGTTTTGGGGGGAACTAAGTGTTGCCATGATAATTATCTCATTGTTCCTTTTGTAACCACCTGTGTTCCTTTTCTGTAACTTTCTTGCCTGGACAATAAAAACTGGGAGAAAACCTGATTCTGGGTTATTTCCTAGGTATCCTTCCATCTTAAGAGAATTGCTCCTGGGAGTAACCTTTTCGGGACTCTCACTGCTCTGGAGAAATGGGCTTTGAGTAATCCTTTGTGTCTCTATCACCCTGGGAGAGGTGACACCTAAGAAGTAAAGAGTTATGTTCTACTTCCTGAGAGCAGAGTTGCTATCTAAATTATTTAGAATTCTCCTGCATTGGAAATCTGTCCCTTCTCCATTTATTTATTTATCCAATTATTTATTTATATCAGTATGAACTCATGAATATATATTTTATTCTATGCATTATAGTTCAACATTCTTTTGTCAAATTTTTTCAGCCTTAGCCATGCGGCATTCTTTCAGTTGGCTCTGTGCCCCATTGACATACCACAGTCATTGTGTGTGTGTGTGTGTGTGTGTGTGTGTGTGTGTGTGTGTGTGCTGAGTACTTTCTTACCGGCATTATAAAATGCTCTTGGCTCTTGCATCTTTCCTTTCTAGAGTCAACCTTTCTTCCAGGAATCCTATCTCCTTTAATTGTAGAATGGCAATAGAAGTGAAGATTTTAGTGTTATGTGTATTCCTTCCTTCTGTGGGTTTGTTGCTGTTAGGTACTCTTAGCTGGTAGAATGGGAAATATATGGATGGATACTAACCTGTGCACACACGTATAAGTAATTTTATATGTAATCATCCATATTTATATTAAGCTAAACATGAGTTCAAACTGATACCTCTGACTCAAATCCATTACTACATGGATCATTCTAGCATCCTTGCTTATCTATAGCTTCCCACTCCAACAGTGCGAAACCTACCTTTCATCATTCACCATTCATTCACACAGTTATTCTATTCCAGTATACACATATAAGATTTTCATAATTTGTTAACCCAACTCTATGCAAAGCAACACTATTGAGAAGAATACAATGCTTATAGGGTTCTTATTTACAATTTCTTTTCCTTTTAGTTGTTTAGCTCAGCAACTTTTTCTCCCACCCCTTTCAGTGAGATTGGTTAAGACATCTAACTGTAATACAGTTAAAATGTTTGATCAGTTTCTGTATTAAATCCTGGAATCTGCCAGCCACCTAACTGATTGTGTCTTAATTTGCATACATTAAGACCAACTCTTTATGCTGTAACTTTCTATGGCCTGTCACATAGAGTATTATAGAAATGTTACTAATTAGTGTCTGTTTCTTTCAGTCTGAAGCATTCTCTTTCGTGTTTTTGGTTTTAATTGAGTACAGGTCTGGTGGTAATGAACTCCCTCAGCTTTTGTTTCACTGGGAAATTCTTTATCTTTCCTTCATTTCTGAAAGACTGATGTTTGCTAGGTACAGTTTACTTGGTTGGCATTTATTTATTTATTTGTTTGTTTGTTTTCCTTTAGCATGTTCAATCTATCATCCCACTCTCTCCAGGACTTTGAGGTTCCTTTACTTTTAATCTGAATTCTATCTGATTCTTTATCATACTTGGTTTCTGGTAGACAGTAAGGAGTTCGGTCCTGTTTTCTGTATCCACTCTGAAAATCTCTACTTTTTGATTGGCATATTTAGAACACTCATATTGTTAATATCTACTACATTTGTAACTTTTTTCTTTCCTTGCATTTTTTCTGTATTTATACCTTAAACATTTAAAGTAATTATATAACTGGAGTAATATGTTTGTAGCTGTGTTCTATTTGCTATGTTTATTCTTTGTTTTTCTTTTCTCATTTTTTGTCTTTTCTGGGTTTAATTGAGTATTTTATATCACTCCATTTTATCTCTTCTCAGCATATTCATTTTACTTCTTTTAAAATTTTTTTATGATTACTTTAGAATTTCTCATATACATGTTTGACAATCTTAGTTTATCATCAAATAACATTATATTATTTCATGGATAGTGAGGGTAATTTATAACGACACATTCTCAGTTCATCACTCTCATCACTTAAGACATTACTGTCACATTCATGTCATTTATTCATATGCTATAATCACTCAATATATGTTACTATTATTACTTTAAACAAAGAATTATCTTTTAGATCAATTAAAAATAAGAAAAAAAGTATGTCATCTTCGCACTTTTGTTTATTTTTCCTCATTTATCTTGTTTTGTTTCTGATGATCTTTCTTTTCATAGATCTGAATTTCTGGCCTATGATATTTTTCTTTTCCCTGAACAACTTTGAACATTTTTGCAGTGATGTCCACTGGTGATGAATTCCCTCAGTTGTGTCCGTGTGCACATGTGTTTGCATATGCATGTATGTGTGGGAAAATCTATTTTTCCTTTACAGAAGGGTTATTTATTGGGGATTAATAATAATTATAATTATTTTTAATAATAATAGTATTCTAGGTTGGTGGTTTTGTTTTGTTTTGTTTCATCAACACTTTAGGTATTTCACTTACTTTCACATTGCTTGCATGTTTTCTGATGAGATGTCTACAGTAATTCTTATTATTGTTTCTCAGGAGGTAAGGTGTATATGATTTTATTCCTCTGATTTCTTTCAAGATTTTCTCTTTGTCTTTAGTTTTCTTCAGTTTAAGTATCAAATGACTACATGCAAATTTTTTGGTATTTGTCTTGCTTGGTTCTCTGAGCTTCCTAGATCTCTGGTGTGTTGATTGTTATTAATTTTAAAAATCCTCAGCTATTATTACTTCAAATATTTCTCCTGCTTATTTTGTTTTCCTCTGTCATCAGTTATTACTATTACATGTATTAAATCCTTGAAGTTGTCCTATGGTTCTTGGGTGATCTGTTCTTCTTTTCTCATTTTTTTATTTTCTTGTTATATCTCAGTAGGGAAGTTTCTACTGATCTCTCTTCAAGCTCACTGATTGTTTTGCAATGTCCAATCTAATGATGAATCCACTTGAGACATTTTTCATTTTTGCTACGATATTACTGGTTCTGTCTCTGAAGAATCTTGATTAATAGAATTATCCATAAATTTTTGCATGTTGTCAACTCTTTCTATTAGATCCATAATATGTTAAAAATAGATTTTTAAAAAATTTCCTGTCTGTTAATTTCAAAATCTGTGCCATATCTGTGTTTAGGTCTATGCTAGCTTTTTCTCTTCAGACCATATTTTTTCTTGCCTTTGAACATGTCCTTTATTTTTTTGTTGTTGTTGTAAATTTTAGACATGGTGTATTGGGTAAAAGGCACTGAGGTAAATAGGACTTTAGTGTGAGGTTTTAGGTTAATCTGGCTAGGAGTTGGTTTGTTATACATTCCCGGTCTTTTCAGTTTTTCTGTCTCATCATCTCCTTTGTCCTCAGATGTCCAGCAAACTTACAACCTTTCTCACATAACGTAACTTATGACCATGCTCCCAATTTTACAAAGAAAATAGAACCATTAATATAACAACCTAATTTCCCTACCTCAAATTTTACTAGTCTATCTTACCTACAAAGTCTGCCTTTACTTTCATTAGAAGAATGGACCCTCCAGTTGTAATGAGACTCTATCTCTCTTGTCTACTAAACGGCTTCTCCTATAATTAGCTCCTCTACTCTGTCATTGGTTTTCTCTCTCATCTTAACATTTCTTTTTTTTTTTTTTTTTTTTTGCAACTGGCACTCAGCCAGTGAGTGCACCGGCCATTCCTATATAGGATCCGAACCCGCGGCAGGAGCGTTGCTGCGCTCCCAGCACCGCACTCTCCCGAGTGCGCCATGGGCTCAGCCCTCATCTTAACATTTCTGATGGCATATTGAATGCTGTAATGTTCCTAATGCAAAAGTCAGCAGTTTCTTTTCAGTGTCTACTCTTTTTTTGTTCCATATCAGAGAAAACTACTCAAAGAAGTTGTCTGTGTTCACTCTACTTTCTCAAGTTTTGATGTTTTAGGAGCTTTTAGCATGTTTGACAATGTTTGACAATAGCAAACCAGTCAGTGCTTTTACTCATTATGTTGCTCAACTAATTTTTAGTGGGTGTGTACTTGATGCTGAGCACTATTCTAGACACAAGAAAGTTGTGAAAACGACAATGTCTGTACCTTTATGGAAGTTACATTCTAGAGGAGAAAAGAGAAAGAATAAAGAAAACAAAACAAAAAATTTTGTAATCTCATGTCCTGTTGTGTGCTATGAAGGAAAAGAAAGCAAAACAAGGGTATAAAACGTATAAAATGTAAGGAAGAAGGCTTTTCTGAGGATGAGTTCAACTGAATTCTCTCTGTCAGGGTGGCTCAGTGGAGGCTTACTGAAAAGCCTCGTGGAGCTTCAGACTCTTGCCTGACTATCCCCTGACTTCACTGACATCACAGTGTCCTTTCCTAGATACTCCTCATGATCTCCACTTTAAATATTGTACTACAATCCTCTGGGATTTTTTTTTTCCCCCCTATAATTTTCTCTCCATAGTTGATCTCATCCTTGCCAATAATTTTAAAATCCATTTATAAGCTAATGACTTCTACATTCATGTATTTAACCTTGACCTCTACATTCAGCACCAATATTATATACCCAATTACCTACTTATTCTATCCCTTACTTAACATGGTTAAAATTGAAACCTTGATTTTCCCTCTCTCCAAATCTGTACTTCTTGTGTCTTTTCCATCCCAACATCCCCCACTATTCATACAAATATGGATACCCCAAACCCACAAACAACAACAAAAAAATACATCAGATGACTTCTGGTAGCCATTTGGCCAGGGTAAGCATAGTTTAAAAGTGTGTGTGTTTGTGTGTGTTGGGGGTGGTGGGGAGAGAATGTCCCATGGTCCCACTGCCAATCAAGGAAGAAGAAAAGCTGGTGGGTAAATTGCCCAGTGTCTTGTCTTTTATATGGCTAATCCTGGGAAGCATTCTGTACAGTCCCCAGAGATATCAATAGAACCAATTCCCAAGATCAGCGCATCTTTATATTTCTTTGTCTTTTTTCCTTGTCTCACTGTCCTTATTCCTAATGATAGCAATGAGATGTTATTTGAAACATGAACATTATAAAACAATACAAGCATATCAGAGTTAAATTTACTTTAGATACAAAATGTATAGTATATTTGGGGCAAAATTTCAATTGAATATCTTTCATAAGATTAATTTACCCTAAAAATACCTGAAACCCAAGTTCTTTTCTCAGCGTCTGTTTTTTAGGGAATCCAGATGAAATTAATCATACTGATTCCTTTTATACTTACCACCTACCCTCAAGCCATCAGGTTGAAGCTCATCTGCAATTCTATTTTTTAAATCAAACCATGTATCATTACCTTTACCGCTGCTCTGATAAACCACAAAATTTTTATTTTTTATGGTTGGACTGCATGGACTTCATTCTTTGAACTAAATCAATAGACACCTAACAAACCCCTTTCTTCTACTCTTTTTCCCCTAGAGCTTTTTTTTTTCTTCTTTTTTAAAATCTATACAGCATCACAATTTGAGCATTACAGAGTAAGTAAAAATCAAATCCCCTTTCTATACATGATCGATTATCATACATAAGTCTAGTTTTCCAAAGACCATCGTGCTTTGTTTCTTACCTGCATGTCTGATTTCATCTCAAAACATTCTTCCCCTTTCTTACTATATCCCACGCTTTCTGGTCTTTTCTTCTACTTACTGCACGTTCTAAGCCTGTCCTTGCCAAGGACGTTCTTATTTGTTGCACCGTGTGCCTCCGGGACTCTTTCTTCATCTTTGCTCTGCTCTTTCTCGTGACTTTGATCTCTCCTCTATACCTCTATCTATACCTCAGAGAAACTCTTCCCAAGATCAACACACTTTTAAAACTTTCCCTGGCCATCTGAAATATCCACTCATACCCTCTTTCCATTCTTCTTACTTTCCTTATCTTTACTGATAGCACTCCTCAGAATCTGGAATTATACCATTTTTATTAGTTTACTTTTTAATTGTCATCTTCCTCCACTAGTATGCAAGCTCCTTGAGGCAGAAACTGTCTTTTTAACAAAACAGGCAGATAGAAGATAATATTGTATTACAAATAATTATGAAGAAATCATTATGTAACAAATTTATGATAGCAATGAGATGTTATTTGAAACAAACACTATAGAACAATATATGCATATCAGATTTGAATTTATTTTACATATATTATGAAATATATACTATATTTGTAGGCAAAATTTGAATTGAACCCTGTGGGAAATGTGAGAATCTCAGTCATTTATATAAAGATGATAAGTGTTCAGGGTGATAAAAATCTTGAACTGAGTTAGTTGAGTATAATGTGAAATCATTTATTGGGAGAAAGTAGCACACAGATCGATAGTTACTCTGGGAAAGAAACGTATTCTGCTCAAAAGCATATATATATTTAGTAGTACTTTCAGTGAAGAAACCTTTTAGTCACCTAGATTATATTTGGTTTTATCTCTTTGTTCTGCAGATCTAAACATACATTGTGAAATAGTCATTTACATTAATCTTGTGAATGATTGACAACTATTAGAAACACAAATGTTCAAACGCATAATTTGAACTAATGTATGCTATCTATTTTGTAAACTGAATGAGAAGGAAAATCAATTTATTAATACTATTATTTGCACAAAATACCTCTTAAATTAATATTGACATAACTTTGTAAGAGTAGGTGATGTTATCTTTTAGAAAATCAGACATTTTTCCTGTGGAATGTAAATATTGACAAGGAATTATGTAGGATATAGACCTTGAATTATTTAACTAAACTTACAGCTTAAAAAATACCTCATTATCATTTTGTGTAGAATATAGAGTAAATAACAAAAAACAATGATTCTAATTTATTTCTTCTTTTGGTAACGTTAACTCCTTTCTGCATTCATTAGTTTTCTATTACAGTTCTAACAAATTACCATAAACTTAGAAATGGATTAGTTCACAGTCTGTAGGACAGGAATTGGATCATGAGCATGGTGTACCAGGCTTCTTTGCTTAAATCTCTCAAAGGTAAAATGAAGGTGCCACAAGCAGCATCTCACCCGGAGCTAGGATCCTCTTCCAAGCTCATTGGTTGTTAGCAGAGTTCAGTTTCTAAATCCAGTTTATCCGACTGAGGGGTAGCCTCATTAATCTTCAAAGCCAACAGGAGAAACATGCTTAACATTTTTGCATCTCTCTCATGCTTTGAATCTCTGACTTCGTCTGTCTCTGACCTCTAAACCCAAATTTAGAGGGCTTCTGTAATTAGGTCAGGCCTTACTGGATAATCTCCCTTCCTTAAAGTCAACAGTGACATACAGCGTACACTAATCCTGAGAGTTAAATCCATCAAATTCACCATGCCTGGGATTATGGAGGACGTGTGCACCAAGGGCGTAGATCTTGGGAGGTTGGGAGGCCATCTTAGAATTCTGCCTGAATTTTGAGTAATATGACCCATCCAAGACACTTGATCTTTCTTCTCCCATTAAAAAATAATTATAAATTAAATTACATTCATGCTAAATCTTTATAAAAATATTCACTTTAATAAGGACCTCAAAAGGATTTGTAGGGATATATAAATACATATTTTAAAATAACTCTACCCTAGTGAATTTTTTTTTGATTTGTGTGTTTTTATAAGTAAATGGGAATAAGTTGTATGGGAATTATAAGACAAATGTGCTGCCTTTCTAATGTATGTATATAGGAAATATATTTTCTTTTCATAAAAAAATATTTATATCAATTATTTTTGCTTACCCACACTGTCATCACACATGACATTCTCACTATGTTGTTTAATAGTTCAGAGAACAGTTAGAAGACATACTTGACTTAAGATAACTTCTAACACCTCCAAAAGGTATACTTCATGTTATAAAGAAAATGTATGACTTTTTTTCTTGACATTCGAAATGAGGCAGCTTCAATTTCTATGGACATATCATAGTATTTTATGTGCTTATTATCATATATTCTGACTAGGACACCCTTTCTCTAACCATTCCACTTTGCCTAATTGATTCTTATGCATTTTATTTCAATAATATGTTTAAGGACTATCTTCGGAATTCTTTGGGTGGAAGAGTAAAAATGACTATAAATTATCAGTAGCTTCTCCCATTAAAAGATGGATTCTATTTTTCTATCTAGTGACTTTGTGCTAAACTTGGGATTTGCTTTGACCAATAGAATACAGCAGAAGTAAATTTTGTATGAATTCTGATCAATGGCACACAAATCCTTGCTTTTTCTATTTTTATTCTCTTGCTGCTCTGCGATTGCAATGTAAAAACATCTTGAGATATGCAATTAGTAGAGAAAAATCACAAGAAGAGAGAAATCTACCTGAAAGCCATCTAGCACCATTCGGTATTTATAACTGCCACCCAACCAAATAATAAACTAAATATTAAATATAATTATGTATTTAATTTTATTAAATGATTCGAATTCATAATATTCATGTTAGATCATATTTTGGCTTGGCTTACTGGTAAAGTCAACCTTGTATTTTTATCTTTTATTTGTGAACACCATAGAAAATGTATCTGAATCAACAAAAATCAAAAATACATTTAATAAATGTCTATAGAAAAATTTGCACTCTTGGATAATGAGTCAATCAGATTTCCAGGAACAATGTTTTAGCAAAGGAATAAAGGAGATTGTTAAGAACACAGGCTATGTGTCGGGTCTGCTGCCGGCCGACCCGAACAGCGCTAGCCTCGTTCCTTTCGGTGGGCGAGCAAATGGCCCGGGATTCCTCTTTCCCTCCTGTCCCCTTTGGAAGGAGACGGGGCAAGAGAGCCGTGAAGAGAGGTGAGCACACCACCGGCCCCAAAAACAGCCCCATTAAAGGACACTCAGACACGGCGGGGGTTCTGCCCAGCAGTTCCGTTTATTAGCACACAAGCACTTGCTTTTAAAGGCAAATGGGGAAGGGAGGTTTTTTACATCCTCCAATCAGCTTAAGGGTCCTGTCTCAATGCCTGTCTATTGCAATCACGCAATGTTCACAAGTGCGGCCAATTAAGGGCTAAGGCAAGGTTCCCGCAGACACTCCCACCCTACTTCCTCCCAGTGCCGTCTTAGGCTGCCAAATTAATCCACTTGTAATGTCACTTAAGGTGGCGTTAGTTTTTAAAGCCCAACAGCTATGGAATAGCAGTTCTAGTTTGGCATCTTGGTTATGACACTAACCCTATGAACTTGAAATAAGTTACTTAACCTCTTTTATTCTTAGTGTTCTAAATGGAGGTGACTGACTCATAGAGTCATTGGAATTAGACCAAGTTAATATATATATAATAAATATAAATAATATATTAATATATTTATGTATTTTATTTATTTATATATATATATAAACCCATGTATTAGTGTTCTATTGTGTAACAAATCGTCAAACACTAAGCAGCTTGAAACAACACATATTTATTTTCCCATAGATTCTGTGTGTCAGAGTCTGTCCATGGCTCAGCTGAGTTCTCTGCTTCACGTTCTCATCAGGCTGTAATTCAGGTGTCAGGCAGTGCTGTGATCTTACCAGAAATTCCATTTAGTCAAATCTAGTTTTATTTTCTTGAATAATGATTCCTAATTTTCTTAATACAAATTTTGTAAATCTCTTGTTAAATTTATTTCTATGTACCTTATAATTTTAGTTGCTGAAATACATAATAATTTTTCTAAATTACATTTCCAAAGTTTGTTGCTGATCTATGGAAATGCAATTGATTTGCATGCATTGCTCTTACATGTAGCCTCCTTATTAAAAATTTCTAAATGGAATGACAGATGAGAAAGTTCAATAATGAAAAATCTTCCCAAAATAATTTTAGAACTCAGAACACATCTATAATTTTCCAAAGGAATATGAATAGAACTTAGAATGACAATCCTTAATTTATATTAAGATCAATCGTCCAAGGATAGACAAAAAATTTTGAAAGAGAAAGTAGGGGATTTTCCTTAGATTGTATCAAGACTAACTATAATGTGACAGTAATTAATATAGGTGGATTTTACCACTTTAATCTTTTCCCCATGCATCTTCTTCCTGCTTAAAATTAAATGCCTATTATTGTAGCAATTTCTTTTCAATATCCTAAATGCATCGAAAGTGTTTTATCCCACTTCTTTTTTATGATATTGAAGTGATAAAAGCCCTCATCCCTCTTCTGTCTCCATGCCTGTCCCCAAGATGTTGAATAATTTTTGAGAAAATTTCTCACTGGGGTTATTTACCCACCTATTTAAGTAATGGTCACCAATACTAAAGAGACTCTAAATATTGTAATTCTGCTGTTTCTTTAAATCACATGGGTCTCTAATTCTCTACAATGAGTACCAGTTAAAAACCTCACTATATTTTCCAAACATTTAACCTACTACCACCTCCCTAATTCACAGAAAAAAGTCAGGTGTAAGCCACCAGAGCACTCTGTCATGACATCTTCATTTTTCTTCTTTTAGTGCTATTACAGTTATCACAGTTTAGTGCTATTAAATGTATTTAATAGCATTAAATACATTTTAATGTACATAATACATTAAATTTCCCCAAATTTAATGTATTCCCATTTATGCATAATACTTCCTACCATTTAACCTCATAAGGGACTTTGTGTTTTAATTCATCCCATCTGCTGTCATATCTTCAATTTATTTTTTTTATCAGATTATTGTGAACAGTATTTACATATGCTCTCTCAGATTTAAAACTAACAAGACAAATAACAATAAAAACTATTCTCAATCCCACTCCACTTTTCAGGCATTCCTCAGTGGTTGTCTTTTTCTTCAAAACCAAACATGTGAAAGAAATATTTTATACTTACTATTTTAATATCCTCAGAACCACCTTCTCAGAACCAACCTCTCAGTGCATCAGAATCTGGACTCCACCTTACTACTCCAGCATAGCTGTAGTTACTCAATACTCAAATTATTTTTATGCTACTAAATTCAACACACTTTCCCATTCTCACCTTTCTTGATCTCTCATGATGTTTTTCTTGTTTTAATGATCATCTTCTACTTGTTAGGTAATTTGGTGATGGAATACTGTGGTGATCTAACTCATATGTAATTCTTACCCTTGTATAGCTCACAGTCTAGAAGCAAAAATGTACATTTATCAAACAATTATAATTATTAAGTGTAATACAGGAAAGTTATAGAGTGCATTTTAAAAATAAAACTAGGGTAGGTAGCAGTTTTTGAGCTGATATTTAAAAGAGAATTAGGACAAAGAGCAAAAACAAGAGTGTTCCAAGCAGAAGGAAAAGCTTCTACAATGGCCTAGAAGTTGGAAGAAGTATGATGAATTATAGGACCAAAAGAAGATTAGTGCAGCTCTAAAAGCAAGAGTGACAGGGCACCTGCAGAAAACAGATTAGAACTAATGAAATAAAAACCACAGTCAAATGCAAGAAAAGAAGTTATTTTTGATTGAAGACTTTAATCTGATTATTAAAAATGATCAATATATAACAAAAAAGAAAATAGTGTTGTGATTGATTTATTTTTAATTACTCATGTGATATATCCTCCTTCTTTGAAATAAGAACATTACATATGAAGCTCAATTTCCCTATAAATATGAACCATCATAGCATTCTTCTATCCTTTACCTCATGATAACTGTTTTAATGAATTTAGTATGCCCTTTTATAACCCCTTTATTTGGCAATATAAAATGCATAGTAAACAATATATAGTATTATTTTATATTTTAATAATGTGTGGCAAATTATCATTCTGTAATCAAAGCTTCAAAGCTTCCTATAAAACAACTATTCCAAAGGTTATGGAATAAGAGAAATCTCAGACCAAATTAAGATTCTTAAATGACATAGTTTATAAAATCGGTTAAAATCATATGGTAAGAGGCAAGGGGAAAGGAGTAGGATAGAATGAAAGATGATACTGCCTGAATCTCAGTACATTAATATGTATCTGTATCTCTCTCTGCCATATCAGTCTTCCCAATTTATGGTGGCTTATGGGACCCAGATTTGAGGTTTGAGTAAGAGCCTAACAGAGTGAAGGTGTCAACACAAATGTACTTTCCCTGACTAAGAGAGGCCAGGCAAGCAGTCCCAGCTACAGCTGTAGCTCACTAATTAGTCTAATGAACAGCTATTGGTTTTAGTGTTTCTTGGACAGAGCCTAGGAGGGAACATAATTGGAGTCACAAACAGATGGATAGTTTAGGGATCACAACCGTCAGCCCAGTGGTGCTATAACCATAGCTTACGACTTGATCTTTCTATTGATTTCTACTTAAAAGCAACTCTCTTGGTTTGTGTCAATTATTTCATCTACCTCTCATGTTTTAAAAGTTACTAACTTGCAATCTGTATTTACCATATCTTATGAATTCTATTTCACAAGCTACTTCTTTAGTCATTATATATCCCACCATGTCTTACGAGATATTGCATATATCTTATAAGCTGCTAGCTAATTTCTATCTTTGCTTAACACTTTTTATGAGTTTCATTAATTCTCTGTTTTTCTGGTCTTTTTGAGCAGACTTGATTATTCTCAAATAATACTACAAACACAAACTACATTTAACATAAATTGTATCAATCTCTGTATTATTTGGTTACTTTTTCTTTCTCTACATAACATTTGAGAACTATCAAGGTTGATTGATCCATGTAGATCTGGATCATTCCTTTAAAAGGTTTATACTTTTTCATTTTGCATCCATTGTAGTTATCCCTTTTACTATGTATCATATTTAGACACAGCCTTCCTTCTTTCCCTCTTTCCTTCCATCCCATCTTTCCTTCCATCCTTCCTTTCTTCCACTATTATAGAAAATATTGATGTTAAGTCTGAAACCGTGAATGAATGGTTTGAGATATTACCCTACTTGCACAATTATACATTACTATAGAATGTGTGTATATATATACCCATCTTTATATACACACACATGTACTTTATGTATATATATATACACAAATGTGTATATATACATATTTATAGCTATGTATACACATTATATAGGTATGTACATATACATAAAATTGCATATATATATATATATATATAAATGTATATATATACACACACACATATAAATTAGAATTCTCCTGGATCAGAGACAGATTTTCAGTTACTCACAGTATATTTTGTGTGACAGCTCCCCATATTCCAAATCCCCATGGGGCAAAGGAATGATAGCAGAGGGTTAAGTTCTGGGTATACATCAGAGTAGGGTAATCCCAAACATACAAAACTGGGAGCTTACATAAGGTAGCTGGCACATATACCCCTCTAGAAATGGAAATCAATTGATATTTGCTCTGGAATATAAATCAAGACTCTCTGGAGAGAAGAAAAGGTCTCTAGGTTTATAACCTCTGGAATGTAAACAAACGGCCGCAGGGAAGACTGTCTATAAATCTCTCAGAAGGTCTCTATATTTAACTTCCAAGGCCTGTTTATCCTTCAATCATCCTTTAACATAGGTTGTCAGTAATCTTTTCTCAGTAAGCCCTGAATGAGAAGAAATATAATAGTATTTATGGAGCACTGTTTCCTTATAGCTGCAACAGATATCTTCATAATTTTTATTGTGAATTAAATTTTTTGTTTTCCAGAATAAATTTCATGGCTATAAGAAAGTAAAAATAGATTACTTTGAAGAAGAGAAAAATCAAGCTAGGCACATATTTATTTCTTTAAAATATCAACACAAAGGAGGTAATTTAGATTTACTATAATAATTCTTGGGAGAAATGTTATGACTCTAGAATGCTATATGCATCCAAGCTTAATTCATGTGTTGCAAGAATGAGAAAATTAGAAGTATTTTAAAATATGTTTTGACCTCATATTGTCTTCTCCATAAATACTAGATATAGTAATTGTTATGAATATATCACTTCTGTTTTTTGAGCTTATGCTCTTTATTAATCATCCTAAATTTTTGCCAGAGAGAAAGGATAACATGTATTCCTTATATTCCATAGATATAATTTAAATAGTTTGAAAAATTATCTAGCATTATGAAAATACTTTTATACTAGGAAAACAGAAAACATATACCTACTGTTTTTGGTAACACAATATACAGAAAAAGTGTGAAAATATTATTTTTTAATAAAGAGACCATGGCTTAAATTAGAATGAATAACACATCTATGCATTTCTGAAAGAACAAGCTATGGTAACTCCTATTGTAACTTTTAAATAAACTAGTTTTCAAACCACATTTTGTTTACATGTGTTTATATCATGAGAAAGAAGTAGAATAATTTGTGTAGGAGTAAGCTATTATTCTAAAAGTTTCTGGTGTCTGCTACATGATAAATGCTAGGGATATAAAAAGGAAATTTTCAATAGTCTGAAGAATTGATATTTTCTGTGGGTGTGTAGAGAGGACACAATGGGTAGGAACCAGCATTTTAGCTATGAGTTAGATTGCAAGGAATCCCTTTACCACTTGCAGTGGTAAGTAAAAGATGTACTAAATAAACTACTGAGGATAATTCATGGCAGCACACATTGCAAATGTATTAACTAAGAGAGTTTTTGTCTTCGCGGTTTGCTATGGTTTGAATAGTATCCCCTCAAAGTTGAAGTCCCAAATCTCAACACATCAGAATATTGTAATTAGTTAAGATGGGTCATACTGAAGTAGGATGGGGCCCCTAACGAGGTATGACTGGTGTCCTTATAAGGGGAAATTTGGACATGGACACACACAGAGGGAGTAAGCTATGAAGACATGAAGATAGAGGTTCGGGTGATGTATCTAGAATGCCAAAGGATGCTGGCAAAGCACTAGAAGATAGGAGAAAGGCATAGTGCATATTTCCCTCACAGCTCTCAGAAGGAATCAATACTGCCAACAACTTGATCACAAACTTCTAGCCTTCATGATGCCTTCCATTCCTTTGCATGTATAACCAGTAGTGGGACTCCTGGATCATTTGGTGGATCTATCTGTAGTTGTTTGATAAACCTCCATACTGTTTTCCATAATGGCAGTTCTAATTTAAAATCCCACCAGCAAGGTATAGGGATTCCCTTTTCTCCACATCCACACCAGCATTTGTTATTTTCTGTCTTTTTGTTAATAGTCAGTCTAACTGGGGTGAGATGATATCTCAATATGGTTTTGGTTTGCATTACTCTGATGATTAGTGACGTTGAGCACTTTTTCATATACCTGTTGGCCATTTGTATGTCTTCTTTTGAGATATGTCTATTAATCTTCTTTGCCCATTTTTTAAATGGGTTTTAAAAAATTATTATTGAGTCATTTGAATTCCTTGTATATTCTAGATATTAATCTATTTTCAGATGTGTAGTTTATAAACATTTTCTCCCATTCTGCAAATCATCTCTTTACTCTATTGATTGTTTCCTTTGCTGTGCAGAAGCTTTTTAGGTTGACAAAATCCTATTTGTTTATTTTTGCTTTTGTTGCCACTGCTTTTGAGGTCTTATTCATAAAATCTTTGTCCAATCTTATGTCTTGGAGTGCTTCCCCTGTGTTTTTTTCTAGAAATTTTGTAGTTTCAGATATTACTTATTATTATTAAACTTATTATTATTATTTATGTTTTAATCCATTTTGAGTTGATTTTTGTATACAGTGAGAGATAGGGGTCTAGTTTTATTCTTCTACACATGGATACCCAGTTTTCCCAGCGCCATTTATTGAATAGGCTATCCTTTACCGAATGTATGTTTTCATCACTTTTGTCAAAGATCAGTTGGCTATAAGTAAGTGGATTTATCATGTCAAAAGGATACCTGCACTCCCATGTTTATTGCAGCTCTATTCATGATAGCCAAGATATGGAACCAACATAAATGTCCGTCAATGGATGATTAGATAAAGAAAATGTTGTATATATACACCATGGAATTGTACTCAGCTCTATAAAAGAACAAAATTATGTCATTTGCCGTAGCATGGGTGACCTTGGAGAAAATTATGTTACATGAAATAAGCCAGGCATAGAAAGAGAAATACCACATGTTCTCACTTCCATGTGGGAGTTAAAACAACAATAACAACAACAATATAATAATGATAAGCTGAGCTGTCAAAAAAAGAGAAGAACTGTAGTTATTAGAAGTAGGAGAGGGGTAAGTCAGAGACTGGTCCATGGATATAAAATTACAGGTAGATAGAAAAAAATAAATTATATTGGTGTGCAGTCAACCCAGGAACCTATAATAAACAATTATTTACTTCTTGTTACCAAATGACTAGAAGAGAGATCAAATGCTCACATTACAAAAAATTTTCTTAAGTTTTACAATGATGAATATGCTAATTAGCCTGATTAGATCATAACACATTATATACATGTATTGAAATATAACTCTGTACCCCACAAAAAAGTACTATCAATATGTTTCAATGAAATTAATATAAAAAAAGGAAAGAAAAAACTTCTAGCCTCTAGAACTGTGAGACAATACATTATTGTTTTTTAAGCCACCTACAGGTACTTTGTTATGGAAGCTCTAGCAGACTAACACATGACCCTTTTATTCTTCCTTTCTACTGAGTCAAGACATTCATCACATAATGACCCTTATTTATTTACCTCAGGAAAGAGGAGATAAAAGGACCAAGAAAGAACAAATAAGTCAATTTATCTTCTAATCAGATGTTTAAAACCTTAATATAGGCTAGAGTTTTGAAAGCGTAGGTGTAATGATTATAAATCTGGAGTTTTGAGAGAGAAAAGATTATTTCAACTTCAAAAACCTGGTTTGAAAAATATAAATATAAAATATAAAGCAAGATATAATACTTGAACAAAGAGAACTTTCAGTTTACTCTGCAACAGCAGGGCTCAGGGAAAGGCAGACATATTGAGAGAGAGTTTTTCTGGTTTAAAAGGGAGAGTCAGTATGCTTATAGGATAGCTGGGGAATATTAGGATAGCAGCTTAATGGAGGTCTCCCTTCTTCATGTGAATATTTTAAATTTGACTCTGGTTTCTTTCTTACTAGAAAATTAGGGAACTTCATACTCCCTAAACCAAAGATACCTATGGTTGGATTCAAATGGGGTGGAGTAAGGAAGTGAATCTCTCTTAGAAAAGCCCTGTTCCTCACCATCTTGCCCCACAATGCAGCAACATGCCAGAACCATGGACTGTCAGTCATTGGATAAGGAATCTAGGTGAGTGTCTGAGGGCAGCCTCACAGTATGCTGAACTCCCCACAGGTTATGAGATGAACAGCCAAATGTCGGATCTCTATTGTGGAGCAAAGAAGTGTCTGAGAGAGAATGAGATGATCTATGTAAGTCCTGGGTTTGAGACAAGGAAAACGGTTAGGAACCACTAGGATATAGGGTTATCACAGAATAAGACGTGAATGCTAAAGGCCCTCAGGCATTATTAATTTCAGCAGAAGACAGATTATGAAAACCAGATTTCTCCTCCCTATTGCTAGTCATTTCTCTAGGGAGATGGTGGAAATAAAGAGAGGTATGGGACTTGTTTGGAATAGTTTTAAGTGAATTGGTATTAATTCCTCTTTAAAGGTTTGACAGAATTCAGTGGTGAAGCCTTCTGGTCCTGGGCTTTTCTTTGTTTGGAGACTGCTGATTACTGCTTAAGTTTTCTTTGCTTGTTATTGGTCTGTTCAGATTTTCTGTTTCTTCTTGGTTCAGTCTTGGTTGTTTTTATGTATCCAGAAGTTTATCCACTTCCTCCATGTTTTCATATTTGTTGGCATACAGTTGTTTATAATAGTCTCTAATGATTCTCTGTATTTCTGTGGTATTGGTTGCAATGTTTCCATTTTTATTTCTGATTTTTGTTATTTGGGTCTTCTCTCTTCTTCTTCATTTTTTGTTGCTAGCCTAGCTAATGGTTGGTCTATTTTATTTATCTTCTCAAAAAACCAACTTTTTGTTTTATTGATCTTTTGTGTCATTTTTTGGGGTCTCTTATTTAGTTTTGCTGTGATCTTAATTATTTCTTTCCATCTACTACTGGCATGAAAACAGATACTTGGACCAATGGAACTGAATAGAAAATCCAGAAATCAACTCACATACAGCCAACTAATCTTTGATAAAGGTGACAAGAATATACATTGGGAAAAAGACTGCCTCTTCAATAAATGGTGATAGGAAAATTGGACATCAATATGCAGAAGAATGAAACTAGACCTGTACTTCTCACCGTATACTCAAAATGGATTAAAGACTTAAATATGAGACCTGAAATCATAAAACTACTAAAAGAAAGCATGAGAGAGACACTTCAGGAAGTTGGACTGGAAAAAGACTTTGTGAATAAGGCCCCAAAAGCACAGGGAACTAAAGAAAAAATAAACAAATGGGATTATATCCAACTATAAACTTTCTGCACAGCAAGCAATCAGCAGAAGGGAAAGACATCCTACAGAATGGGAGAAAATATTTGCAAACTATACATCCAACAAGGGATTAATACCCATGGTGTATAAAGAACTCAAACGACTCCACAGTAAAAAAAAATCAAAACTCAATTTAAAAATGGGCAACGGAGGTGAATAAACGTATTTCAAAGGAAAACATACAAATGGCGAGCAGATACATGATAAAATGCTCAACATCACTAAGCATCAGGGAAATGCAAATCAAAACCACATGGAGATATCATCTCACTCCAGTTAGACTGGTCAGTATTAAAAAGACCAAGAATAACAAATGTGGCTAAGGATGTGGAGAAAGGGGAGCCCTCCTACACTGTTGGTGGCACTGTAAAATAGTACAGCCACTGTGGAAAACAACTACTGATAGAACTACCATAAGATCCAGCAGTCCCAGTTCTTGATATGTGCCCGAGGGATTGGAAATCATCATGTTGAAGGGATACCTTCACTCCCACATTCATTGCAGATGTATTTACAAAGGCCAAAACCAACCTAAATGTCCATCAAAGATGACTGGATAAGGAAAATGTGGTATATATACACAATGGAATACTACTCAGCCATTAAAAATAAAATGAAATCCTTCCATTTACAGCAACATAGATGAGCCAGGAAAAAGTTATGTTAAGTGAAATAACCCAGACACAGAAAGAGAAATACCACATGTCCTCTCTCATAAGTGGATGACAAGAAAGAAGAAAAGAAAGAAAGAAAGACAGAAATAAATAAATAAAGAAACAAAGAAAGAAAGAGAATAATAATACGTTGACCTTTCAGAAGGAGAGAATGAATCTATGGTTACTAGAGGTAGGAGGAAGGAAGGGAGAGGAAGGTTGTGGAGAGATTGGATAAGGGGCATAAAGAATAATTAGGATTTGTAATAATGAATATGCTAATAATATTGATTTGGTCAATACATGTTGTATATAGGTGATGGTAGTCAAAGCTGTACCCCCAAAATATGCATAATCAATTATTCTTCATTTAACGAAATAAGAGATGTGAAACTAAATTTCTGTGTATACACAAAGACATCGGGAAACCAAACAAACAAACACAGTAATCAATGGGTATATCTGGAAATGAATACAGTATATATACTTTATATACACATATATACACACACATATATTTATACATGCACATACATATGTAATTCAAAGTATATGTACTTCTCCTAACAGCCTGAGTTTTTAAATTCTTAAAATCATATCCTACCAGTTATAATTAGAGTACCTATTACATGTAGTACCTTATATACTTTTACATGTAGATTTCATTTGATTCTTTTCAGTGTGTTATTTGATTCTAGTGAGATAGGAATTCAGATATGATTACTCTTATATTACAGCTGAAAATACTAAAGCTCTGAGATGTAAAGAATATTACTTAATACTACACGTCTAATAAGTCATAGTGATAAAAGTAGTTTCTTTACTTTCTGCACAGTGCCATAAAATGAATAAGTTGCATTAGGTGTTCTCTGCCATGGGAAGAACCTGAACTCCCTCAAATGTGGTAAATTATTTTTCCTTTTCCAAATATTATTGCATCTGTTCTAGAACTAA
The DNA here is from genome assembly GCF_027409185.1 of Cynocephalus volans. Taxonomy (NCBI): domain Eukaryota; kingdom Metazoa; phylum Chordata; class Mammalia; order Dermoptera; family Cynocephalidae; genus Cynocephalus; species Cynocephalus volans. The sequence continues at coordinate 35,827,986 of NC_084465.1, forward strand.
GATTGTATACTTTTGCCACCCTCCTTAAAAAAAACAAACAAAAAATTTTCCAACTTATCCACTAAATCATAATCCTGCGGGAAATAGTGAGAATTTTACATATTCTCTGTCCATATTTTTTATGTTGTGCTGGTTCTTAACATTGTTCTCTATAGTTTTGTATTTACACAATTATTATCCAAGGGACATTAGGCCCAGCACACATGGAGTTTTATGTCAGTCAGCTCTAAACATCAATCCCTTATAGACTGGATGCTTACCAATATACTAAATATTAGATAAGGAAATGAAGGGGTAACTTGGTCCTAGAGTAAAGCGAAATAGAACCAGTGTTTATATTTCATCCAATTTGGTTAGCCAGTATTACTAAACTAATCTGGGCAAGTTACTATGTGTGAAGGAAAAGATGAATAAATCGCAATCAATAATAATGGTGATGATGATGATGATTATAACAGTGACTAAATTTTGAGTGTGAAATGTACTAAGTTAAAACCACACGCATTGTGCAACTTATATCTCAAAACTCTTATAAGTATTTTGTCCTTATTATCGTCCTTTTATTAATAAATGAGTCCTCAAGTGCCTAGTGACCTGTTCATTCTTATAGCCAAGATCTGAACCTTAGTGTATCTAAAGTCAGATCCCAAGCTTTTAACTGATGAAAATCAATATTTGCATAAACAACATCACAAATTACTATTTGAAATTATTTCTCCTACTTTATTCCCAACTATCCAAATATGTATTTCAAATAATTTATTGTCATGAAATTGTATGTTCAACTTGATTCTCTGTCAAAAGTAATGGCTGAGACCTAAAAGAAAAAAAAAAAAAAAGCAGAATCTTTCAAGCCAATGATTGCAAACTTCTTCCTATTGCTTGAGGTGTAAAAAAGTTTCTTGAGTTCATATTTATATTTAGTTTATTTATATCTCAATTTATGAAAATAAGAACTATCATGGCATAGAAAAATGCTACAAAAACTAAGTACGCTATCAAAATAAGGAATCTAATCTTAGAGACCTCAACTATTAAAGTTCTGAGTGGATAGAAAATAGTATCAAGTACTTTATATTTAACCAACCCCAGATAGTAAAACTCCTACAGGATCCAGCTTATTCATATAAGAAACCCTTACAAACCAAAGAACTATACGTTGGTCCCTAGAGGATTAAAATAAGACCATTAAAATTCTGTCAACACTTAAGAGAAGACAACCAGCCCTAGAGCTGAAAAGGGCAAATCAAGTGCCTTTCACTAAAAATGATTCAGAACTTCTCAAATCCTGGCACAGTGAGTGAGCAAGCTGGTCTCTGGAGAATCCAAGTTCTGTATTATTTTTAGCTCAAAACCACCAACCAGAATTCTTCGCAGTTTCTGATAAGAAGGCATCCTAGCAAATGGAGCGTAGATAGGCTCTCAATCTAGAGACTAAAGCAAATGGAGAGACAGTGTGTGTGTGTGTGTGTGTGTGTGTGTGTGGTGTGTGTGTGTGTGTGTGTGTGTGTGTGTGTGTGTGTGTGTGTGGTCTGTGTGTGCTTCTAGCTACTGATACATAACCTTAAAATATTTCAAAGACATTTAGCTGAGTGTTTTTAGTTGTGTAGGACTATCTTCCCTATCGATTTAAATGCACAAATATTTCCTGATAAAAAGAACAGTTATTCTCAAGCTTCTCTTAAAAGCTTTTTTTTATCTGAAATTATTTATATTTAAAAGAAAGGATTGAAAAATTTTCCCTTTTAAAACCACTATTTTTTAAATTTATTTCACATTGAATAAGAAATGTCGCTACTAAATACGTACATTCTTGCGTTAAAATGATAATAAGAAATGGTATGTTTTTAAGTAAATAGGAGTTGATCGAGGAGTCAAATACATTTTCTGCTAATCTCAGTAAGCTTTGTGACACTAGCAGGGGGTCAGCCTGTTTCTTGTGGCCATCTGTGGACTCCTGTGATGTGTTATGAACAGTAATTTACATTCATATTGACACTGATGCGCCTTCATAAAGCATCTTTCATTATATGGCTGGCAATGAAATTAATTTAAAAGTATAGGTAACTGTTTTCTAAAATATATCACTGCAGACACACCAAAACTGCTATGGCTTCTGGTTTTTATATTGCAACAGAATCTTATTTTTAAACTTTTAGACAATGGCCATTTTACTTGAATCCCATTACTTCTGAACCTAATGAAACAAGGAAAACTAACCCAATTATTTTTTACCTTAGTAGAAAACGACAATTGATGTTAACAATACTTACTTAAAATATTACAAGTTAGATATTTAAAAATAGCCCATGAAAATCAGTATTATTTTTAGGATAATTTTGTTTAAGACTTGCTTATATTTTCTAATTCTCTAAAATTTGATTACTTCCAAATTAGTCAGAAGATATTGGCCTCTAATCATTTTGTACAAATTGATGTTTACTATAATAATATTTGTTCTGTGAATTATACATTTCCACAAAGACTACATTTTAATGATTATAAGTAATGTAGTATAAATAATTAAGTTCTCAGTAAATGCATAATGACTTAGAAAATAGCTTCAGAAAATTTTGAGGACAATTATTTGAGTGATTTTGAAGGAAATTTCTATTATAATTAGGGGAATGATGAAAACATTCAGATAATTACTTTTGGAAAACATTCCTTTCCCAAGACTAAATCATTCTTACTGGTATTTCTTGAAATTTTACCTTTCTCCAAACAATCTGTTAAATTCTTGGTTTCTCCTGCAGTAGAAACCCTTAGGTAATGGAAATGACTTTTAAAAAAGCAAAACATAAAGCAATGCATAAATGCTGGTCTTTTCTACAGTGTTTTGGAAGAACATTCCTGAGAATGTTGCATTTGTAAAGTTATAGCAATATTTATTTAGTATATTTTTGCTCTGAGGTAGTCTGACAAAGTAAATCTATCTTTGATCCCAGTGGGAAGCTGGCTGACCTTTCATGGTGACTAGGATGTTGTCAGACTTTGATTCCCAGCAGAAGGAGGCCCAGAGGGGAGAGGGGCGTGAGCAGGTATTCTGGCAAAGGAACTGGCCTCGTCTGCCACAATGAGCATATAATTGTGTAACTGGGTGTTCACATAAATCCTTGTTCTTTATACAGCCTGAAGTCATATTTGTGCTTTGTAGCTATCAGTGTAGGCAGTTGGTTTTACTAGCCTTTCTGCAGTCAACTCCTTACTCCCTCTTTTTTGTTCACTTCATTTTATTTTTAATTTTTGTGATAACATTGTTATTATTTAATGATCTGGCTTCAGTACAGTTGAAATGGAAATGACAGAATTAAAACAACCTAGTATTTTGGAAACTAATAAACGTATATTTCTACTTGATACAATGACATTTAAAACTTGAAGTACACACATTGTAGAGAGCCTCAATGTTTTCCTTATTGTCCCAGAAAGTAATTACAAAAACATAGAACTTTTATGTACAAATAAGTGTTTATAAAATTATCACGTACATTGTCTTCTTTTCAAAGATTGATGAGTAGTAGTGAGTAAACAAAGATTAATGACCATAGATGAACTCAAAATTATAAAAGTATTTTTTTTTTCTTTCACATGCAGGTTTACAGACACAGGATTGTATTGCATTAATTGCTTATTAGATGATTGCCAGAAAAATTGCTGTCATGCATCCTTACAATGGCTGAGACCAGGCACAAACTCACTACCAGGAAATGTTTTGACATGAAGAAACTTTGATGAATAGTCTTTGCTTTTGGAATTGACTTCAATCACCAGGATTACTAGATTTTTTGTGGGGATTTTTGGTTCTAGTGAAAATTTTTAGTCCAAATAGTCTTTTGCTTCAGCTTTATAACCAATTTCTATTCCTGGAAACTCATTCCTGGAAACATTTAACACCTCTGGTCTTTCTTCACTTAACTTCCATTTATTTTTTGTTAGTTTGCTTGTTTTCTCATTTACTCATTCATGTAGTCACACCCCGAACTTGTAAAGCCAGAATCTACTTCACTATCAAAATCTTTATTTGGAACACCACATATTCCAGCCACTACTTTCTATACTTTCATTTCACTTTTTTTTCAGTCTGTTATACCTACTTCGCAGTATTTTGAGATTGTGGAGAACATCAGCATACAGACTCCACCATTCTTTTTCACCATTCATTGCTCTGATACGACTTTATTTTCCCTTCCAAACACTGCTTTGTTCCCCACATGAGTTGAGTTGGCTTATGTGTCCTCTTCATTTATTTTGTAAAGAGTTAGTGCATCAGTAAGGGTTCAGCAAGAGAAGCAGAACTACTAGGGTATATATATATATAGGTGTGTGTGTTCGTGTGCATGTGTATGTACATTTACACATATACATAAGAGATAGACGGTAGAGAAAAAGTAAGAGAGAGAAAATGAGAAAGATTGATTTACTACTAGGAATTGGCTTCTTAAGTGATTGTAGTGACAATCTAAGTAAGGTCAAAATCTGTGGAGCAAAGATCACAGGCAGGCTGGAACATATTGGCCTGAGATGAAGCTATTGTCCATAGGCATTCTAGAAGAGAAGATCACGAGCAAGAAAGAGCTTCATGGGCACCAGAAGTTGTTATACTTTAGTTACATCTACAAAATCCTTCACAGGAACTACTAGATTAGTGCTTGAATGAATAACTATGGACTGCAGCCTTACCAAATTGACATATTAAGTAAAAGTCACTGTAAATATTGTTATTATTTCTTTTATAAAGATTTAATAAAATTTACTTGTGAGGTCCTTTGCGACTGGAGATTCTTTCCTAGACTCTTTGTTAAATTACAAATCCACTTTAAAAAAAATCATGTATAGGAATATTCATATTTTCAATGTATTCTTTTGTGATTTTTATAAAATTTTTAACCTCCAAAGAATTGGTCCATCATATCAAGGTTGTCTAAGTTAATGGCATAATTTTCATAGTTTATGTATGGCATAAGTTTTCACAGTATTCTTGCACTCACTTTTTAATGTTTGTGGGAGATATAGTGATGCCTCTTCTTTTGCTTGTGATCTTTTTCTCTCTCCCTCCACTTGATTATTTTATCTAGGTGTTTATCATTTTTAATTTTTTAAAAAATATGTTATAATTTCATTGGTTTTTACCACTTTTTCCATTCTCTATTCTCTATATTTTTCTCTTTATTTCCTTCCTTCTGTTTACTATGTGTGTATTTTTCTATTGTTTTTTTCAGCTTCTTAAGAGGAAGTTTAGAATATTGATCTATAACCATCTCTTTTTTATCCCCTAATATATGCATTCAAATTTTAAATTTTGTTAACATTGCCTTAACTGCTTATACTCATTTTGATATATTTTGTTTTTATTTTCTTTTAGTTAAATGTATTTTCTCATTTTCCTTGCAACATTTTATTTGATTTGGGGATTATTTAGAAGTTTGTTTCTCGAAAGACAGAGAATAACAAATGCTGGGGAGGATTCAGAGAAAGGGAAACCCTCCTACACTGTGGGTGAGATTGTAAGTTGGTACAGCCATTACGGAAAACAGTATGGAGGTTTCTCAAACTACAGATACTATGGCCTTATGATCCAGCAATCTCAGGACTGGATATAGAACCAAAGGAATGGAAATCATCACATCAAAGAGATATTTGCACTCCCATGTTTATCACAGCTTTATCTACAATAGCCAAGGGTCAGAACCAACCTAAACATACATTAATGGAGGACTGGAAAAGGAAGATGTGGTATATATATACACAATGGAACAGTGCTGTGCCATAAAAAAGAATAAAATTTTGTCATTCCCAGGAACACCAATGAACATAGAGAGAATTATGTTTATTGAAATAAGTTAGGCACAGAAAGAGAAATACATGTCCTCACTCATAAGTGGGAGTTAAAATATAAACAAATAAATAAAAAATAATAAAAAAGATACAGCAATCACAATAATTTATTGAACTTTCAAAAGAAGAGAATAGAACTAAGGCTACCAGAGGTGGGAAAGGGATGGGGGAGGGTGGGCTAGTGAGAAATTGATAAAGGGCCACAGAAAAGTGATTACATTGTGTAATGTTGAATGTAATAATTATCTTGACTTGAGCATCACATAATGCACACAGATATTGATATTCAATGCTGTACCACGCAGATACATACAATCAATACTGTTTCATAAAATATGAAAAAAAAAAAATCCAGACACAGAAAGAGAAATACCGCATGTACTCACTTATGTGTGGGAGCAAAGAAAGAAAGAAAGACCACTAGTAAGTTGAACTTTCAGAAGGAGAGAACAGAACTGTGGTATCTAGAGGTGGGAAAGGGCGAGAGAAGAAGGGTTAAGGAGAAATTGGTTAATGGACACAGGGAATGATTGCTTTTTATAATTATGAACATCCTAATCATGCTGATTTGATTATCACATAAGGTACACAGGTATAGATATTCAACTCTGATTCCCACAAACATATATGATCAATTATGTTTCAATAAAAAAAATGTGTTTCTTAATTCCCAACTATGTTGAGTCTTTCCAGATACCTTTTTGTTGTTGTCTTTAAAATTTAATTCTATTTTATTTATAGAACACACTGTATGATTTCAAACATTTCATATATTGAGATTTACAGGGTATAGTCATTCATGTTGAAAGTTTCATGTGTACTTAACATAATATGTATTCTAAATTATGTCCAAGTATACTATTGTGTGTACATATTTATAGTACCATAAAAGTCAGTCTAATTAACCTAGTATCTAGTATAAAAATCTGCAATATCCTTCTGATATTTTGCCTACTTATTTTACCTTATTACTGAGAGAGGTGTTAATGACTTGAACTGTGATTATATATTTATTTCAGCATTTTTTTTCTGTAACTTTTTGCTTCATTTACTTTAAAGCACTATTATTAAGTGCATATACAATTGATTTTGTTAGGTCTTCCTGAAGAAGTGACTCCTTATAATATTAAATATCTTTCTTTGTTCTTGTCTTGAAATTTACTTTTTCTATGTTAGTGTGGTAACTTCACATTTCTTATAATTGGTTTATATTCTCACCTAATCCCATCTGTGTTTTATTTAAATTAAAATTCTTGTAAATAGCATATAAATGTGTCTTTCATTTTTATCCAATCTGAACATTTCTGCTTTCTTATTGGAGTGTTTAGACCATTTACATTTAATGTAGTTATTAATATATAATGCTGCTCATTAGAACTTCTCACAGTGATGGAAACATTTTACATCTGTACTGTCCCATGAAGTAGCTAAAAGCCACATGCCATGAATGGGCCTTTAAAATGTGGTTTGTGATTGAGGAATTAAAAATTTTAAAGTGTTTTATATTAATTAATTTTAGAATGAGTTTTAATAGCCACATATAGCTAATGGCTACTGTATTGAACAGCATACCTCTAGCATTACAATATACATTTATGAGATATTACAACTGTGTAACAGTCTACATCTTTCTCTTTTTCATCCTTTATGCTATTGTTTTAAATCTTATCTCTACATATGTAATGAACTCCAAAATATATTTACTATTTTTACTTTAATATTTAGAGGGGTTTCTTTTAGTGTTTTTTGTTCATTCCTTTTTCCCTCAATATCTTTCTACTTCCTTGTCATCCTTCCCACTTTTCCTTCTTGCATTTCTTTCTTTGATAGTCATCTATTAATAGCTGTAACCTACTAATCCAAGCTCTGTGATATGTTCTTGTCACACAGGACTAATCTGTAATTTGTATTTGAGTAGTTTGATCAGATGTCAAAAATTTTAGAGAACAATTTGGAGACACCAATCAGTAGACAATAAGAATAGATCTGTCTAATTGAAAGCATATCACCATCTTATGAAAATCCAAAGCTTTCCTTAATTTCTTGCCCCACCCAAATGTTCATAGTAAAGCGAAAGAGGCAGGAAGAGAAGCATGATGGCTTTAATTAGCCTAATTGGCTTTTGGAAACTACATTGTGGAACCCAAAACAAGGGGCACTCATCCCAGCACAGCTTTCTGGATTTTGTTATAATCTTTTAAAGAGAGCTGGACATTTTTTTTTTTTTGAGATGAAGTTAAATTACTTTAATGAGTTTAAATTTTTTTTAAGTCTTGTATTTAAGCTTGCTTAGAATGAATTTAGAGCAAATATTAGTAAGGAATAATTTAATTCCACTATAAATGCTATACTTTTTAAATAATCCACCCAATGACTCATTTATTACACATTTTTCCATTCTGACTGGTGAAAATGCAAAATTTTCCTACTCCTTTGTGAGTTCAAGGGATTGTATGCATTCTATTTTCTCTCAGTTCTTTACTTGATCATGTAGTTCATTTTCATGAGGACATTTATTATTGCAAAGCCAAGGACACAAGATCTCTTGCTTGGCAAAATTCCCTCCTTTAATGTGCTTCATTCTCTAAATCATAGTTACCTTGAACTTTCCAAACTTAATCTCTCTCTTCTCACCTTAGTGAGATAGGCTCTGATTAATAACAGCTCTGCACTGCTTGTCCAATATCTGAAAATTGTTTATTAAGCCCCCTTACCACTGCCCTGCCCCCATGTACCACTGTGTTCAACTTGTTTAAGAGTAAATCTGATTGATGCTACTCCAGTGTGTCTGGAAGTCAAAGTTAAATTATGAATATTTCCAATGGGAAAATAATTCATTATGCCTCTTAATTTTTGAATAAGTCTTATGTACTCCCTGCAGATTTGGAAGAATAAAACTCTCTCTCTGTATGTGTTTATGTGTGTGTGTGTGTGTGTGTGTGTGTTTCTCTCTCTCTCTCTCTATACATATATACATATGTATATCATTGTTGTGCATGTTTATCTGTGCATGAGAAGGAGGTAGGAAAGGAGGAAGATATTGAAATAACAAATAGTAATGTAGGCTAAATATTATCATTGGTGATTTAGATTTTGTGTCTCTTTATTATTAAGTTTCAGGTAAAAATTCAAATCTCTTGGAATAGCCCATCAAATTTCCAGTCAATCATCTAACCAGCTCCTCTCTGGCAGAACATGACATACTAAATTTTAAAATATTTTTAAATATTATAGTTCTTTGACATATTCAATGAGGAGTATCATTTATTGGTCCTCTTTAAGGTGTCTTACTAAATACAATAAATAATTCTATCAATTTACTTCTGTTTGGAAATTATTTTTGTAGGATTTTACTAGACTTGTACCATTTCTCTTTTCCTGTAACCAAATTGAATAAGTCTGAATGCATTAGTGCACTACATTTCCTCTGAAGATAATTGACAGATGTTGATGTCTCTCCTTTTAAGTAACTGTTGGAGAGTATTAAGAGGCTCTAAGGATTCTGATAAGCCATTCCTAATGATGTCCACAGGTCTAAATATCACACTAATAACAAACCACTCTCCCATTAACAGTTATTTCTAAACTTGCCAGTAGCTTTATTCCAATAAATGTAATCTTGTCATTTCATTATTGAGGTTATATTTTAGATTTTTAAGTAAACATTAATATAAAATGTGATTGTTTTTCTATAAATCATTAGTATGTTCCATATAAACTGAGAAAATATTACCAACAACAAATATAATTTATGCTAAGTAAGCTATCAGAACACTTGAAAACAATTTATAAACTAAACTTTAATTTTTCCAAGCATAAGTGAAAAACAAATTTAACATTAAATTCTAGTTATTTTCTAGGAATTTTTGTCTGTTTTACTTTTGATGAGTAATTATATTTAATTGAATTTTATTATACTGAGGTTTAAAACAGATATATATTTAAGCTTCAATTCAGATATGTGTACTTAATACATGACTGAAGCAACTTCTCTTGAGATAGAATATTTATTCATATATATCCAGAAGGTAAAGTCTATCTGAAATTGCTTTCCAAAAAATCATATTTTTTTGTAGTTATTGCTAAATAAAAGTCTGATAGTGTGAACACAGACTAGACTCAAAGATAGATTTACGTATGAAAATAGAGTCAAGTTTCTATTGGGTGCTAGAAAATAAAGAATAACTTGTCTTAAAAACCAATTGTAAATAAGACAGGTGTTCTGCCATTGTCATTGAGAAAAAGCTGAAGCTTACACTCCAGTTCTTAGGATGAGAAAGCTGTACACTGATACAGCAGACAGGACTTCTGAGAATGATAGGAGATAATCTGAGTAGAGAAAATGCTCATATGTAACCAAACTTGTACCAGATCATATATAATTTCTATTGGTCATTATTCTGGATTTCTTATATGTAAGATAGTTTTATTCATTCATGTAAGTTTTTACTGAAGTCATCACACATGAATTGTATGCATTTAAGAAACAAATCACTCAAAAGTCACAGTAAGCCTGGCACAGACCTAGTAGGGACACAATAAATACCTGGTGAATGAATGTTGAGTAAATGACTTATTATCTAAAATGTGCTTTGGTATAATATAAAAACAGACATATTTTATATGGCAAAAGACAATTCAACATAAAAATGAATACGAAGAATGTACAATGTTTTATTATATATAATATATGTTACATATGCATTAAATACAATACTTTTATACTATATAGCATCCTATTAAGCATAGTATTATATACTCTGTATATAGTATAAAAATATACTTTTAAATATTAACTGAGGCAGCAAAAAAGTGACTGAAGTACCAGAAAATAGAGTGGTAATCAAATTTCCAATGTTAATGGACATGGAAGAGACATGACCATGTCCTGGGGCCTGTGAAAGATGGAAACCATTGGAGGGTCACACATAGCACCCAAGCCAACAGATATCAAAAGAAAGTATGAACAAGAAAAAAAATTCACATCACAAAATAAGATGGCAATTAAACTTGATGTCATAAACCTTTTTATGGGGAAGTTAAGGGGAAAAAAATTATCCTTCACTAAGAATTCAAAATTATAAGCAAGACTTCATGCAAGATTGGTGTGTAATGATCTAAAATACCCAAGAAGATAATTTAATTTTAAGAGGTCTCACAGATTTGAAAGTACCCCCAATATTTTGGGTAAAGACATGCACATCCTCTATAAAAGACATTTTCAACCCCTGCAAAATCCTGGTAAAGAAGAGCCCATAATGAAACATCACAAAATCAGAGGAATCAATGGAACATAATGAAGAGTAAATAGAGATGTTGAAGAATGGGATAAGCTTCCATTCTGTGGCTTCAAGCCCCAGAGTCCCCTATACACAGCTAGCAGATGGAGGAAGGGAATATGAAGAACATAAAACTGCCTAACTATTTTGGATCAAATGTGCCTTATAACAATTCTGCTCACATTTTATTAATTGTATGTCTTATCGTTTTACCCATTCCCAAAGTGGTGATGTGGGAAAGGATATTGGGCTGGTGAATACATCTCTGACCTGACTGAGATTTCTCTGAGACAAATATATGCTATAGAAAAAGCACTTCAAATTCCTGGAGTTGAGCCAGCCATCTCTGCCTCATTGATAAAAACCTTAGAGAAGAAACAAGAAATACATGTGCAATTCCTCACCACGTAGCAAACATTATTTGAAATACATATTTATGAAAATATCATGAGAGTCACTATCTCTGTCCTTCAGTGAATTTTCTCACATAAAAATTTTAAAAATGATAAGGAAATTGTGAAGATTAAGTAAGTTCATACATATAAATTATTTGGTCCAGTGCTGGCACATGGTGGGAAATATATATTTTGTGTGCTATTATTATTTATTATCATTATCTTTGATATCCATTGTGTCCCCTGAGTCACTATTTAGAAGACCCAAAGCACCAGGGGTTGTGAAATGAAGGTGCAGACTGATTTACACAGGATGATTCAACCATTCCCCTGCTGAAACAAGTGTTCCACTTGTGTGATCTGTCCTGCATCTAAGCCCCCAAAATATAATACAAAGATAAGTTGCCTCTGAGAAAGGCCAGAAGAATGTTTCTCAAAGGGGTTGATACTTGATGCAAAAATGCAAACGATTGCTTCAGTTCTCATAAGCAATGACATGAAATCCCACAGATTTTTGCTTTACGTAAGACAACGCATTACTATTAAACTACTAAGAGAATTATTAGCATTACAGACATTTGACAGTCAATTCCTGAGAAAATAGCACATAGTCAAATTTAACTAAAGTTTTTATTCAGCATTCTGCCAAGACCAGCTGTCACACAATGCCTGGCAACGTTGCAAAGCTCCTATTTGCATGCACATTCACAGATATTAGGAATCCCTCCACTTTTTATGATGGATGTCACATTTTTAGTGCAACAGCTGTGTTGTCTTGAGTGTGTTGCGACTTTTAATTCTTGAGTTAATATGTTTATAGGTATATTGTTCTGATTTTGGTTTATCGCTCATTTAAATTTGATATAAATGTTCTATCTTTAAATATTCTATTAAGTTGTCTAATGTGATTTGATTTACCAATGGAAAATGCATGCACTTTATTTTGATTATGATTGGCTTAAATTTATTAAAAAAAATATAAAAATATTTCAACAATAATTTTAAGAATACTAGTGATGCCAGCAGAAGGGCCTGGGAGGCCCGGTATCCAGCCTTAACACCCCCCTCCCATCGTCTTACCATGTTCTTGACTCCACCACAGGAAAGAATTCAAGAGCAGAATCACAGTAGAAAGTGAGAACAGGTTTGATATAACAGATAAGAAATACAGTCTCCACAGAGAGAGTGTGGCCTAACTCAAGAGACTGGGCAGGGCCCACATCAATTACAATACAAAAGTAAGAAATATATACTCAAAGTTTAGCACAGAGTACAGGCTGGCTCAAGAAAAAGAGAAGCCACCTTCTAAAAGGAAGCTTAGCACAAAAGTAAAGCATCCACACCTCAGCCAGAGAAGTACAGGTTGGCACCAAGAAAGTGAGCAATAACTTGCTGAAAGTAAGTTTGATACAAAAAGAAAGAAATACACACTCCATAGGCATTGTGTAGGCTGGTTCTAGGATAATGAGCAACAACAACCCTGCCTTCTGTAGTGATTCAGCTTTTATAGTTTTGCTTTCTAATGAATATTCAATTAAGGGGGTGGTTCCCAGTTATGTAACATAGTCTTGCACATGTTCAGTTGGTCTCTTTTTGGAGCTTGTTCATTGGTGAAATCCTATCGGATGCACCAGGCACATTCAATAATATTCTGTGTTCTCTAGCATGTCTAGTGGGAGGTAATTCAAAGGATAAACTCCACTTTACTGAGCATGCTCAGCTACCAGGGTTATATAACTTCTCTACCAAGCATGCCCAGCCATTGGATTTGCAGAAGTCAGCCTCTTTTGGTCTCAATTTCCCCATGTTGGTGCTGAAAATAGGTCTAACTAGCAACAATAACTCTCCCCTAAGGGAGGGCCCACAGGAAGGGCCTGAGACCTCAGGGAATGGCTTGAAACCCAGAGACATGTCCTGAAACCGTAATACAGGGCAACTGAGCACCTCCGATCTCAGTAGAACATATTCAGTTGTGATTGTGTGATGGTCATAACTAAAGATCAACTCATACTTTTTCAATAATAGTAGGAATTAATGTAGAATATGAAATAATGCTCTATAATTATATAAATTTAAATTTTATTTTATTTTATTTTATTATTTTTTGCTTATGGATTACAATTGTTCCAACACTATTTGTTGAAAAAAACTATCCTTCTTTCATTGAAGGATAGTTTTTTGCACATTTGTGAGAAATTTTCAGGTATCTATACTTCTGCTGGTCTATTTCGGGGCTCTTTATTCTATTATATTGATTTATGTGTCTATACTTCCACCAATACCAAAGTCTTGATTACTGTAGCTATATAATAAGTCTAGCAATTGGATAGAGTAATTCATCCCACTTTAATTTTCCATTTCAAAATTATTTTATCAATTAGTTACTTTACCTTTACACATATTCTTTTAGAATAACCTTGCTTATATCTAAACAATATCTTGGGGTTTTGATAAAAATTTTGTTAAATGTGAATGTAAAAATTGATGTCTTTACTATATTGAGTCTTCCAATTCATGAACAAGGTAAGCCTTTCATTAAATTAGATCGTATTTGATTTCTTTCATAAGTATTTTGTGGCTTTTGGAAAAAAAACCTATACTTTTTAAAAAAAAGATTTACACCTAAGCATTTCAGTTTTTTAGTGACTAAATGGTTTTGTATTGTTGATTTTGGTGTCTACATGTTCACTCCTAGTATATGGAAATGCAAGTGACATTTGTATGTTGGTCCTGTATCTTGTGGCCTTGCTGAACTCACTTATTAGTGTTAAGAATTGTTTGTAGATTGCTTGGGAATTTCTCCATAAAAAGATCATGCCATCTTCAAAAACAGCAGGCTTATTTCTTCCTTTCCAAACTAAATGCTTATTATTTCTTTTTCTTGCCCAGTTTTCCTGGCTAGAACCACCAGAAGCAATTTGAATGAGTGGTGAGAGTGAATATCCTTGCCTTATTTCCTATATTAGGGGGAAATCATGAGTAGGTGTCAAATTTGTCAAATGCTTGCTTTGCATTTATTGATATGATCTTATGACTTTTATTCATTAGCTTGGTAATTTAATGGATTAAATTGGTTGCTTTTCAGATGCAAAATCAGCCTTGTATCCCTAGAATAAACTCCATTTGGCCATGGTTTATAATTCCTCTTACATATTGCAGAATTATATTTGCTAATATTGTGTATAGAATTTTTGCTTATGTATTCATGACACATATTAGTGTGTAGGTTTCAGTTGTGTGTGTATGTGTGTTTTGTATTAACTTTGTCTGATTTTAAAGTCAGGGTAATACTGACTGTATAAAATTATTTGGAAATTGTTTATTACTTTTCTATTTTCTGAGAGAAATGATATAAATGATATAAATATTTGTTAGAATTCTCCAGTGAATCATCAGGGCCAGGAAATTTCTTTTGGAGAAATTTTAGAAATTATGAAATCAATGTCTTAATAGTTACAAGAATATCAAGTTATCTATTTTATATTAGATGAGTTGTCAGTTTGTACTTCTTAAGGAATTGGTTTATTTCATCAAAATTGTCCAATTTACATGTCTAGTGGTACTCATATTGTTCCCTTATTATCCTTTTAACGTCTACAGTGTCTATAGCAATAAACTCTATTGCATTACTTGTATTAGTAATTTGTGTCTTTGCTCTCTTTTTTTCCCCTTCCATCAGGCTTTCTGAAGGTTTATCAATTTTATTGATATTTTCAAAGAACTTTGCCTTCGTTTTTAGGTAATAATATGCCTTTATTTATTTATAGGGATTTTATTTATATAAAACTATTGAATGTATTTACAATATACAGACTACACTGTAATGTCATCTTAGCAACATTTTGTGAGACTGAGAGAATACCTCTACTACCAGAAGTAATTATTATCCTAAGTAATGCATCACAACCAGATGCATTATACCACATTTTATATCATAATAATGAGGGTCTATATTATTCTTAATTATTCTGCCACATTTTAAGTCACAGTAAAAAGAAAATATTATATCAATTAATGGGGCTTTTTCAACAGCAGAAAACATGATTTAAAAAAAACAGTTTATAGAAAACTCTGTCAGTATATTTAACCAATGTTTTAATTTACAAAATTACAAGCCATTTTCAGGTTTTCAATATTCCTTTTTGCAAATATCTCAAATATTTCTAGTGAACGGTGATTCTTCCAGTTTCTACCTAATGTCCTTTTCAACAGAATGTTAGGGGTATAATACTGTGCAAATAGTATTTTTAGAATTACTATTAATAACAATAGTAATTATAGTGAATTAAATTTTAATTACATAAAATTGCAATTGAAGACTGAATTTAACAGAAAAATATTCATATTTTAAAATTAACATCCTTAATTTTCTGTAACAATAAAATATGAATCTGAAAAATGTGTTTTGATTTGTGTGTTCCTTTACTTTCTGTACTTTTGGATGTTAAAAAATAACTCATTTGATTCTTTTTTTTAGAAAACAAATTAAATACAGGCTGGCAACTTTGTGTGCTATTTTGTTCTTATGTGAATTAAAACCATTGAGTCATAAACTCATGAAAAACTGTGCTTACAATAGAATGCTGCCAGCAAGATCTGCTATAATTAAGCTTTAAATAATAACAATGACAAAGTAAAATAATAGGTTTTATGTGCATCTTGAGTTTAAAAGAATCCTTAATTTTCAGTGCTACTTGATGAATATTTCCATTGCTCTCAGTAAGTTGAATTAATAAGAAATACTGCAGCAATCACATTTTAAAGCTTTTAGATTTTTGTCTATGTGTAACAAGTTTTAAGTTTCACAATACATATATCTAGCTAGTAATTCATAATCTGATAGAACAATGAGAGCCATTAGTTCTTTCTTTAAAAAAAAATCAAGCAAAAATAAAAACAAAACTCTGTTGTTTTCTCCTTAGAGAAGACATTATCACTGTCAAGTTTCTATGACAATTTAAAATACCAATAAAATTTAAGTTTTAAAATATGAACTGGAATAGAAAGTTAATGTAGTTAGTTAATTCAATCAAAGCTTTTCCCATTGACATTTCTTTAATTTTTTAAAAAATTTCAGTTGAGTGTGGGAAATTTTCCAGAGCTATTCCCATTATAGTAAATTTCTAGATAAATGCTCAGTTCTCTGCTTAGTTTGTATGTGGAAAAAGAAGCTTGGAGATTCTAAATAAGACCACTAATTAAAATCCAGGACCAGCTGTTGCTTACAAGGACACTTGCCAGGGACCACAGACCTACCTCAGCTGGGGAGTCTGGATTTGTAGGCATCTTGCCCAAAGGCAGTGAGGGAGACGTTCTGATATTACAGATTCTGCCACTATGTTAATTCTAGGACAAATCATTGGCATTATGATAATAACATAAAACATAAGAATAGGAAATTTAAAAAGGGTAAACTATACCCATAGTAGGCATCGTTTTTCACAAATTAAAGAGATTATTTAATTTTATTTATGATTGTTTTAATTTTATTAGAAAGAATTATGTTTCATATATAAAAATATCGTCATGGGGTTTTGTTTAACTGAAGTCACTTGCTAAACCAGAGAGTTATAAGAATCAAACTAATCACTGAGTAAAAAGTAGTTCAGCACTTGCTGAACAGCATGGCTGTAGATCTATAAAATTAAGAAATACAACTATTTTCCCACAACTCAGAATTACCCTTGGTCCTAATCCAGTTCTTCTCAGTCTACTATCCTGAATTTTAATTAATAATTTTCTTGCTTTTCTTTATAGATTCTCTTTATCTGAATATATTGCTAAACAACATATTCTTTAATTTCACTTGCTTTGAGACTACATTGTATAATTTTTAAAGGTTAATCTTGATCCAACATAGATTAAATGTTTCATTCATTGTATGAAAACAACATCTATTTCTGAACTTTCCAATTTGTTTCATTTTTCTACCTGTGCACGTATATGCCAAAATCACAGTATTTAATTACTGAAGCTACATGGGTACTTAATAAATAGTAAATATATCCTTCTTCGTTGCTACTATTTACCATAATTTTTAATATATATCTGTCTCTATATAAGTGTTATAACCAACTTTCTGAGATCTGGGGAAAAAATTCTTTAGTTTCTAATTTTGTTTTGATATAATTATACCTATTCATTATCATTGGTATATCTGATATCTCCTGTTTAATATTTCTATCCAAAAACATAATATCTTACTCTACTTAATTGAGTCAATTTTTCCATCTCAGACATGTTTTGAAATTTTCCTCACAAAGGTTTTTCACATTACTTGTGAAGTTTAAATCTAGATATTTAAAAGGAATTCTATTTTAAAGGTATGTTTTATTCTTTTATTATATTTTAAAATAATTTTCATCTGTTTCAATTAAATTAGAAACAGAATCAGTTCTTTCTTTCCAATTATTATACCTCTAATTGCATTGTCTTTTTAACTGTAATTTGAATAGTGTTTTAGTCTGTTTTGTGTTGCTATAACAGAATACCTGAGACTGGGTGACTTATAAAGGAAAAAGGTTTATTTGGCTTATGATTCTGGGACAGCTGCATCTGGCATGGGCCTCAGGCTGCTTCTACTCATGGCGGAAAGTGGCAGGCAGCCGGCAGGTACAAGCAGATCACATGGCAAGAGGAAGCAAGAGAGAGGAAGCAAGAGAGAGAGGAGGTGCCAGGGTCTTTTTAAGCAATGAGCCCTCGTGGGAACTAATAGAGTGAGAACTCACTCATTAATCCCCCCTCCCCCAGGGAGAGCATTAATCCATTCATGAGGGATCTGTCCCCATGACTCAATCAGTTTCCAACACTGCCACATTGGGGATTAAATTTCCACATGAGTTTTGGAGGGGACAACACATCCAAACTCCATCAAATAGCTTACAAATAATGTTAAATGACAAATGACATGAACACTATTAATAAAGCTGCTGTATTTTATGTTATATATTATAGCAACTTTATTTATAATTGCCAAACATTGGAAATAATCTGAATGTCTTTCAACAAATGAATTGATAAACTAACTGCGAAAAACTACTCAGCAATAAAAAATAATGGCCCACCTCTGCACACTAAAAAATGGGTGCATCTGTAAATAATTATGTTGAGGGAAATAAGCTAGAAAAACAGTAGATGTTCTTATAAACCTTTATGTAAAACTCTAGAAAATGAGAACTAAACTACATTGACAGAAATCTGATCAATAATGACTTTGATAATAGGAGCAGGGAGAAAGGGGTGAGAGGCACTATTACATAGGACACAAGCAGAGTTTATTCATTTTGTTGATTATCATGGTTTCATAAAAGTATACATATTTCAAAACTAAAAACTTGTACATGCTAAATATGTGCAGTTTATGGTATATCAATTATATAATAGTAAAGGTGCTTTAAAAAAGATAATTGACTATCTAAAGCAAACAGTAACAATTTACTGTGAAATTTTTACCACAAGTAGAAATAAAATGGCAACAATAGCACAAATAGGTTGGAAGAAACATGAAGTATACTGTTGACAGATCATTACATTATTGGGTATAATATTACTCTATAAGTAGAATCTGTTAATTGGAAGATATTTAACATCTAGAGCAAAGATTAAAGAATAAAAAATGATGTATAACTACAAAGTCAAAATGTAATTAAAATGAAATAAAAATTATACTGACTTACAAAAATAGGGAGGATATGAGCCATAAACAAATAGGATTAATAAAAAATAATTAGTAAGATGGTAATTTAGATCCAACCATATTAATAACACATTACATACAACTTATATAAGCATGTAAATTTAAACCTAACCATAGTAATATATTACTATACTAGCATATTAGTATATTATATATGCTAATATATATAACACATTAAATGTAAGTGGTATAAATATAAGCATCCCAAATGAAGTTTTTTCAAAATTCAATAATAAAGAATAGAACTATAGATGTAAACATTATTAAATTAGAAATCTTAAAGATTACTTTCTCAGTTATTAATCAGCAAGTGAGAAGAAAACCAATTAGAATTCAGAAGACATGAACAACACATCAACCTTATCAACCTACTTGACTTTCATAGAACACTTCACATAATCACAGCAAAATACAAAGTATTTCCAGGTAATATGGAATATTAACAAGATGGACCACATTCTCAGCCATGAAATAAACCTCAACAAGCTTAAAAGGACTAAATCACACAGTGTTCTCTGAGTGGAGCAGAATTAAACTAGAAATCAATAAGTGAGCAAATGCTTAAACTTAAACAACATACACCTAAATAAAATATTGATCTAAGACGAATTTCAAAAGATAAAAATTTTGAAGTGAATAAAAATTAAATCTTAGCATACCAAAATTTAGGAGATGCAAATATACAGTGATTAGAAGAAATGTCTCTAATTTAAAATCAGCCTTTACACAATGAAATTTTTTTTAAAAAAAGAGGAAACTAAATCTAAAGCGAACAGAAGGAAGGAGATAGAAAAGATAAGAGCAAAAATCAATAAAGCTGAGAGGATAAAAAAATCAACAAAATTAAAAGTTGGAAATTCAATAGTATTACTAAACTTGTTCAATCTGTAAACAATCTGAGCAAAAGAAGAGATACAAATTGACAAATCAAGAATGGAAAATGGAATCATTCTGCATCCTCCACACATTACAGTGATAATCAGGGAATATTATAGATGATATTATGACAATAAATGTGATAACATGAATGAAATGTGCAAATTCCATGAAATATACAAACATCTCACAGGAATAGATGTCCTGAATAGCTGTTTATCTACTACTAAAGAAAACAAATGCCTGATTTAAAACATTCCAACATAGAAAACTCCAGGATAAGATTTCTTCCCTGTCAAATTATAGCAAACATTTAAGAAATAAATAATAGCAATTCTACCCGCTACTATTTGAGAAAACAGAGGATGCAGGCCTTATACCCGTGCACTTTTTCACTGATGTATTTCATTTTCTGGCCTGTTAACTCCTCCTTCTCTTCCCTCTCTCAGTCTCTCTCTCCCTCCCCCCAACACTTTATACAAACAAACAAACAACCAAACAAACAAAAAACAGAAAAACTGTCATTGGCTTTCAGTTCTCAGTATAATAAAGACTACGTATATAAAACATACAGGCACCATCACATAATATGGTGAGAGACTATGTGCTTTCCTCTGATATCAGGAACAATGTTAGGATGTCCACTCTTACAATTCTTATTCAATAATTGACTACTTAAAATTTTAGTATGCACAGTAGGTGCAAAGTTCCTTAACATATGTAATGACTTTACTAATAACATAAGGCAAGGAAAATAAAAGGCATACTGATTGAAAAGTGATAAAAATGTCTGTTCACAATTGTCATATTCATCTAAGTAGACAAAGATTCTGCAAAAAACGTCTAATAGAAATACTGAATAAATTTAGCAAGGTTGCTGGATACAATGTCTACATTTAATAACCCATTTTTATTTCTACATACTAACAATGCACTAGGAATTGAAACAAAATTAACCATTGAAAATAGTAACAAAAAGTAAAATAAGGGCTAAATCTGACAAAATATATTCAAAGTGTGTTTAAAAAAAGATTGATGAAGACCTCAGTAAATGGAACATCTGGGTTCTTGATGAGCAGACTCAATGTTTTCAAGATGCTGGTTTTCCACATATTGTTCTATCAATCAAATGCAATTCCACTCACAGTGTGGTCCTTTCGTACCTATTTAGCCTCACAACCATCTCTGCTATGTACTTGCATTTTAGCCACACTGACTTTATTTCAGTCCCACAAAATTATGTGGTCCTTACACCCCTGCACTGCTTCACTTCTATTTTTCATCTTCTTGCCTGTTAACTCCTCCTTATCCTTCAGAGTTCTACTAAAATCTCATTTTTCTCATTGAAGCCTTAACTACCCCTTTAGATTAGGTCATTTACCCTCTTACAGACCATCATGTAACACTGAATATTTTATTCATAGCACTTCTAATTGTTATTTTCCATTTAAATTAATATTCTTCTCTCCCTGTAAACTGTAAGTTTTATTTGAATAAAAATTATATTTTTTGTTGTTACTTTATTCCTCTTATATAGCATATTGTCCGATGTAATGTAGGAACTCAAAAGTATTAGCTGAAATAAGGAAAGATTTAAGATCAAAGTTTCCCTTCATTGGAGACACACGCACACACACACACACACACACACACACACACACGCACGCACGCACAAACACACACATTTATATATACTGTCATCTCTCGATAACCTTGGGGGACTGGTTCCAGGACCTCACATGTATACCAAAATCTACAGATGGTATTTGTATATAATCTATAAACATCCTCCTGTATACTTCAAATCATCTGTATATTACTTATAATGCAAAATACAATGCTTGCACATTACTCCTGTGGATTCAATGTAGTACTTGGCTTGTGGCAAATTCAAGTTTTGCTTTTTGGAATGTCATGGAATTGTTTTTTCCAAATATTTTTCATCCGTGATTGGTTGAATACACTGATGCAGAGCCCATGTATATGAAGTATGTGTATATATGTGCACACATACATATATATATATACGTATACACAGAATCTATGCCCGCACGCATGGACTCTGGTGGACAATCTGATTTATATGTGTGCCACAATATCAAGTTATCTTTGGTAGAAACCTTGTTTTCTAAGCTGCAATGTTATGGAGGGAGGTTTTGTTCTATACCTTTTATTGTAACATAGTTATCAAACTAGGTAAAAATAAATTCTAAAATAACATAAAATATCAATAAGTGATTTTCAAATATTGACTATGCATAATAAAACACTTCATGTAAAATCTGTCAATGTTTTCCTTTGCAGAATTTGGGCATTTGCGCTGGCCTCACTGACACCACTTAACTGTGAACCCATTGGAGTTTGGACTGAAGATAGTATTTATTCTCCCTGATAAGGTTTCATGTAACAAGAATAAACCTTCTTTGTAGATCCAAAAGACTTCAGAATTTCTTAAAATTTAAATTTAACTATCATTTTTAGTCCTAATGCAACATTGTACAATGGCAAAATTCTGTGAGAAGGTCAGTTTCCATGGAAACAGCTCTAAGAGAACATTTTTCCTGTGTCCGTTATTCCTATTTTTTCCTTCTCTTATAACTTACACTTTCATTCCAGTATTCTTTTCAACACTAAGATCCTGTGAATGAGATTTCAACGATTCAATAATCTTTAGAGGAGAAAATTCTTTCATGTGATTTACATCAACAGTCAGTTTTGGTGCTACTTGTTATGGAGTCCTGGACAAAGATTTTTAAATTATCTTATGAAAACAAATAATATTCTTCAAAATTATCTCAATAGTATTTAAGAGACCACCTTTCAAGCTTGACTAACAGTAACACAAAACATTCATTGAATGTCTTTCACAGTCCTTTGATCTTTGTTCTGTTCTTGTTGACTGATCCAGACAGCCTTTGAAAAGCTCTTTGAAGTAAAATAGACCATGGGGACAAACTGAGGTTAACTCAAAAGTTGATACCTTAGGAGCACATAAAAATAATCTTTAAGTTAGAATATTGCTTGTGAAGATTCAGGTAGGATATGAGATATAGTTTTAAACCAACTTTGTTTTAAAATGGTTACTGCAGTAATATGTGTGTGATGTCTGAGATAAAAAAACAAAACCAAAATTTATAGTCTCACATTAGTTATATTAGAACTTTGACTTGATGACTTTATTTGATTTAATTGCTGAAAGCTCTAAGCTTCTCAGCACAAAGAAATAAGTAATCATTTCAATTTATTCCTAATTATTGCATCTGTCCCCCAAAACATAAACAACATAATCAATCAATCAATCATTTTCTCTATTTAGACAAGCATTGGGTTGGCTTTTCTTCCTCAGCTTGTAGCAACTTGCAAGGATGTTTTTACAAAATAATAAAAAATAAAATAAATGTTAAGAGCTTATTTTGTGTTGGACTCTATTTTACATTCTTTACACACATTACATAATTTAATCATCATAGTAAACACGTTAGATGTGCACTAATATTGTTTCATCTCAAAGTTGATAAAACCAAGACAGAATATTCTGATAACTGCCAAAAAAAAGAAAAGAAAAGAAAAGAAAAAAATCACAGAACTTGAAAGGGGAAGATCATTAAAATGTGGTTCTCTTAAGCCACACCATGTAGCACCTCTCTTTTCCAAAAATATTACTGAATCTCTGATGTTAAATATTTATTGAGAATGAGTGGAAGAATCTTATTTTCTAATTAATAATTTCAGTTACACTTTTAAGAAAAAAAATGATAAATATCTATTGGTATATAAATATTCCCCTGAACATCAAGGATAAGCCAATCATTCTTTACTGGAGCTGAAAAGTTGTTCCTTTGATATCTCATAAAAACTGAATTTTTTAAGAATTTAAAACTTAGTTTATATATTTGCTGAAAACTTTGCCTACTTTAGAAGAATATAGATTTACTCTATTTTATCATGTTTTGTAAAATTATATTTTTCCATATTGCTTACAAATCTGTCATATTTTTTACAAGATTTCATTGAATTGACCTATTTATCTTCATTTCTTCCTAACATTTTAAGTTTCTTTTAACAAAAGACTCTGGCTTTTATTTATTTTTTCTGCTTCAATTTAATGGTAATGATTTGTATTGGTATTTTTCTTGAGTTGTTAGTTTGTACATCAAACTTAATTTAATATACAGAGTAAAATGTGGAAATTTCAGAACTGAAAAACAATCACTCAAAATCAGTATTATTTTCTCTTAATTATGGTTGTAAAATAAAATAAATTCAGTTAGATGAGCTTCCCTAATGTACCTACTTGTCTATCTTTGGAAAGACATCAGTTCTTATCTCTGTTATATTTATTAGATTCTAATAAATAGGAGTTAAAGGTGACATTCATGCATTTCTAATAAGACTTTCCTAAACAAGATAAATCCACCAAATATATTCGGATGTGTTGTATTCTAACTAGGTTCACAAAAGAGAAGCTGTAAACATAAAGTGCCTGTGGAAGACAGAGTTAGTAACATGCAGCATACATACTCTCCTATAATTGTCATCATCTTTTGTAAAGGTTAAAGCCACGCAATTAATTATCCACAATGGAGAACAGAAATATCATATATTGCTTGTCAATCAGGAGAATTAGAGGCCAATACACCTTCTTCACTTCTTGCTCACCAAACTGGGAAGACATGTTATCATGTTGGTGTCTCAATGGCAAAAATGATGGCATCACAAGGTGGAGCAATCATGGATTTCCAAGTCCCCACATAGAGGAGAATTCTTGCTAATTTGATTAGAATTTGTATGAGTAAAATACAAACTTGTATTGTGCTAAAGCATGAAAATAGTTTTTTCTATACTTATTTAATTTATTATTTTTTAAATTTATTTTTTAATTGAAACATAATTTATTATAAATATTTGTGGGGTACAGAATTGACTATGTAACAAGTTGACTTTGTATACACAAATATATATATTTGTGTATAATATGTGATAATTAAATCAGTGTTATTATCATGTTCATCATTACAAATTATAATTATTCTTTGTGTCCTTTACCCAATTTCCTCCTAACAACCTTCCTCCTCCCCATTTTCCACATCTAGTAACCAGAAATCTGTCCTCTCCTTCTGAAAGTTCAATGTATTATTATGGTTTTCCCTTTCCTTTCCTTTCCTTTCCTTTCCTTTCCTTTCCTTTCCTTTCCTTTCCTTTCCTTTCCTTTCCTTTCCTTTCCTTTCCTTTCCTTTCCTTTCCTTTCCTTTCCTTTCCTCCCACTTATGAGTGAAACAGGCAACATTTCTCTTTCTGTGCCTGGCTTATTTCATTTAACATAATTTTCTCCAAGCTCATGCATGTTGCTGCAAATGGCAGAATTTCACTCTTTTTTATGGCTGAGTAGTAAGTACTCCACTGTGTATATATACCATATTTTCCTTATCCAGTCTGAATATTGCCAAATGCTTTTTATGTGTCTGTTGTCATAATCTTATGGTTTTATTGTTGTAGTGTATCACATTTATTGATTTGTGTATGTTGAACCATCCTTGCATCCCTGGGATGAATCTCACTTGATCATGGTATATAATCTTTTTGATGTGCAGTTGTATTCCATTTGCTAATATCTTGCTGAGGATTTTTGCATCTATGTTCACAAGGATATTGGCATGTACCTTTCTTTTTTTATCTTGTCTTTTTCTGATTTTGGTATCAGGATGATGCTGGCCTCATAGAATAATTTTGGGAAAATGGCTTCTGTTTCAACTTTTTTGGAATAGTTTGGGGAGTATTGGCATTAATTTTGGGAAAATGATCTCTGTTTCAATGTTTTTATAATAGTTTGGGAAGGATCGGTGTTAATTTCTCTTTAAAGTTTTGGCAGAATTCAACGGTGTAGTCATCTGGTCCTGAGCTTTTATTTGTTGGGAGACTGCTGATTACTGGTTCAATCTTGTTGCTTGTTATTGGTCTGTTCAGGTTTTCTATTTCTTCTTGGTTCAGTCTTGGTAGTTTGTATGTATCCAGAAATTTATCCATTTCTTCCAGGTTTTCAAATTTGTTGGCATAAAGTTGTTCATAATAGTCTCTAATGATTCTTTGTATTTCTTTGGTATCAGTTGTAATGTCTTCTTTTTCACTTCTGATTTTTGTTTTAGGGTATTCTCTCTTCTTTTATTAGTTATTCAGGCCAAAGGCTTTTCTATTTTGTATATCCTCTCTAAAAAAACAACTTTTTGTTTCATTGATTTTTTTGTATCATACCTTTGGTCCCTATTTCATTTACTTCTGCTCTGACTTTAATTATTTCAGCATTCCTTCATGATAAATACCTTCAGAAAATTACATATAGAAGGAATGTATTTCAAAACAATAAAAATCATATAAAAACAAACCCAGCACCAGCATCATCCTTAATGGGGAAAAACTGAAAGCTTTTCCTTTAAGAATAGGAACAAGACGAGGATGCCCACTCTCACCATTCTTATTCAATGTAGTGTTGAAGTATTAGCCAGAGCAATCAGGCAAAAGAGAGAAATAAAGGGAACCCAAATTGGAAAAGAAAAAGTCAAATCGCCTCTGTTCGCAGATGACATGATCCTGTATGTAGAAAAGGCCATGACCTTTATCAAAAAACTCCTAAAGCTGATAAAACAAATTCAGTAATGTTTCAAGACACAAAATCAATACACAAAAATAAGTAGCATTCTTGTACCCCCAACAATGAACAAGCAGCAGAAGAAATCAAGATAGCAAGCCCATTTACAATAGCTACCAAAAGAATAAAATAAATAGCAATAAGTTTAACCAAAGAGATAAATACAAAGTTCTGCTGAAAGAAATTAAAGAGGATGCCAAAAGATGGACATTCCTTGCTCATGGAATGGAAGAGTTAACGTGGTGAAAATGTCCACACTACCCAAAACGATCTACAGATTCATTAAAATCTCCATCAAAATACCAAATACATTCTTCATGGAAGTAGAAAAAACAATCCTAAAATTTAGATAGAACAACAAAAGACCCTGAACAGCCAAAGAAATCCTTAGCAAAAGAAATAAAGCTGGAGGCATAACACCATCTGACCTTAAATTGTGCTACAAAGCAATAGTATCAAAAATCAGCATCATATTGGCAAAAAACAAACAAACAAACAAACAAACAACAAACAAAAACATGGGCCAATGGAACAGAATAGAGAACCCAGAAACCAAATTACGTACTTACAGCCAACTCATCTTTGACAAAGGCTTCAAGAACATACATTGGGTAAGAATAGCCTCTTCAGTAAATGGTGCTGGGAAAACTGGTTATCCATGTGTAGTGGAATGAATCTGGACCCGTACACCTTGCCATATACCAAAATCAACTCAAAATGGATTAAAAACTTAAGTATGAGATCTTAAATTATAAAACTCCTAGAAGAAAGCTTAGGGAAAACACTTCTGGATGAGGGACTGGGCAAAGACTTTATGAATAAGACATCAAATGCACAAGCAACAAAAGAAAAAATAAACAGATGTGATTATATTTAACTTAAAACTTTCTCCACAGCAAAGGAAACAATCAACAGAGTGAAAATACCACCTTCTGAATGGGAGAAAATATTTGCAAACCATACATTGACTAGGGATTAATATCCAGAGAATACAGGGAATTCAAACAACTTTGTTAAAAAACAAATAACCCAATTAAAAAATGGGCAAAGGAGCTGAATAGGCATTTCTTTAATGAAAATATACAAATAGCCAGCAGACACATGAAAAAATGCTCAACATCACTAAGCATCAGGGAAATGCAAATCAAAACCACATTGAGATATCACCTTGTCCCAGTTAGACTGTTTATTATCAGAAAGACAAAGAATAACAAATGCTCATGAAGATGTGGAGAATGGAGAACTCTTCTACACTGTTTTTTAGACTGTAAATTAGAGTAGCCATTACGGAAAATAGTATGGAGGTTCTTCAGAAAAATGACAGATAGAACTTCCATGGAATAGAAATCATCATGTCAAACGGATACATGCACTCCCATTTATTTTCACAGTTCTATGTACAATAGCCAAGATATGGAACCTAAATGTCCATTGATGGATGATTGGATAAGGAAAATGTGGTATCATGCACAGTGGAATACTACTTAGCCATAAAAAGAATGAAATTCTGTCATTCACAGCGACATGGATGAGCTTGGAGAAAATTATGTTAAGTGAAATAAGCCAGGTACGGAAAGAGAAATACCACGTGTCCTCTCTCACAGGTGGTAGCTAAGAAAGAAAGAAAGACCACAATAAAACATTGAACTTTCAGAAGGACAGAACAGACCTATAATTACTAGAGGTGGGGAAGGGAGAATGGGTAAGGGGTTATGGAATAATTGGGTGAGGGACACAAAGAATCATTATGATATGTAACGATGAACATACTAATAATATTGATTTGATCATTACGTACTGTACACAAATACTGATAGTCAACTCTGTACCCCATAAATGCGTATAAATAAAAAAAATAACATAAAATAAAGGAGGAGGATTATCAAAGAGCTCTCTCTGTCTCTGTGCATGCACAGAGGAAAGGCCATGTGAGAACACTGCAAGAAAGAGATCATCAGCAATCAGGAAGAGAACCCAACCAGAAATCTTACTGGCCTGCACCATTATCGTAGACTTCCAGCCTCCAGAACTATGAGAAAATAAATGTCTTTTGTTTAATTCACCCATACTGTGTTATTTTATTATGGCAGCCCAAGCAGACTAATATAGCTAAAAATGCCCAAATGGTTCAGTGATAGAAAATATATCCAGATAAATCACCATATTAATAGAAAGAAAAATATATTATGATAAATCAATAAAGAACAAAACATTTGTAAAAGTTTGTATCTGCTGAAAGTTTGTATAATAATAAATATTAGTTGTATAATGATAAATAAATAAATATTAGAAACTAGAAATAAAGAATATTTCTTTAATATGTTTGAAACTATATACCAGAAACTTCCAGGAAAGATACATTTAATGGGAAAAAAAAAAAAGGAGGAATATCTTTAAGTTTGGGTAACAGACATGAATAGCCACTATTACTGCTACTGGTTAACACAACTGGTTAACACAAGTGCAGAAGTCTTAACCAATGCAATAAGTCAAAAACAAAACAAATACTGAAAGAATCATAAGAGCTCTACAAATAAGAGTAAACGAGACAAAATTCTCATTTTTTGGGCAGATGACATCATCCTCTACTTGAAAAGTCAGGAGAATAAGAAAATTGCTAAACAAATAAGATAATTCAGCAAGGTTGACAGACAACCAGAACAAATTAAGAAATTCAATAACATTTTTCTAAAAATGAGCAATTGCAATTAATAAAGTGAGGAGTCTATGATAAAAATATAGTAAGAATAAGAATCACTCACAATAGCATTAAAATCATAAAATATCCAGGAATTAATATAATCAATACTTCCCAGGTTGTTCAGGGAGAAAAAATGATAACTGAAGGAAACAATATAAGAAATATGACAAATATGTAGACATTCCATGCTCTTGGATGAAATGTCTTGATATTAGATATAGGTCTATTCTCTCCAAATAAAGTTTTTACGCAGTCAAATTAATAAAACCATGGTTGGATTTTGTATGGAAATCGAAAATTTATTTCTAAAATCCATATGAAAGAAAAAACCTTTCTATATATCCCAATATAGCCATTCAATGACACCATGCCCACAATTTTTTTTCAAGATACACCTCCGTATTTTGGGGCTTCTTTAGAATAAGACCCTTAAGAATCTTAGAAATCCTCTTATTTAAATTAGAGGGTATATAAGGTACTACTTTAAATTTTTCAAAGACCTTTTTGTAGAGTCTTATTAGGCACATGCTTGATGTGATTTTTTGGTCCTAGACCTTGTTTCACTTCGCGATCACTTACTAGCTGGTAAGGCTGGATATGAGAAACACTTTTATTTTCTATCCTAGCAATTGCAGAATCTTCACTATTCTCTCTAAAATTTGCTCACAGACTAAAAATTTCTTTACCTCTGTGGTTTTCAACTGAGTGATTTTCTTTTTAGGTGACATTTGGCATATTCTAATTTCCGAGTTATTGCAGATGCTAGATTTCATTGCTCTGCTACTATTTGTCAAGGATTGCCGTCTTTAACTTTCTTTAACACTTTCCTTACCACATTTTCTGCTTCTGCCCATATTTTAGGCTTTCCTTACAGCAGCACTCCACTTTGAGATGTCCGTTTCTGTATCATTGCATTGAAAAATAAAACAATTTAAAACACCTTAGTCACTCAAAACGGCAGTTCATATTTAGTTCATAATTGTATTCCATTCAGCTGGATATTTCCTTTGGTAATATCAGCTGAACTCATTCATGTACTTGCAGTCCCTTGTTGGTACTTTAGTCTGTTCTGCTTCTGTAAGTTGGCTTGCTGTCAGGGATAACTTTGGGGATTACGTATCTCTCATGATCCAGGAGGCTAGTCTGGGCTTGTTCATGAGGCAAAGTGTCTAAAACATCAATAAAGCAAGCCCCAATGTGCAAATATTTATAAGTCTCAGCCTGCAGCACATTTGCTATGATACCATTGGCCAGAGCAAATAACAAGGCTGGCATGGATACAAGAGAATGATATCGATTATTTGCAAGGTATAGATAAAGTGAAGAGAAACAATTTATGGCCATTTTGCAATTTACCACGCTATTTTCCCGGGATTTATTCTATCTCTGCGTATGCTAAAGAAATATCTCACACGTATTTATGAAAGAAGATATATGTGGATATTTAATGAATCATAATTATGGTAACAAGAAGTTGAAAGGATTTGGAGTATTCACCTTTAAGGAAATGCTTAGATAAAAATATTTGAAATGCATGTTATAGAATGCTGAGTGCCATGCAGAACGTGGAAATAATGGATGAGATATAAATATGACAATATTGATGGATTTTTAAAACACAGTGCTGAGTGAATAATAAAAGATGAAAAAGAAGAGAAATCCATATCCTGATACCATTTACATATGTCAGAAATAGATATGTATTTTATAAGAATACCTACAAACAAAATAGTGTGCATTGAACACAATGGAATGTTTGCCCATAGATTGAACAAAATTAGTGGGAATTAGTTCCTGAGAGAGGCAGGAGAGGTTTTGTGGAGCTCATATGCGAGGCCCTGCCATATGAATGGTCTAGCCCCTCCCTGCCCCTTTAGCTTCACTTGACATCCATGTCTTTCTTGTACCTGCTTTTTAACCACACTGGTTTTCAAACGTGCCATGCCTTTTACACCCCCGAGTTTTATCATTTGAGAGCTTTCCATCCCTTCCCCGGTTAACTGCTACTTATCCTTCAGTTTTTAACACAAATATGTCTTCCTCTCTGAAGCCTTTCTTATCCCTCAGATGAGGCCAGTTATCCTCTTATTCATACTCACAGAACCATGAATATTTCCTTCAGAACACTTAGAGTTATTTCACATTTAAATTAATGTCTCTCCCCTGAGATCGTAAATTTCATTAGAATAAGGACTATCTTGTTCGTTGCCATTTTATTTCTCTCATATAGTAACTTGTATGATGCAATGTTGGAACTTGAGAAATATTTGCTGAATTAAGGAAAGAATAGAGAAGTTCAATGTTACCCAACATTGGATAAGGAAACACACATACACATACATTCATGTATATATACACATATATACATTTGTGAATATAAATGCATCTGATGTAAACCAGACTGGTATTTGTGCAAATGTTTTAAGTTAAGCTTTCCTTGATAGAACTCTCTCCTTTTTGCCTAGTTAATTTCTCTCTATGTCTTCTCTTGCTTCTCAGCTTAAATGTTACTCTCTCAGGAAACTGTAAGTTAGATTTTCAGATCCCATGTTACATACTATATTTGTTTTTTTAGCATACATCATAATTGTAAGTAAATGTATCTTGATATATGCATAAAAGATTTTGTTTACTATGTATATGAATGATATATATGATATATATGAAATTATACATATACACATATTATACACATATACATAGAGCATTGCTATTTGGAAGGCTGCTGTCATTTGATTATTTAATCATACATTCATATGATTCAGATTTGGAGTTAGGAGATCATTTCCAGAATTCCATTGATTTTGGGAAACTCAGTGATAGGCTCCCATTTTGTATAATTATAGGATCTTACTCATTGTTTTTGAGAAAAACATGAAAATCACTTCAAATTTGAGTAAGTATGAATAAAGATTGATTTTAAGAGTTTTTAAAAATATTATTATTTGGCTCTATTTTCACTCTGCCTAAGATATGCACTAAGGAGAAATCATTTTCTCAAAGGAAATTGAGAAAAAATTGCTTTTGTAATTAGTGAGGTTATTTAAGAAATGAACTGTGCTCTATTTATTCTTTGATCTGGGGCATGATGCTTATACTAGCTGTGATTTAGGGCTATTAAGAAAGAGGATTATGTGGAAACTGGTAGCAAATGCTAGGTCAGGCTTACTATGAGAGCATTTAGAGTGTGGTCAGATGTTTTGCAGCCCATCACCCTGAGGAACATCTATTGGTTTGAGTTAATGACTGGAGCACATGTGGTCACTTAGTCTGGTGGCATCATCTATTGAGAACCAGGATCAGGAGCTCGGTGCTCTTCAGAAGGACCGGTTAGTAGCACTCAGTCTTAGAAATATGCGGGAGTTAAACCTATCGAAAAGATTAGATTCCTCACAATTTGTGGAAAAGAGATTCAGAGCTGTAACTTGAATAATAGACAGATGTGAATGGATGAAATAGGCATGCTGGTTATTTGCTTGATATCTGACTTCCTAGATAGGTTTCAAACACTATTAGGGAATGCCTTCCTCATGGCTGCATCCTGGCAACGACATAGAGCCTCACGCAGAGGAAGTATTTAGTGGATATGTCATCATCACAACAAATGTATAAGCTCCTTGGAATCTTGGTTTTAAATCTGTTTTGTAATCTATATTTTTACACATAGTTGGCACTCAGAAAAAATACTCCCCCCAAGCAAACACATTTTTTAAAAAGGGTATATACACAGATAAACATGGGACAGAAAGAAACGAACTGACTTCAAAAAGTAGCCTTAGCCTGGACAGAATTGCAGTGTAAACTGTGCCACTCAATCTGACAGAATCTGAGTTCCTAATGGGCATAAGAAGACTGTCTATGGTTCACGCCATTTGCAGACCAGAATATGAGCAGTATGTATAAGGCAGATTGAGGCTAGTGCACTGGAACTTTGCTTCTTACTTGATCCAGTATCTCCAAACATACACATAGTCATAAGCTAGTGTTTAGGTATAACTTTTTGGTAAATTCAGTTCCATGCCACATAAACCATTCCCTAGCTTAGACAGTTTTTTTTTTTTTTAATGCTTTAAAATATTTTCAGGGATGGAGATTTATGCTCATGTAGACTTGGGAATTCAACGTAAATGGTTTGCACATGTTACATGAGAGCATGGGAAGATATATCAAATATATCCACGTTTAGATGTATATTAGAGATAGCAAATGATATTATAAAACATTTCTTTTTATAATTCTCTACTTTATCTGGGTCATAAACTTTTTAAAATTTCTTTTCAGTTTAAGCTTTCTATGCTTCTATTCAAACCCAACATAATTTTTTTTTAAGATTAAGGGAAATCTTTTCAGCTGTTTTAAAGCTAAGTGAATGTGAAAATTATACGTATTTTTTTTACCATCATAAGAAAAGCAATCTATTGTAATGGCTTTCTCAGTAAAACTCAAAAAGGCTTCTTCTGAAAAGTTCAATCCAAATACAAATTATACCAGATATCTTAAAAACTGTCTTGTTTGCATATGAAGAAGAAGAAAATTTCCTACCTTTCTCTATAAGAAAATTCCCATTGTCTGGAAAACTCCTGAGACTTAGGAATATAAATCACTGAATGACTTATTAAACAGGCACTTTAGCAGAGGCACTATTATCCCCACAAATAAATATGACAGGAGCAGTTAGCCATCATGTTAGGGAAACTGATAATATTAGCCGGTAACCCAAAAAAATGTGAAAAATGAAAATGAATGGTTTAATGCTTATTAAAATTTAAAGCTAGAACAGATCTTGGTGATCATGGGTTTTAGTTGTCTTCAAAATTGATCATAAGGTGAAGTGCCTGGAGGTCATAGCGTTCTTTACAGAACTCCATAAATAATTGATGTAGCACTTGTATATGATAATCATGGTTATACTTTTGCAAGTCAGATAACATGACAGCAAATGATCTGAAATAGGCAACCAGAACTGAATGCCCATGTTGTAATGTTAAAACATTATGTAAAACATTATGAGAAAAACAAAACTTGGGGCATTTTATTTATTAGCTTAATCTCTTTGTAAAGGAATAACACAAATCAAACATTTGAATC
Source organism: Cynocephalus volans (assembly GCF_027409185.1). Taxonomy (NCBI): domain Eukaryota; kingdom Metazoa; phylum Chordata; class Mammalia; order Dermoptera; family Cynocephalidae; genus Cynocephalus; species Cynocephalus volans. The sequence continues at coordinate 35,862,502 of NC_084465.1, forward strand.
AGTCTGAATACCTTACTTCTACTCAAGGAATACAATATTCATTAAAATCAGTTTGAAAACAACCACTAATATGCAAATCTTAGGTTTTCTACATGAAGAAACAAATCAAACAAGAATGAGAAAACAGTAGGATCATATTCCAGGTATCATGATTCCTATATGGCATAATCCTCATATAAGTAAAAAATGCAGGGGAGATGTTACTTGTATTGGTCTGTTTCTGTTGCTTATAACAAAATACATGGAACTGGGTGTTAAAAGGAAACAAAATTTATCCCTTATAGTTTCAAAGGCTGGGAAGTTCACAGCCCAGGCAACACAGCTCATGAGGGTCTTGGTGGTGGCTACAGTGACCCAGGGGTCTCACCTGGCAGAAAAATGGTGGCGCATAGAGAGACTAACCTCTCATGTGTTCTTTGTAAAGCCCTCAGAACCACACCCCTGACCATCATTATTAACCCATTCACTACAGCAAGGTCCTACAATCTAGTCACCTCTTCAAGGCCCCACCTTTCAATTACCATAAAAGGATTTCCCACTCTCTTAACACTGTCATAGTGGGGGTCAAGTTTTGGGGGGACACTCAATCCAAGACAGTTCTCATCATAGCCATTTACTTCCATCAGTCTGGCTCTTGCAAAAATCAGATGTATTATAGCAGATGTGACACTGTCGTAGTAGACACTACCAAGGAACCCACATTTTATCTTAAAGTTGAGGGATAAAAATCAAAATTTTTTAAAATGGTTTGAATTAGGAGAGATAAGTATCATCATTCCTACTTCTACTCCTTGGTTTTTAAACTCATATGTAATACCTACTGGGGACATAGCACCACATAACTGACAGTAGTTTCAGAGCTGTTGACATCCCGAAGAATCATGCCCCATCCCTAAGCTGACATCTAACATGCTCCTTTGAGAAGCTAGTTCATCCCTATCAGATGCTGCTTCTAGATGTTACGTGGTAGCACCAGTGGATCTCATGATATGTGCCCACCTTTGCAACTTCTTTGCTGAAATCTTGGCTTGCAAAGTTGAGGAGCTTCTGCTTGTCCTTTATTACTATAGTAGTTCATGTCTTAGAACCAAAGGATCAGTGGAGGTGCTCTGCTGCTCAGTATGTACATTCAAAATACATGTTTGAAAATGGGAAAGTGACATCCAAGTAGATCTGTGGAGCCTGAGCCTAATTCTGTAGCAGCATCTTCTACCCCCAGCCCTGGCCTTCAGAGGACAGCCACAACGGAGCCCTCAGTCGTGATGCTCTTTGGTTACCTGTTTTGTTTTTTTGTTGCTGTATAATTTTTATTTATATTTATTTTCTCGAGGGGTTATATATACCTTATTACTTTATAGACATTTAGAGAAGATCTAAGGATGTGTCTTTACAGTACGAATATATCCTCTTGCAACTTTGTTTTTATGCTTTCTATTTACGGTTCTCCTCTTAATCACCAACACTTAAGGCAGCCCCTGAAAGTGATATCATTATTCTCCTCAGAAAAGTTTGGGAAAATAAAATGTTTGAGTTCATATTCCTTGCCTTGAGTTGTAGAAATAGAACAACAAACAGGGTAAGTAATCTACTGCTATAGTTTGGATGTATGTGCCCTTCTGAAACTCATATATTGGAACCTGTAACCCAAGGTGGTAGTATTAAGATTTGGGCCTTTTGGAAAGTGACTAAGTTATGAAGGGTCCACCCCCATAAATGAATTAGTAGCCTTGTAAAAGGGCTGGAGAGAACTAGGTAGGCCCTTTTGAACTTCTGCCTTCCACCACGTGAGGACATAGCAAGAAGGCACTTTATGAGGAAAGAGCAGGCCCTCAGCAGACACTGAGTGTGCTGGTGTCTTGATCTTGCACTTCTAGCCTTCAGAACTGGGAGAAAATTATTAGTATCATTATTAATAAATTGCCTAGTCTCAGGTATTTTGTTATAGCACTAGGAATGGACTAAGACAACTTCTAAGCAATATTACTAAGCAATATTGATTCTAAGTGTCATACAGAAGAGTTGGTTCCATTATTCTTAATGAGATTAAAGCCAACTATCTAAGTTAGCAAGATGCTACATGTTCATTATTTCCATTCTCTCTCTTATTTAAAAATAAATTTTAGTAAGCCATCATTTACAAATGATGAAATCCTCTATTTTTAAGTATTCAACTTGGTGAGCTGCGATAATTGTATACAATCATAGAAACACCACCACAAACATGATATAGAATGCTTTCATTAACCCCCGAATTTCCCTGTGCTCCTTTGCAGTCAAAGTCCCACTCCTTACCACAAACGAGCACTGATGGTTTCTGACACACATTATTGACTTTTCCAGAATTTGACATAAATGGAATCATGACTATATTGATAATGTCTGGCTTCTTTCAGAAGGGCATTTAGATTATTTCCAATTTTTTTTTTTTTTTTCTTTTTGGCAGTTGGCTGATATAGGGATCTCAGCTCTTGACCCTGGTGTTACATGATTATTTCCAACTTTCATATAAAAGTGCCTGGGAAGGAAGTGGGCGCTGTTGGGAACCCATGACAGAAGAGAGATAAAGCAACATAATGCCCAGCTTTACCTCCTTGGACCCTATTCACAACCAGCCTTCCAGCCTTAGAGAAAACGAACTGGGCACTCAGCTGATATGATCAATATTCACTCGGAAGGTTTTCAAAAAAAAAAAAGGAAAAAAAAAAAAAATCCCTGCACCTTAGGGCAGTGCTTATAGGGGAGAAAGGACAAATTTATCTATAAGTTTTTTTTCCCCCACCTCTTATTTCCCTTCTACCTCCTATTTCTCTATTTGCTGAGGCTCACCCCACCAGGAGCTAGTTCCCAGCAATTTACAGTTTGCATTATCTGGTCCCTTTGTGGCCACTGAGGAAGCAACATCTCAAGGCTTGCAGCGTAACATTTCTTTTGAGTCCAAACGCTCAAGGGTGAGCAGCCTGAAGAAAGGCTCAACCAAGGTTTGTTTAGTGTCTTAATACATTTTATGCTACTGTAACAGAATATCACAGACTGAATGATTTATAATGAACAAAAATTTATTTGGCTTACAGTTCTGGAGACTGAGAGTCCAAGACTGAGGGTCCACAACTTGTAAGGACCTTCTTGCTGCATTATTGAATGCCAAAAGGGCAAAGAGAGAGCCAGAGAGAGCGAGAGGTTGAACTTACAGATCCAGACCATTTTAAAATAGGCATAATCCATTTATAGGATCCATCTTCATGATCTAAACACCTTTCATTAGGCCCCACCTCCCAACACTGCTGCATTGAGGATTAAGTTTCCAGCACATGCTTTTTGGGGGACACATTTAAACCATAGCATTTAGTTTGTTATCTCAGTGGCTGGCAAGTAGGTGTGTCCTAAGAATCCTCAATAATCATTGCTTGTCCAGAGAAAAATAATAAGTCAATGGAGGGAAAGTTAAAAGGTGCCCAAGATTCATGTACAATGTTATTTAAATGGGTAAAAATTGTAATTTGCCATTGGTTTAATTAATTGATAGGGAGGTTAAACATCTTTTCATATGTCTATCATCCTTTTGCATACATTTTTTCTTCAACTCTTTTGTTTTTTCTTGGCATTTCATCTTCTTAATTTGTTGGTTTCTTTACATAAATTTTGGCTACTAACTTATTGTCTCTATATTGTAATAATTGTATTTCCCCTCAGGTTATATTTTTCTGTTGGCTTGCTTAAATTTAATCTTTGCTCATGATGCCTTTAATATTATAGAAGTTACATATATTAATTGAGTCAAATATATGAATAATTTTGTTTATTAATTTGCTGTTAAAAAATGATTAAAAACTTATTTCCTGCCCCAACTTGATAATTTTGCTCTATGTTCTTTTCATGTATGTATTGTTTCTGTGTTTATTTGGATTCTTTTTATGGAAGTCTAAAGTAAAGAACTTCAAAATTTTTTTCCAAATGAAAAGTCAGATGACCCCCATATCAAATCTTGTGGGATTGTCCTGTTCCCATCTATTTGAGATGACTTAGTTATCATGCAATGGAATTCTATTCTTGAGTCCCTTTTCCATTTCATTGATCTATTTTCCCATTGCAGCACCAATAGTAAACCATTTCAATGACTATAGCTATTAAACAGGACTTGGTATTTGGGAGGACGATTACCTTTTCTCTGTTCTTTTATAAAAATTTTTCTTGGTATAGTTTTTACTTTTAGCTCCTTAAAAATTGTTAGTGTTTTTCATCAAAACCCATAGAATTTATATATTAATTTTAAGAAAATTAAAAACCCTTTATAAATGTGATTTTTATCTGGAATCCCAATATATAAAAAAGAAAAAAGGACAGACATATTAGTTGAAGGGCCAGAACGTAAAAATGATCCACGGAGAACTTGTATGCATAGCTCAAAAACCACTTTTAAAATTGCTTTTAGAAATAGAATGGCATAATTATATTTTCTCATGACTCTTGGTATCAGAAATTGCTGGGTTAAGAGTTTCACAGAATGAAAGTGATGGAAAATTCAACCGATAGAGGAATGAGATGAGTCATTCATTAGGGATTTGACTGTCCTTTGATGATAGATCTCTTGTCATTTGCTGAGTAGATGTCATGATCCTTGTTCTGGTAATATCTTAAGCACTTTCTGTCTCATTTAGAATAAGGACATACTCATATCTCATAAACATGAGTTTCATGTGTATAAATAATTTGATAAGCAACAGTTAAGGGGATATTATTGTTGAAGGTCAAAAAACTATTATTAATTTTATCGAAACTATGTGTATTGTAACCACAGTCAGAAGTATTTGAAAATCGTAGTACATAAAATTCAAAACTCCACAATGAACCACGTTTGATTCTCTTTCCAGACTGTTAGTCTAGAGTTTCAGATGTCCTGAGAAAAAGAAAAGGTGATTAAGTATTGCAGAAATTCCAGCACACTTGGTCAGAACTTTTTAATAGATAAGCAAAAGTTGACCTTAACTTTGATACTGGGGCCTAAAACAAACATTAAAAAAACAAACAAACAAACAAAAACAAAAAACAACAACAACAAAGAAGAAGAAGGCAGCAAATAGGAGTAAAATAAAATTCAGGCTTTAAAAACATCATGTTAAATGCCCACCTCATTTTAATTTTTTATTTGATTTCCACACTTCATACCTCTACCTTAGTACCTTAGTCTTGGGTTTAATTGCTCATTAATATCTCCAATAAGTACTGATAATGCAAATGATTGGTGTATTTGTCCATTTTTGTGTTTTAACAGAATACCAGAAACTGGGTAATTTATAAAGAACAGAGGTTTATTTAGCTCACGATTTTGGGACAGCTACATCTGGCACAGGTCTCAGGCTGCTTCTACTCATGTTGGAAAAACGACAGGTCAACCCACAGGTACAAGAGATTACATGAGGAGAGGAAGCAAGGCGGTGGGGGGGAGGGGGAAGTGCCAGGGTCCTTTAAACAACCAGGTCTCATGGAAACTACTAGAGTGAGAACTTACTCAGTACCCTCCTCCCCCTGCCGAGGGCATTAATCTATTCATGTGGGATCTGACCCCATAACACAAACTGTTTCCAACATTGCCAAATTGGGGATCAGATTTTGACATGAGCTTTGGGAGGACAACATAACCAACCTGTTGATTGGGTTTCAATATTTGTGGTAAAATTGGAAATGGGGGTGTTTTGGCATTAATGTTCCTTTCAGTTATTTTAAAGGGCAATTTTGTATGATATTATAAGTATGAGTTTACAAGTATACAAAACTTGTTACTTATAATTCTCGCTCTGCAGATATTACCCAGAGTGAAAACAAACCACATATACCTCAGCTGTATAAAGAAGTAGTTTCCAACCTATTTTAGAACAAGAACTCATTTTGGGTAAGCTTTGTATAGACTCACACAAAATGATAATTTTACTTGTAGCATTGCATATGGAGAAAATACATTACACAAAAATTTAATTTTAACAGTTATATTTTAGTTAATTTGTGTGTTACCAATCAGAGCATTTATATACTTTGAAAAATTCATAAATACAAGTGAAATATTATACAAACTTGACTAAAACAATACTTTATTAATGTTTGGATTTACAGATCACTTGCAAAAAACGCATGGCTCCCTAGGCATCAAAAGCCCACAGTTTAGAGACCAGAGATATAAGGATTTTTCTTTTTTCCTCTTGCTTTCTATCTTTCATCCTCACCAAACTCTTCTTTGTCTACTTCTTACTTAACTATCAATAAATATATTTTGGCCTCAATTCAATATATCTAGAATCAAGGACATGATTTTTGTCAAAACATGTTTAATAAAAATTTACGAATCCACTGAGATAAAACACAAAATCTGAGCAGCCCACCCACAAAATCACACCCGTGAAGTAGTTAACAAAGGTCAATCAACAACATCTGTTACCTAAAAAAGGCATTAGAAAGTAAAGCATTATAAATGTTTACCAGAAATGTATGAAAACGAAATCATCCATGAAAAAAAGTTTTTTTTACTAAGATGAATATGTGCTAGCCATAGATGAGCTCAGAACCTGACAGCTGGATGATTTTAATTTCTGAGCAGTTGATACTTTAGGGAAAAAAGAATAAAATATTTAAAAGTTTTAATCAGGTGAAGGTTTCCTGTTTGTGGTATTCACAAATTTAATTTTCTAATTTTAAAGTGATGATTGAACAAGAGCTATATAAGACAAATATCTCAGTGTATGTTGTGAACATCTCAGTAATTCAAAAAGTTCTTTGAGTATATGAAATAGTTGAATTCAAATATAATAATCTAGTAGCGTAGATTAGCCACAGATAGAAACAATCATAACAGAATATAAAACAGGGAATTCCACAAATAATTTACACATAAATTGTTATATATGAAAGAAGTAGAAATTACCACCCAATTTAGAAAATTTTAAGTAATTTTATAAAATCTAATTCTATACCACATTTTCACTGTCCAGTAGTCTGTCAATGAACATTTAGGTTGTTTCCTACTTTTGGCTATTGTAAATAGAGTTTTGATAAGCATGGGAGTGCAAGTATGCCTTTACCATGATGATTTCCATCCCTTTGGGCATATACCCAGCAGTGGGATTGCTGGATCTTACGTCAGTTGTATCTGTAGTTGTTTCTGGAAACTCCATACTGTTTTCCATAGTGGCTGCACTAATTTACAGTCCCACCAACAGTGTAGGCAGGGTTCCCCTTTCTCCACATCCTCACCAGCATTTTTTTTTCTCTTTTTGATAATAGCCATTCTAACTGGGGTGAGATGATATCTCAATGTGGTTTTGGTTTGCATTTCTCTGATGAGGAGTGATGTTGAGCATTTTTTCATGTCTGTTGGCCATTTGTATATCTTCCTTTGAGAAATGCCTATTTAGCTCCTTTGCACATTTTTTAATTGGGCTACTTGTTTTTATTACTGTTAAGTTGCTTTGCTTAAGTTCCTTGTATATTCTGGATATTGATCCCTTATCAGATGCATACTTTGCAAATATTTTCTCTCACTCTGTAGGTTGTATTTTCACTCTGTTGTTTCTTTTGTTATTCAAAGTTTGTTAGTTTGATATAATCCCATTTGTTTATTTTCTCTTTTGTTGCCTGTGAGTTTGGGATCTTATTCATAATTTCTTTGCCTAGTTCTACTTCCTGAAGTGTTTCTCCTATATTTTCTTTTAGGAATTTTATAGTTTCAGGATGTATATTTAACTCTTTAATCCATTTGGAGTTGATTCTGGTATATAGGAAGAGGGACAGGTCTAGTTTCATTCTTCTACATATGGATGTCCAGTTTTCCAAGCACCATTTATTAAAGAGGCAATCCTTTCTCCAATGTATGTTCTTGGTGGGTTTGTCAAAGATCAGTTGGCTGTAAATATGTGGGTTGATTTCTAGGTTCTCTATTCTTTTCTGTTGGTTCATGTGTCTGTTTTTAAGCCAGTAAGATGCTGTTTTGGTTACTATAGTTTTCTAGTAGATCTTGAAGTCAGATAGTATAATGTCTCTGGCTTTACTTTTGGCTTAAAATTGCTTTGGCTATTTGGGTTCTTTTGTCGTTTTGTATGAATGTTAGGATTCTTTTTCTGTTTCTTTGAAGAATGTAATTGATATTTTGATGGGAATTGCACTGAATCTGTAGATTGCTTTGGGTAGTATGGACATTTTCATGACATTAATTCATCCATGAGCATGGAATGTTTTTCCATCTTTTTGTGTCCTCTTTAATTTCTTTCATCAGTGATTTGTAGTTCTTATTGTAGAGTTTCTTCACCTCCCTGGTTAAATTTATTCCTAGGTATTTTATTTTTTTGGTAACTGTTGTGAACAGGCTTACTTTCTTGATTTCTTTTTCTGTTATTTCCGTTTTGGAGTATTAAAATGCCTCCGATTTTTGCATGTTGATTTTGTATTCTACAAATTTATCAAAACCTTTTATCATATCTAAGAGTTTTTCTTTTTTTTTTTTTTCCTGGTAGAGTCTTCAAGTTTTTCTAAATATAGGATCATGTCGTCTACAAACAGGGACAGTTTGTCATTATCTTTTCCAGTCTGAATGCCCTTTATTTCTTTCTCTTGCCTGATTGTTCTGGCTAGTACTTCCAATACCATGTTAAATAGGTGTGTTGATAGTGGGCATCCTTGTCTTGTTCCTGTTCAGGATGATATTGGCAGTGGGTTTATTATATATGGCTTTCATTTTCATTGTGTTGAGATTTTCCTTTCTATATCTAATTTGCTAAGAGTCTTTATCATGAAAGGGATGTTGAATTCTGTCTAATGATTTTTCTTCTTCTGTTGAGATGATCATATGATTTTTATCCTTGATTTTGTTAATGTGGTATATCACATTTATTGATTTGCAAATGTTGAAACATCCTTGCATCCATCCCTGAGATAAATTCCATTTGATCATGGTGCATAATTTTTTTTGATGTGTTGCTGTATTCTGTCTGCTAATATTTGTTGAGGATTTTTGTGTCTATATTCATCAAAAATATTGCTCCATAGTTTTGTTTTTTTGTTGTTCTATCTTTGTCTGGTTTTGATATCAGGGTGATGCTGGCCTCATAGAATGAATTAGGGAGAATGGCCTCGGTTTCAATTTGTTAGATTAGTTTGAAGAGAATTGGTACTAATTCCTCTTGAAAGGTTTGGTAGAATTCAGCAGTAAAGCCATCCAGTCCTGGGCTTTTCTTTGTTGGGAGAATGCTAATTACTGCTTCAATCTTGTTGTTTGTTATTGGTCTGTTCAAGTTTTCTATTTCTTCTTGGTTCAGTCTTGGTAGTTTGTATGTGTCCAGAAATTTATCCATTTCCTCCAGGTTTTCAAATTTGTTGTTGTATTTTTTTATATACTACTTTCTAATGATTCTTTGCATTTCTGTGGTATTGGTTGTAATGTCTCCTCTTTCATGTGATATATATAGTCAGTGGAATACTACTATGCCATAAAAAAAGAATGCAATTCTGCAATTCACAGCAACATCAATGAACTTAGATATAATTATATTAAGTGAAATAAGCCAGGCATGGAAGGAGAAATAATGCATATACTCACTCATAAGTGAGAGCTAAAAAAATAAACAAATTAAGAAAGAAAGATACAACAACAATAATAATTCATTAAAGTTTCAAAAGAAGAAACAAACTGGAGGAAAAATTTTGCAAAATTTTTTCAGCATTCTAGGCAAGAAGTGGTACAGTACTGAAATAAGATAATGACCATAGGCACGTGGAAGAAAGGATAGATTTGAGATTTGAAAGAGGGTAAATTGACTTGACAAAAGTTCATTGGTTATGGGAGATAAAGGAAAGAAAGAGAAGATGAAATCTGCACAGTACTTAGCTTGGGTGTTTGCAAGTATGGTAATAAGTGTTAAAGAAAAATTACACCAGATGGATTAAGCAGGTAAGGGAAACCTTATTCAAGACTATTGCAATCATGGAAAGATACTGAAATTAACTCCACTGTAACAAAAGGCACAGAGTTTTCAATGCTGTGGTTATTTAGTGGAAAGTAGAACAGGACTTCAAGGGGGAGGTGAGTCAATGTCTATCTGTATTTGCTAATTGTCACTTATGAAATCTAGGTTCCTACCCCCCTGCTGAGACTGGGAGGTAGGTGCACTATCTTTTCTGGTGGTTACATTTCAATGGAATGGCTCCCAGACCCATGAGAGGAGATTTACATTTCAAAGATATAAAATGAATTTACAACTGCAAGTTTACCATGAGCCATGGTAAATAGCTCTAAGGAAAAGAAGGCCAGAAGCCTACCATCAGGAAGAAACCTGTCTAAAGTTTAGTTAAGTGAGGGGAACGTTAAGGCCATGTTGGTCAAAAGGCAAATGTATTTCCCTATTTTGCAAAGATGATAATGTTAGTCACATTGAATTTGAATTTTCTGAAGAGCTTGAGCATAACATTTAATAGTAAGTGACTACTGATAAGTTGATCATAGTGCCTTAAATGTTGCCCCAGTCCCACCACTGAGAAAAGACTTTTCTATATCTTAATCCCTGGAACCTGAGAATGTAGACCTTACTTGGTAAAAGGGCCTTTGGGGATGTAACTAAGTTAAGGATATGGAAATGAAATCACCCTGGGTATCTGGGTGGGCCCTAAACCCAATGACAAGTATCTTTATAGGAGACATGCAGTGGAAAGGCATACAGAAAAGAGGAAAAGGCCATGTGAAGACAAAGGCAGAGTAAAGACTGATATAGCCACAAGTCCAGGAATGCTCATGGCCACCAGAGTCTGGATGAGACAAGAAATGGAATCTCCTCTGGAACTCAAAGGGAGAGTGGCCCTACCAACAGTGGCCTTGCTTTTGGACTTCTGACTTTGGGACTGAAATTAACTCCTGTTTTTCAGTGTGCTCAGATGTGGTAATTTGTTAAAGCAGCTTTAGCTTACTAATATAATGACAAAATAAATTCACTGATTTTTTTCATGTGATTAAAAGTTAACTATATCAATGAAATAAATTCACCCATTCTTCCTATTGGAGTCATACAGAGAGATCACTTAAATATAAATGTACATCAAAAGTACTATATATAAGCTCTGGCCAATTCACAGGCAGTAATGTGGCCAAAAATTGAGTCCACTCTATCAGCTTGTATATTAACAACAACAACAAAAATTAGTCACACAGATAACCTCTATACTAATAAGCATAGTCTATTACCCCTGTTATAAAACACTAAAGAGTTCTGTTCTCAGTTAGACAGTTTTTTCCTTTTGCAAGTAACCTAATTTTTATAAAGTCTTGATTGATAGATGCTAAAAATAGGGCATAATTTTGACTTATTGAACTAAACTTTAGACTTTTTTTTTTTGCCAATTTTTAGCAGCACTTACCCATTTCATAAAATAAAATATAATTTAATAGCTAATAACCAAAGAGATCTTCTAGGTATGAACTGCCAAGTGATTGATATAGGATAATTATTGACAAACATTACGGGAATTAGGTATCAGGAAGTGTGTAGGACCACACAAAAAGGTAAGCCTATTCTCCTTGTATAACTGTTTTAATCAATCTTGCCATTATCCACACAATTACTTCAATCACAATTCCGGGAGATGCATTTTATTACTCCCTTCCCTACTACCATCTACATCAACAACCCGACTAACACCATATAAATAATCAAATCCTGTTCTCGTACAAAACGTATTTAAGTTTTGTTTAAGTTTAAATATCTTCTTTCCATTCTATTATGCCCACCTGCATTCAATACTTGCAATAATGCCATAATATCCTTATTCTTCTCTATAATTCTAGATTCACTTCCCTTCCCCAAAATCTATTTTCACCAGAGTGATCTTTTACAATGAAAATCTAGAAGTTATGAAGAATCATATTGTTGCTCATTGCTATTAGCATCAATACCAGATTATATGTGTGTTTCTTAGTATAATTTATCTTCATGCATTTATATCTTGGCGTAAAAAGATAATTTTGTGTGGAATACTCATTCCCTCATAAACCCTACCTTAACTACCTAGACATTTTCACCTCATATGCATCAGTTAGTCATAAAAACTTAATAATGATGTTTTAACAATCAAGCCATTTAATTAGTTTGTATACCAAGAAGACAGGAGGTATAGTTTATTTCTAGGTTTGGTGCAGTGGCTAAACAGTATTATTAAAGGCCCAGAATGTGTGAATTTTATGACCCCACCATCTTCAAGCATGATGGCTTTTTATTCTCACACTTTGTGCTCAAACTCACAAGGAGAGTGCATTAAATTCAACCATCAGATCCTCTGACCAGTGAGTGAAAGAAAAAACAAGGACAAAGTCTATTAGATATATATTTTTTGCCACAAGAAGCTTGGTTTCTTTATCTATGAAGCAAAACATTGTCAAAAAAACCTGAAGCAAACATTATTTTCTGTTCCTTTTGGTCATAACTTAGAACCATGGACACCAGTGCTACAAGGACACTCAGATAAAAATCTGGAAAAGGGAATGGGAATGTCATGGCTAGCTCAGACAGATGATAATTCATCCCTTTGTACAGTATATGTTGACACATTAAATTGAAAGAAGATTCTGTAAAGATAGAAAAAAGGAAAAATATTGATGCTGAGTAACAGAGTGTTTCTGCCATGTTTTGAAGTTTTGATTCACCCACTACTTTTTAAATGAAAATCTGTTTGATTCTCTAAGGACTCACCATAGGCACGTCTTCTCCCGTGTATGTTCTACCACTTGAATTTCAGCAAAAAAACTCTCTTACTATATAATAATTTGTTGTATTAGACAGTAATATACCTCTTGAGTATAATCCATCTCTCTTCACATTTTGTTGTCTCCAATATATAGTAGAGTGCTGTTTAATAAATGTTTTTAAATCAACCACAACAACAGCAGGGCACACATATGTGTGATTTAAAGAGAATTTTAAAATACATGTCTTAATGTCAATTGCAATTTTGTAAATTTACTGTTTTGTTTTGTTTTTGCACACACAACAATTACGCACACTCTCTACTGGTGTGCAGTTCTGTGTATGTACATTTTAACATAGATATTAAATTGAATTGAAATCCGATCCAAGAAAGCAAAGTTTTTTTCTTTTAAGAAAATCTAACCACATTTAAAACTTACCATACTCCTCATTTAAGTTTCATACTCTAAGTGCTGATTTGTACTCATCTAAGGAGAAGCATTGGAGATTTGGCAATTACTACTCATTTTGAAGAAATTTAGTTTTTAACTGGTATTATAGTTTGGCTTTTTATTGTGCTAATCAAGAAATTTGTGACTTTGGTACATTTTTAAACCAGCCATAACAACATTATATATAAATATAATAACTTAATTCTCATTAATTTTCCTTTCACAATGATATAAAATATAGATATAATCCTCAATTATACAGCAAGACTAAATCAACTTATTGGCTTTACTTTAAATTGTATATAAAACATATAAAAATGAGAATACAAAGTTACTTTGAAATTCTACTGCAACTAAAAATATTGCTTCACTCTAGGTTGATATTTTTATGACTACTCTTTTTGCGTAATATAGACTTTCATAATGAATATTTTCATACAAAGCTGAGACCAGGTGAATCTAGGTTCTGAATATCTGTGTTCATCTAAGTCTAAACTAAAAAAAGATTTAAGTTGTTCCTCCAAATATATATTGAAAGAGCATTGCCGACAGCAGTTTGCAGGAGATAAATGCTGTTTCTTGGAACAGGAAGATGATGTTATTGGAATTATCAGAGATCCCCTTTTAAATATCTATGATATTATATATTTTTTTAAAAAATAGGAGAGAAATGAACTTTATTTAAAGGTAGAAATTTTAAAATTTAAATTTGGGAAATTGAAATTAAGAAATCACGACAGGCTTTTAACAACAGATTGGACATGGTAAAAAAAAGATATAGTGAGTTGGAAGGCATCAGGAGTAGAAAAGCTCAACCACAGAGAGCTAAAAGGATGGAACACATAGAAAGGATTCTAAGAGGCTTATGAGATTTGGTGATTAGATTCCCAGAATTGATTAGAAAGAAAAAATAAAAAACACTATCTGTAAAGAGATAATATCCCCAAATTTTCTGATAAATGGCACACAAGATCAAACCTGTGGATTCAGTAAATCTCTCTGGCTTTCAACTGAAGCTGGATAAATACATACGCCTCTACACATTATAGTAAAACTGCTGAAAATCTTAGACAAAGTAAATTCAAAACAGGCTAAGAATAAAAATCATATTACCTTAGAAATAACAACAATAAAACTGAAAATCAACTTTAAAATAAATGGAAGCCACAGAAAAATGGCATGATATCTTAAGTGTTCAAAGAAAACAACTGCTAGTTTTCAATTATATACCTGTATATTTAGGAAATTTGGAAATAAAATAAAACAACAGGGATATGTATGCACAGATGAAACACTATGTGAAGAAGTAAGAGGAGGAAATCTGCAAGCCAAGGAAAGAGGCCTCAGAAGAAACCAAAACCTGTGGGCATCTTGATCTTGAACTCGTAGTCTCCAGAACTGGGAGAAATACATTTCTATTGTTCAAGTCACACACTCTGTAGTGTTTTGCTTACAGCAGCCCGGGCAAACAAATGAATTGTTTCTCTATTACCTTTGAACTCCAAAAATTGTTTTGCTGCTATACTTTTGTGAACTGTATACCTTTTACTACACATAATAGTTTTATAAAATTTAGGTCTCTTTATTGTACATTAGACAATAAATACATATGTTAGAATAATTGTTTCTTTAAGTGATTCTTGCATATTCAGTTATCAACATCAGGCTCTTTACTTGATCCGTGCATATAGTTTTAAAATGTCCATACTACCCAAAGCGATCTACAAATTCAATGCTATCCCCATCAAAATACCAATAACATTCTTCACAGAAATAGGAAAAACAATGCTAGCATTCATATGGAGCAACAAAAGACCCTGAATAGCCAAAGCAATCCTAAGCAACAAATAAATAAAGCCAGAGGCATAATGCTACCTGACTTCAAGTTGTGCTACAAAGCTGTAGTAACCAAAAGAGCATGGTACTGGCATGAAAACAGACTCTAGAACCAATGGAATAGTATAGAGAACCTGTAAATCAACCAGTGTACTTACAGCCAACCAATCTTTGAAAAAGGCACCAAGAACATACATTAGGAAAAAGATTGCCTTTTTAATAAATGGTGCTGGGAAAACTAGATGTCCATATGTAGAAGAATGAAACTAGACTTGTACCTCTTGCCATCAAACAGAATCAACTCCAAATGGATTAAAGACTTAAACATACATCCTGAAACTAGAAAACCCCTAAGAGAAAATATAGGAGAAACACTTCAGGAAGTAGAATTGGGCAAAGACTTTATGAATAAGACTCCCAAAGCACAGGCAACAAAGGAAAAAATAAACAATTGGGATTATATATAAAACTAAAAAGTTTCTGAACAGCGAAAGAAACAATTAGAGCAAAAGACAACCTACAGAATGGGAGAAAATGTTTGCAAACTATGAATCTGAAAAGGTATCAATATCCAGAATATACAATGAACTCAAATAATAGTAAAAAAAAAACAAGGAACCAAATTAAAAAGTGTGCAAAGGAGCTGAATAGGCATTTTTCAAAGGAAGATACACAGATGGCCAATAGACACATGAAAAAATGTTCAACATCACTAAATGTAAGGGAAATGGGAATCAAAACCCCTTGAGACATCATCTCACCCCAGTTAGACTGGCTATCATCAAAAGGACAGATAGATGAGCCTGGAGAAACTTATGTTGAGTGAGATAAGTAAAGCACAGAAGGATAAATACTACATGTTCTCGCTCCTAAGTGGGAGCTAAGAGAGAAAGAAGTAAGGAAAGAAAGACCACCGTAGTGCGTTGGACTTGCAAGAGGGAGAGAACATACCCAGGTATACAAAGTGGACTGGGGCAAAGGGGGATGGGGAGGGAGGTTGGGGATAACTGGGTGGGGGACACAGGGTTCAATTGCAATTTAGGGTAATGGGCGTGCAGCCAGTATGGATCTGGCCTTCACATCCTGGGCATAAGGGGTGACAGTCAGCTTTGTATCTTGTGAATATTCATAACCAATAAAAAAAGAGAGAGAGAATAACGAATGCCTGCAAGGATATGGAGAAAGGGTAACCCTCCTACATTATTGGTGGGACTGTAAACTAACACAGCCTTTATGGAAAACAAAATGGAGGTTCCTCAAACAACTACAGATAGAACTGCCATAAGATCCAGCAAGCCTACTGCTGGGTATATACCCATAGGAATGGGAATCATCACGTGAAAGGGATACCTGCACTTCCATGCTTATCAAAGCTCTATCTACAACAGCCAAGAGTAGGAACCAGCCTAAGTGTCCATGGACAAACGACTGGATAAGGAAAAAGGGGTATATACACACAATGGCATACTACTCATCCATAAAAAAAGGAATGAAATTCTGCCTCTCAGAGAGAGAAGGAGGGGGGTTCTGGAGAAATTGTTAAAGAGCCACAAAAAATGATTACAATGTATAATGTTGAATTATTAATTGTTCTTATTTGGACGTCACACTTTGCACACAAACATTGATATTCAGTGTTGTACTCCACAGATAGGTACAATCAATTATGTTTCAATAAAAACAAAAAACTCAATAATATTTGCTCAAAAAATGAATGAATTTCTATGCCTAAGTATTAACATCAGTACTTACAATCTGAATACAGCAAATAGTTAACATTAGTAATGCTGAGTGCTAACAAGGTTTTGAGAAGACACCTGTGACATTTTTGGTACTTAGAAACATTTTAATGTTATATACATAAACTTTCATTTTATTGGGGACATCAGGAAATATTGGTTTTTCATCGTTGCAAAGCCCAATGAAGCACATTGTAGAGTCCTGTACTTTCCCTATCAATAATATTGGCCAGCATTAACATAATTCCTTATAGACTTCAAAGATCTCACAGGTACTTTTTCCATGGTTCTCACAATTTTCCTATTAGATAAAAAAGCTAACAGACATAACTCCTTCCAAAATGGAAGAAAAGAATTGCAAATAAAAGAGGTTTTGGGTTTTGCTCAATGTCAAAGGGCTACCTAGTGACAAAATTGTCCCAAGAATACTGATCACCGCATTCTTAATGAATTCCTGTCTTCTTTTTCTCTAATCGACTTTAGTGCTAGCGAATAGGAATTAAAGTGGTGTTAATCAGAGGTAAAAGTCAGATGCTCCAAGCGACTTTTTTATTGCAATATTTAGTTTGGCCAATAAATTATACTGAGCTTCTGAGGAACTTGGATGCATTCTCTCTCTGAAAGAAATTCCTAATTTCAGACAGTGCATTTCCCTGACTCAATCTGTTGATCAATAACATTACCTATGCTTGTATCTGATGAAGTCTGAATGCACCATTCATGATTATCATTTTTATATAATAAAATTAACATATTTTCTGAATGCAGCTATATGATGTCCAGTTATCTGCCCAAAATTCTCTCTCTCTCTCTCTCTATAATTCATATTCCTTTAGATTAGAAGGATGTTTTAAAAACACAACAAAGGTGATGTTATTTTAAAAATGTGATTAGTGCATAAATAGTGAAATCATCCCTGATATCTCTATGAAAATAAAGTGTTATAAAAGAAATAATCATCAGTCTCTTTTTTTTTAATTAGAGAAAGGCATGCCCCCTGCTAAAAATGAAAATAGCATATTCTCTGCTTCTAAATATAGAGTCATTTGTGATGCTTGGATTAAGTATTCATTCCTATCCAATCCGTATGCTCACCCTTTCTTTGAGAGCCAATACAAGGGCTTTGGTATAGACCAGCAAAAAGCATACTACACAAAAGATGGTGAAAAATAGGATATTATTTTATGACCCACATTGTCTGTTTCCTTCAGCGACATCTGCGCCGAGGTTCTACATTTAGGCACTACATAGAGAAATGAGTCCACTATTACGGTAATTATTTTAGTCATTATTGCTTTTCAGATAATTTTT
Organism: Cynocephalus volans; assembly: GCF_027409185.1. Taxonomy (NCBI): domain Eukaryota; kingdom Metazoa; phylum Chordata; class Mammalia; order Dermoptera; family Cynocephalidae; genus Cynocephalus; species Cynocephalus volans. Next base: position 35,880,547 of record NC_084465.1, read on the forward strand.
AATCACACATATGCTTCTATCTCTCTCACAGAAATGAGCCCACGTCTTAAATATTTAACTTCGGGTTCCATGGTTTTGAAAGAGCTAATTAATTTTGCAGTAATATTACAGTGATTCTGTAGATTTTTTTCCTGTGCAGATTAGTAGCCCATGTCTGTTAACATTCTAAAAGTGTCAATTTTTGGTGTTTTGGTGACAGAAAACAAAACAAATGTAATTTAAATTTTAAGGAAATTTAAGAAATGTTACTTCCACCATTATTTTATTTATGTCTCTATAAAAAAATAACGTTTTAGTTTATCTTCACATTTGCTGAGTAGTCAAACTTTGCCTTTATAAATAGAAAGTTAAGAAACTTTGAGGAATAATGTAATTTCAATTTATGTAACTCAGTCTTCAGTGTACTTGTCTGAAGGGAAGAAGTATCATAATATTGTTAATTTTTTCTTTTTCTTTTCTTTTTTTTTTTAAAATCATGTTATGGAGGGGCATTTCCCAGAAATCAGAATTCACCTGGCAATGTAGGTTTTGATACATACCTAACTAGCGGCTGGTATGCAACTAGTGATTTAAATCAGCACTGACTCATTGTCTCATCTTCAATGTAAAGAAGAATGGTACAGGAAGAATGAATGTCATTAGTGGAGCCTAAACTCCTAAAATGCTGCTCCTTCAAGGTGCACTGATATCATATTGATCCGCTACACCCTTTATGAATATGGAAAAAGCAGACTTTAGCTAAACAGTTGACTTGTTCCAATAACCAAAGTAGCAGCAGAATCTAATTTCAAATCTACATCTCTATGTTTATTGATTTCCATTTCATCCCACTATACCCCAATGTCTCACAATATCTTGACACTGTTTTGTTCTTAGTCTGATATTTCCTTTTTATATCTTATAGTTATCATTTCATTTCATGCATTATAATTTAAATCAGTCCTGTGATACACTATTCTTGATCTCATTTTGTGTTGGGCCCATTTTTAGGAGCAAACATTATCTGTGAGCCACCTGGTGCCTATGGGTGGAGGATGAAGATGGTGCCCTCGGGAAGTAGGGGAGGCATAACCCAAGATAGCTCCAAAAGGTTTTTATTGATCCTCCAGTATTTCCACACTTGTGAACCCTGTGTGATCGCTATGCTCAACATGTTAGCACAGAATGCATGCCCATGTGATCCTTTAATTGATTGGTTAGTTCATGGAAAGCCCCTACTTGCTTGCTTATATAAATTGCAGTGTAACGTCAATAAAGTGAACTGCACTGACAGAACCCCTGCACGTCTGAGTGTCTCTTTCACGGGGCTGGGTTGGCGGGCAGCGGGCTCACTTTTCCCCGAGATCCCTCGGTCCCAACACTGGGGATAATCCTGTCTGCTCCTTCTCCTTCTGGGTCTGCGGGAGGACCCCAAGCGTGCCCCCACAATTTTGCTGGTGGGGAGACAGAAAGCAGAGATCACACAGCTGGCATGTGGACAGGAATCTATCTTTGGACTATGCCAGATTGCCTTCGCTTATCCCTAGACCATATGGGTGAGTGGCCCCCATGGCTATAAAAAAGCTGAGGAAAGGAAATAATAGTTATAGGACTATTGGGAATAATTTGTCTTTTCACTATAACTGTTTAGTTGGGTCCCAGCACAGGAAGAAGATTTTTAATCATTACATTTGAATGACTAGTGAAGTTAGCATATGTGTTAAGGGTGAACAGAAATATGCTGGGAGAACGAAGGGCTCTTTTCTCTAATGAAGCTGGATTTAGATTTTCTAGTGGGATCTCCTTCCTCCCACTCTGTCACTTTGGAATTATTGCATATTGAGATTTAAAGCAAGAATTCAGAGCAAGGAAAGGCTCCTATCCAGTTAACATCTTCAACTTTACTGCTTAGTTCATTGACCCACATGGGAGAGGTAGTGAGAAATATCAGTCTACCGATGGATAGGATAGAGCCCATGGACACATCTTTTGAAATATCTTTATAAAAAGTCAGAAAAGACAGCAACTAACACTTTTTCCAATATTCACTATACAGAAACGTTTTCTATTTGCCACTATTTTCACAAAATTTCTTTTTAGAGAACACCATTGCCTCAGCAGTAGAACTAAGCTTGTCATCCTTAAACACTAATATGGCTCATTTCAAAGTTTTTGATACATAAGTACTTTTTGTGTGTGTAACCAGGAAGACTGCCAGAGCAGTGTTACTTTTACTCCTATGGTTTATTAACAGTTCTGCATTATAAAATTTAATTATCTTGGTAATATAAAAATACTGGCACACATTGTCTTAGTCTGTTTAGGCTGTTACAAGAAAGGGCCATAAGCTGAGTAGCTCATAAGCAGCAGAAGTTTATTTCTCACAGTTCTGGAGACTGGGAAGTCCAAGATCAAGGCACCAGCAGATCTCATGTCTAGTGAAGACCTGTTTTATGGTTCATACATGGCACCTCCTCGCAGTGTCCTCACATGGTGAAAAGGGGCAGGGGTCTCTCTTGGGCCTCTTATAAAGGCACTAACCCTTTCATGAGGGCTCTGCCTTTATGATCTAATCACTTCCCAAAGGCTCCACCTCCTCATAGCATCACCTTGAGGTTACAATTTTAATATGTGAATTTGGGGGGAAATAAATACTCAGACAATGGTATACATTATTTATTTTTTATAGCAGACTGGGAGAAGGGATAACATCTAATACCTGCATAGAGATACAGAAAGTAAAGGAGAATTTATTAATTTTCTCCAGGATAGGATATCATGTCTAATGTCTCCAAGTACATTGTTTTTGCTTAAAATGAGAAGTTGTATTATTGCCTTATAATTCTCTGACTCCTCTTATTCGTTAATTCTCTTCATATCTTGCTCTTGTTATCATTGCTGGAACAGAGAGCTGGCATTCCTTAGGGTATTCAATAAAGCCTTCAGACCAAGGCTAAGCCCTACTGAAATTCCTGCTACTCTAATTAGCAAGACATGTTAATAATATTCTCAGTACACCAAGAAATTTGACTATCCTTTTAATGAGGCCATGCTATTCTTCTCTAAATTGATATTAAGTGCATTTCTCTGGTTAAAGCTTAGAAAGGTATGCCATGTCTTGAGTATCAAAATATGGTCATGTTTTAAAGAAGACTGAAGAAAATAAGGATAAAAAGCATAAAGTCATATTTTAGATCCTTTAAATTGACCTGATGGCTACTGTATCTGAGAGCACTGATTTCTACTGGTGTAGAAATGTAAATTACTTTGAAAAAACAATTCATACTAATAAAAGTAAATAACCTGTCTTTTAAATCTATTCAATTCTCTCAACAGGTTTTGCAGATTTAAAAAAAGTATACAAGACTTTAGGGCAAAGGTTACTTTCCATATTTGTGGAGACAGTCTCAATTGTATAAATATTTGAAAATAATATAATCATTCTCTCTTTAAAATGAATTACAGAAAAAACAATAAAGAAAATATAAAACATAGAATAAACAGCAATTAATCTTAACTTAAACACTTAACCTCATTTGGAATCTTCACCTGTGTATGAGTAGGTATCTAACAAAATTTCAGCAGGTTATAAATTCACCTTTATTTTTATAAGTAAGAAATACATTTTACAGAAAATTTTATAGAATAGTATTTTAATTAAAAAGATATATTACTTCCATGGGGATTGCTTTCTCTCTGAGCAAAAACTTTGCTCATAATTTCCTTAATTCCCATTTTTTATTATGGTAAAAATAAAACTCACCACCTCAACTATTTCTGAGTAGACTTTTCAGTGGTATTAAGTACATTCATGATGTCATGCACCCATTGCCACTGTTCATCTCCAGAATTCTTTTCATATTGTAAACCACAAATGCTATACCCACTAACAACAACTCGCCAGTCTCTTCTTCCTCCAGCCCCTGGCAAGCACCATTATACTTTCTGTCTCTATAATTTGAATTACTCTAAGTACCTCATGTGAATGGAATTGTACAGTATTTGTCTTTTGTGTGGCTTATATCACTTGGCATAGTGTCCTCAAGTTTCATCCTTCTTGTAACATAATTAGGAACTTCCTTTTTTTAAAGGTCGAATAATATTTCGTTGTATGAATATACCATATTTTGTTTACTAACTCATCTTTCAATGGACTCTTGGGTTGCTTCCACATTTTAGCTATTGTGAAGAATACTGCTAAGAATGTGCTTATACAAATATCTCTTTAAGACCCTGATATCAGTTATCTTGAGTATATACAGTGTACCCAGAAGTGGAATTGTTGTATCATATGGTAATTCAATTTTAAATTTTTTGAGGAATCACCATACTGTTTTTTACAGCGGCTGTACCATTTTACATTCCCAACAACTGGGCATAAGGATTCCCATTGCTCCATATCCTTGTCAACACTTTTTATTTTCTGTTTAATTTATAATAGCCATCCTAATGGGTGTGAAGTGGTGTCACTATTATTTATTTATTTATTTATTTATTTATTTATTTTTCTTATTTTACTTCTCAATATACATTGTAGTTGATTTTCATGCCCTTTAATTTGCATTTGCCTAATGGTCAGAGACTTTAAGTATCTTCTTATGTATTTACTAGCCATTTCTATATCTTCTTTAGAGAAATGTCTATTCAAGTTCTTTGACAATTTTTTTTAATTGGGTTGCTTGATTTTTTGTTGTTGAGCTTTAGGACTTCTCTATATATTATGGATATTAATTCTTTACCAGATATATGATTGGCAAATATTTTCTCCTATTCCACGGCTTTTTATTCTGTTAGTGTCCCTTGATGCACAAGTTTTAAAAATTTTCATTGTCCCATTTGCTTATTTTTCTTTTTGTTGCCAATGCTGTTGATGTCATATTCCCCCAAATTATTGCCAAATCTAATGTCATGAAGCTTTGTCCTATGTTTTCTTCTAAGAATTTGTAGTTTTAATTCATACATTTAAGTCTTTAATCCATTTTGAGTTAATTTCTGTATATAGTGTTAAGTAAGAGCTCATATTATAAAGATGTCAATATTACTCAAAGCAATCTACGGTTTTTCTGCATTTTTGGGGTCGAATATTTAGGATTTTCTACATAAGTTTTGGTATGTTGTGTTTTTTTCCACTGATATCTTAAGTATTTTCTAATTTCCCTTGTGATTTTTCTTTGCTCCATTGTTTTGTAAAGTGGTGGTGTTTATTTCAAAAAAGTAATACATTTTCCATTTTTTTCTGTTATTCAATTTCTAAGTCATCCTGTTATGGTAAGAGAAGATAATTTGTGCAATACTTACCTTTTAATCTGTATTGGAGTAAATTCATGGGTTAACATATGGTATATCTTGAAAAATGTCCTATGTGCACTTGGGGAAAATGCGTATGCTGTTTTTGGCTAGAGAGTTCCATATGTGTCTATAAGATCTAGTTGGTTCATTGCATTGTTGAAGTTCTCTATTTCCTTTCTTTTCTTCTGTCTGGTTGTAACATCCATTATTGAGGGTGAAGTATCAAAGTCTACAACTATTATTGTAGAACTGTCTATTTCTCGCTTTTCAAGATGGCGGCGGCTGCGGCGGCTGGCGCGGAGTAGCTAAGGTGGAAAAGGTGGCCACTGGGCCTCAGGCAGCTGGGAAACATGTGGACCTTCCTCTCGCCATCTCTTAAGGGAGGACTGCTGCTGCTGACCGGTCGTGGGGGGTGACCGCCACTTTGCCCCCGGCAGGAGAGGCTGCCTCATTTACAGGCAACAGCTTTGAAGTGTGGAGCAGGAAAAGAACTGTTTCTTAGCTGCAAAAGCGAGTCTCGAAACAGGGAACACGGCGCCAGGGCTGCTGTGGATGCAGCCAGGATCCCGGAGGCCGGGGCCACACTGAAGGTGGCCAGCTGCCCTATTCAGGATTCGAGGTTTCAGGCCGGCATTAAAGAAGATTCCTGGGAGCGCCCGAGCCGCGCCGTGACTGAACAGCCCGAGGCGGCAGCGGCCGAGAACTGGGAAAGGCGGCATACCAGAGACAGAGAGCGAGCACCCGACCTGGCACAGCACTGTGAGTGACCCCTGGCACAGCTCTGTTTGGGGGGTGGATGCCCACGCGGCTCCCGCCTGCACCACCAGGCCACTCACTGCCCGGGGCTGCCTCCATTTTCCCAGGTGCGGGCAGCTCCGCCCTGCTCGGCCATCACTGAGCCCTTCCACTTGCTTGGCCTGGCGCCGGGCTTTCCGGAGCCTGCGGACCGGCCTCCGCTCCCACTCCCTCCGCAGTTCTCTGGCGGGGCTGGTGGCCGGGGGCATCCCGGGCCAGTGTCGGAAGGGCAAGGAAGTACGGGCGGGCCGACTGTCACTCCACCAGACCCTGGACACTGGCCCCAGGTAAACTCCCTGTTACTGGGAGGCAGATACCATCTCTGCGGCCACCAGTTTGGAAAAAAGCCTAACGAATTTCTGGTTGGGAATAGTGTGGTAGGAGAGTTCCCAGGTCCGCTTGAACCTGCCGGAGACCAGGCTGCAGGTGGGCGCTAGACTTGGTTTATACTGGGGGGATACAAAGGTGAACAAGACCCGAGAAAGATCTACATAGTGCTACAAAGGCACCCAGAGAGACCGGTCGTCTGTGTCCAGCAGAAACCTGGTAGACTTCCTGGGCGAGGCGGTGCTGAGCAGGGTCTTGAAGGCCCAGTTGATAGACGAGGGGTGCAAAAGACACGCCCCAGCCAAGCACAGTGTGCACAGAGTGGGGAGACGTGCGGCCAGGGAGGCGGAGACTGGACAAAAACCACACACCCGGTGGGGTCACCACTGCACAATCTAACAGCCTGGGCCAGAGCACACGGAACAGGGAGAAGTCCTGCACAGGAAGTGAAAGTTCAACAGAGATCACAGACCCTGTGGTACGTGATCCACCAGCCCAGCAGAGTCCAAGCTGACCAGAAAGGTGGCTCCCCGGAGAAGCCCAAGACCCGAGGCAACCACACACACAAGGCACTAGAGGCCAACTGAGCAGTCACGGAGGGAGCCATACGAAATTGGCAACCACAGCAACATCCTAGTTAGTCATTAGTCTCAAACCGGTGGACTGTGAAACCCCCGGCCACAATGAATAAACACCAAAAAAAAGATACCAGAAATACAAAAAATCAAGAAAGTACACCACCAAAAGTTAATAAATCTCAAACTCTAGATCCTATAGAACAAGAAGCCCTTGAAATGACTGACAAGGAATTTCAAGTGATAATTCTAAGGAAACTGAATGAGATACAAGAAAACTCAGCTAGACATCATGATGAAATGAGGAAAAGTATACAGGCTCTGAAAGAGGAAATATACAAGGAAATCAATGTCCTGAAACAAAATGTAGCAGAACTTGCTGAACTGAAGAAGTTATTCAACGAAATAAAAAACACAACGGAGAGTTTAACCAGCAGGCTTGTCGAAGTTGAAGAGAGAACCTCTGAACTTGAAGATGGGCTGTTTGAAATAACACAAGCAGACAAAAAGAAAGAAAAAAGAATCAAGGACATTGAAGAAAATCTGAGGGAGATATCAGACAACCATAAGCGATCAAATATCCGAGTCATGGGTATTCCAGAAGGGGAGGAAAATGGCGATTCCATTGAAAACATATTCAACAAAATAGTGGCAGAAAACTTCCCAGGTATAGGAAAAATCACAGATCTTCAGATCCAGGAAGCTCAATGATCTCCAAATGTATTCAACCCAAAAAGACCTTCTCCAAGACATGTCATAGTCAAATTGGCAAAACTCAGAGACAAAGAGAGAATCTTAAAAGCTGCAAGAGAGAAGCGTCAAATCACCTATAAGGGAGCCCCAATCAGGTTAACATCAGACTTTTCATCACAAACCCTAAAAGCTAGAAAGGAATGGGATGATATTTTCAAAATACTAAAAGACAAAGATTGCCAGCCAAGAATACTCTACCCTGCAAGGCTATCCTTCCGAAATGAGGGGCAAATAGTATATTTCTCATACAAACAAAAACTGCGGGAGTTCACTACCACAAGACCACCCTTACAAGAAATCCTCAAGGGAGTACTGGGTTTGGTTCCTGAAAAATAACTACCACTGCCATAAAAACCCAAGAAAAATCTATACCCGCTAGTATAATAAAAATGGCATTCATGAAGAGAAAACAAGCTAACAAAAACACTATCTACAACCTAAGGAACCAACAAACACAGAAAACAAACAGTATATCAGAAAGCAAGGAACAAAAGACACCTAAGACAACCAAACAACCAATAAAATGCTAGGAATAAATCAACACCTTTCAATAACAACTCTTAATGTTAAAGGCTTAAATTCCCTAATTAAAAGACACAGACTGGCTGACTGGATCAAAAAGCAGGACCCAACTATATGCTGCCTACAAGAGACCCACCTCACCCATAAAGATTCACACAGACTAAGAGTGAAAGGATGGAAAAAGATTTACCATGCAAACAGAAAAGAAAAACGAGCTGGAGTGGCTATTCTTATATCTGACAAAATAGACTTTAAACTAAAAACCATAAAAAGAGACAATGAGGGACACTACTTAATGATAAAAGGACTGATCCATCAAGAAGACATAACAATCATAAATATGTATGCACCCAATGTTGGAGCAGCCAGATTTATAAAACAAACTCTATTAGACCTAAAGAAGGAAATAGACACTAATACCATAATAGCAGGGGACCTGAACACTCCACTGTCAATATTAGACAGATCATCTAGGCAAAGAATCAGTAGAGAAACACAAGATCTAAACAAGACTCTAGACCAATTGGAATTGGCAGATATCTACAGAACATTCCACCCAACAACCTCAGAATATTCATTTTTCTCATCAGCACATGGATCATTCTCCAGGTTAGATCACATATTAGGTCACAAATCAAGTCTCAATAAATTAAAAAAAAATTGGAATTATCCCATGTATCTTCTCAGACCACAATGGATTAAAACTAGAAATTAATAACAAACGAACCTCTGGAAACTATACAAACACATGGAAATTAAACAGCATTCTACTTAATGACATATGGGTCCAAGAAGAAATCAAGCAGGAAATCAAAAAATTTATTGAAACTAATGAAAACAATGATACATCATACCAAAACCTGTGGGATACTGCAAAAGCAGTATTGAGGGGAAAATTTATTGCATTAAATGCTCACTTCAGAAGAATGGAAAGATGGCAAGTGAACAACCTAACACTTCACCTTAAAGAACTAGAAAAACAAGAACAATCCAATCCTAAAGTTAGCAGACGGAAAGAAATCATTAAGATCAGAGCAGAACTGAATGAAATTGAAAACCAAAAAACAATTCAAAAGATCAACGAATCAAAAAGTTGGTTTTTTGAAAAGATAAATAAAATTGACAAACCATTAGCATGGCTAACAAAAAAAAGAAGAGAGAAGACTCAAATAACAAAAATTAGAAATGAAAAAGGCGATATTACAACTGATTCATCTGAAATACAAGGAATCATTCGAGACTACTATAAACAACTATACGCCAACAAATTTGAAAATCTGGAGGAAATGGATAAATTTCTGGACACACACAAGCTCCCAAAACTGAACCGTGAAGACGTAGAAAATTTGAACAGACCAATAACAATAAAGGAGATTGAAGCTGTTATCAGAAAGCTCCCAACAAAGAAAAGCCCAGGACCAGATGGATTCACAGCAGAATTTTACCAAACATTCAAACAGGAATTGACACCGATTCTTTACAAACTATTCCAAAAGATTGAAACAGACGCAAATCTCCCAAACTCATTCTATGAAGCAAACATCATCCTGATACCAAAACCAGGTAAAGATATAACCAAAAAAGAAAACTACAGGCCAATATCCTTGATGAATATAGATGCAAAAATCCTCACTAAATTACTAGCAAACAGAATACAGCAACACATACGAAAAATTATTCATCACGATCAAGTGGGATTCATCCCAGGGATGCAAGGTTGGTTCAACATACGCAAATCAATAAATGTGATACACCATATTAATAAACTCAAACACAAGGACCATATGATCATCTCTATAGATGCTGAAAAAGCATTTGATAAAGTTCAGCACTCATTCATGACAAAGACCCTCTATAAGTTAGGTATAGAGGGAAAGTATCTCAACATAATTAAAGCCATATATGCCAAACCCACAGCCAATATCATCCTGAATGGGGAAAAGCTGAAAGCTTTTCCTTTAAGAACAGGAACTAGACAAGGATGCCCACTCTCACCACTCCTATTCAACATAGTGTTGGAAGTACTAGCCAGAGCAATCAGAGAAGAGAAGGAAATAAAGGGCATCCAGATTGGAAAAGATGAAGTCAAACTGTCCCTGTTTGCAGATGACATGATCCTATATATCGAACAGCCTAAAACCTCTACAAAAAAACTGCTAGAATTGATAAATGATTTCAGCACAGTAGCAGGATACAAAATCAACACTCAAAAATCAGTAGCATTTCTTTTCTCCAATAGTGAACACGCAGAAAGAGAAATCAAGAAAGCCTGCCCATTTACAATAGCCACCAAAAAAATAAAATACTTAGGAATTGAGTTAACCAAGGAGGTGAAAAATCTCTATAATGAGAACTACAAAACACTGCTGAGAGAAATTAGAGAGGATACAAGAAGATGGAAAGATATTCCATGCTCTTGGATTGGAAGAATCAACATAGTGAAAATGTCCATACTACCCAAAGTGATATACAAATTCAATGCAATCCCCATCAAAATTCCAAAGACATTTTTCTCAGAAATGGAAAAAACTATCCAGACATTTATATGGAACAATAAAAGACCACGCATAGCCAAAGCAATGCTGAGCAAAAAAAATAAAGCTGGAGGCATAACACTACCTGACTTTAAGCTATACTACAAAGCTATAATAACCAAAACAGTATGGTACTGGCATAAAAACAGACACACTGACCAATGGAATAGAATAGAGAATCCAGAAATCAACCCACACACTTACTGTCAGCTGATCTTTGACAAAGGCATCAAGCCTATTCAGTGGCGAAGGGACTGCCTCTTCAGCAAATGGTGCTGGGACAACTGGATATCCATATGCAGGAGAATGAAACTAGATCCATACCTCTCACCGTATACTAAAATCAACTCAAAATGGATTAAGGATTTAAATATACACCCTGAGACAATAAAACTTCTTAAAGAAAACATAGGAGAAACACTTCCGGAAATAGGACTGGGCACAGACTTCATGAATACGACCCCAAAAGCACGGGCAACCAAAGGAAAAATAAACAAATGGGATTATATCAAACTAAAAAGCTTCTGCACAGCAAAAGAAACAATTAAAAGAGTTAAAAGACAACCAACAGAGTGGGAGAAAATATTTGCAAAATATACATCTGACAAAGGATTAATATCCAGAATATATAAGGAACTCAAACAACTGTACAAGAAGAAAACAAGCAACCCAATTAAAAAATGGGCAAAAGAGCTAAGTAGGCATTTCTCTAAGGAAGATATCCAAATGGCCAACAGACATATGAAAAAATGCTCAACATCACTCAGCATCCGGGAAATGCAAATCAAAACCACATTGAGATACCATCTAACCCCAGTTAGGATGGCTAAAATCCAAAAGACTATGAACGATAAATGCTGGCGAGGCTGCGGAGAAAAAGGAACTCTCATACATTGTTGGTGGGACTGCAAAATGGTGCAGCCTCTATGGAAAATGGCATGGAGGTTCCTCAAACAATTGCAGATAGATCTACCATACGACCCAGCTATCCCACTGCTGGGAATATACCCAGAAGAATGGAAATCATCAAGTCGACGGTATACCTGTTCCCCAATGTTCATCGCAGCCCTCTTTACAATAGCCAAGAGTTGGAACCAGCCCAAATGCCCATCATCGGATGAGTGGATACGGAAAATGTGGTACATCTACACAATGGAATACTACTCAGCTATAAAAACGAATGAAATACTGCCATTTGCAACAACATGGATGGACCTTGAGAAAATTATATTAAGTGAAACAAGTCAGGCACAGAAAGAGAAATACCACATGTTCTCACTTATTGGTGGGAGCTAAAAATTAATATATAAATTCACACACACACACACACACACACGCACACAAACCGGGGGGGGGTGGAAGAAGATATAACAACCACAATTATTTGAAGTTGATATGACAAGCAAACAGAAAGGACATTGTTGGGGGGGAGGGGGGGAGGGAGAAGGGAGGGAGGTTTTGGTGATGGGGAGCAATAATCAGCCACAATGTATATCGACAAAATAAAATTTAAAAAAAAAAAAAAAAAAACAGAGAGGAATTGACACCGACTCTTTACAAACTATTCCAAAAGATTGAAACGGACGCAAATCTCCCAAACTCATTCTATGAAGCAAACATCATCCTGATACCAAATCCAGGTAAAGATATAACCAAAAAAGAAAACTACAGGCCGATATCCTTGATGAATATAGATGCAAAAATCCTCACTAAATTACTAGCAAACAGAATACAGCAACACATACGTAAAATTATTCATCACGTTCAAGTGAGATTCATCCCAGGGATGCAAGGTTGGTTCAACATACGCAAATCAATAAATGTGATACACCATATTAATAAACTCAAACACAAGGACCATATGATCATCTCTATAGATGCTGAAAAAGCATTTGATAAAGTTCAGCACTCATTCATGACAAAGACCCTCTATAAGTTAGGTATAGAGGGAAAGTATCTTAACATAATTAAAGCCATATATACCAAACCCACAGCCAATATCATCCTGAATGGGGAAAAGCTGAAAGCTTTTCCTTTAAGAACAGGAACTAGACAAGGATGCCCATTCTCACCACTCCTATTCAACATAGTGTTGGAAGTACTAGCCAGAGCAATCAGTGAAGATAAGGAAATAAAGGGCATTCAGATTGGAAAAGATGAAGTCAAACTGTCCCTGTTTGCAGATGACATGATCCTATATATCGAACAGCCTAAAACCTCTACAAAAAAACTGCTGGAATTGATAAATGATTTGAGCACAGTAGCAGGATACAAAATCAACACACAAAAATCAGTAGCATTTCTTTTCTCCAATAGTGAACATGCAGAAAGAGAAATCAAGAAAGCCTGCCCATTTACAATAGCCACCAAAAAAATAAAATACTTGGGAACTGAGTCAACCAAGGAGGTGAAAAATCTCTATAATGAGAACTACAAACCACTGCTGAGAGAAATTAGAGAGGATACAAGAAGATGGAAAGATATCCCATGCTCTTGGATTGGAAGAATCAACATAGTGAAAATGTCCATACTTCCCAAAGTGATATACAAATTCAATGCAATCCCCATCAAAATTCCAAAGACATTTTTCTCAGAAATGGAAAAAACTATCCAGACATTTATATGGAACAATAAAAGACCACGCATAGCCAAAGCAATGCTGAGCAAAAAAAATAAAGCTGGAGGCATAACACTACCTGACTTTAAGCTATACTACAAAGCTATAATAACCAAAACAGTATGATACTGGCATAAAAACAGATACACTGACCAATGGAATAGAATAGAGAATCCAGAAATCAACCCACACACTTACTGTCAGCTGATCTTTGACAAAGGCACCAAGCCTATTCAGTGGCAAAGGGACTGCCTCTTTAGCAAATGGTGCTGGGATAACTGGATATCCATATGCAGGAGAATGAAACTAGATCCATACCTCTCGCCGTATACTAAAATCAACTCAAAATGGATTAAGGATTTAAATATACACCCTGAGACAATAAAACTTCTTAAAGAAAACATAGGAGAAACACTTCCGGAAATAGGACTGGGCACAGACTTCATGAATACGACCCCAAAAGCACGGGCAACCAAAGGAAAAATAAACAAATGGGATTATATCAAACTAAAAAGCTTCTGCACAGCAAAAGAAACAATTAAAAGAGTTAAAAGACAACCAACAGAGTGGGAGAAAATATTTGCAAAATATATATCTGACAAAGGATTAATATCCAGAATATATAAGGTACTCAAAGAACTGTACAAGAAGAAAACAAGCAACCCAATTAAAAAATGGGCAAAAGAGCTAAGTAGGCATTTCTCTAAGGAAGATATACAAATGGCCAACAGACATATGAAAAAATGCTCAACATCACTCAGCATCCGGGAAATGCAAATCAAAACCACATTGAGATACCATCTAACCCCAGTTAGGATGGCTAAAATCCAAAAGTCTATGAACGATAAATGCTGGCGAGGTTGCGGAGAAAAAGGAACTCTCATACATTGTTGGTGGGACTGCAAAATGGTGCAGCCTCTATGGAAAATGGTATGGAGGTTCCTCAAACAATTGTAGATAGATCTACCATACGACCCAGCTATCCCACTGTTGGGAATATACCCAGAGGAATGGAAATCATCAAGTTGAAGGTATACCTGTTTTTTTTTTTTTTTTTTTGTCGTTTTTTTCGTGACCGGCACTCAGCCAGTGAGTGCACCGGTCATTCCTATATAGGATCCGAACCCGCGGCGGGAGCGTCGCCGCGCTCCCCAGCGCAGCACTCTACCGAGTGTGCCACGGGCTCGGCCCGAAGGTATACCTGTTTCCCAATGTTTATCGCAGCACTCTTTACAATAGCCAAGAGTTGGAATCAGCCCAAATGCCCATCATCGGATGAGTGGATACGGAAAATGTGGTACATCTACACAATGGAATACTACTCAGCTATAAAAACGAATGAAATACTGCCATTTGCAACAACATGGACGGACCTTGGGAGAATTATATTAAGTGAAACAAGTCAGGCACAGAAAGAGAAATACCACATGTTCTCACTTATTGGTGTGAGCTAAAAATTAATATATAAATTCACACACACACACACACACACACACACAGACACACACACACACACACACACACACAAACCAGGGGGGGGGGTGGGAAGAAGATATAACAACCACAATTATTTGAAGTTGATACGACAAGCAATCAGAAAGGACATTGTTGGGGGGAAGGGGGGGAGGGAGAAGGGAGGGAGGTTTTGGTGATGGGGAGCAATAATCAGCCACAATGTATATCGACAAAATAAAATTAAAAAAAAATAAAAATAAAAAATAAATAAATAAATAAATAAATAAATAAACTATTAAGCACAGCAAAAAAAAAAAAAAAAAAAAAAGAACTGTCTATTTCTCCCTCCAGTGCTGACAGTTTTTGCTTCATATATTTTGATAGCCCGTTTTTGTGTGAATATTTAGAATTTTTATATAATCTTGGTGTATTTAACCTTTTATTAATATATAATGTCTTTCTTTGTCTCTTGTAAACTTTTTTGATTTAAAGTAAATTTTGTCTGATATTAGCATAAGCACCTTGCACTGTTTTGGTTGCTATTTTCAAGGAATATTTTCTTCTATCCTTTCATTTTAAATCTATTTTTGTCTTTGGATCTGTAATGAGTATTTTGTAGACAGCACAGAGTTGGAACTTGTTTTTTTGACCTTTTTTCCATTCTTCCAATCTCTGACTTTTGATTCGAGAATTTAATCAATTTATATTTATGGTGCTTATTTTGCTGTTAGTTTTCTATATGTCATATCTTTTTTGTCTCTCATTTTTCACATTACTTTACTTACGTTTAGTTGATCTTTTATAGTAAGGCATTTAAATCCCTTTCTTATTCTCTTTTGTGTATATTCTATAGCTATTTTTTGTGGTTATCATGTAAATACATTAAGTACCCTAAAATTATAAAATTCAAAGTTGTGTTGATACCTCCTTAGCATCAATAAGTACAAAAAACTCTGTTCCTTTAACAGCTCTGCCTCACCCCTTTCAGTTGTCAATGTCACAAAATTACATCTTTATATATTACATGTCCCAAAACATAAACTAATAATTACTTTAAATGCTCAAATTATGTAGAAAACAAAATGTGAAATTACAGAAGAAAATTACAATAATACTAGGTCTTAAATGAATAATTTTAAAAATATAAATTACTCTCTTAAGTCTTACAGAAAGCAAAAAGTTGATATATGAATCATTTTACAATAATATTAGATTTTACAGTTGCCCATGTATTTACCTTTAATGAGATCTTTATTTTTTCATATGGGTTTTTTTAATTTAATTTTTGCACTTAAAAAAATTTTTTTTATAACATAGTTGATTGTACATATCTAATGGGGTGGTACTGGCATAAAAACAGACACACTGACCAATGGAATAGAATAGAGAATCCAGAATCAACCCACACACCTACAGCCATCTGATCTTTGACAAAGGCACCAAGCCTATACACTGGGGAAGAGACTGCCTCTTTGGCAAATGGTGCTGGGAGAACTGGATATCCATATGCAGGAGAATGAAACTAGACCCATACCTCTCACCATATACTAAAATCAACTCAAAATGGATTAAAGAATTAAATATACACCCCGAAACAATAAAACTTCTTAAAGAAAACATAGAAGAAACACTTCAGGAAGTAGGACTGGACATAGACTTCATGAATATGACCCCCAAAGCACGGGCAACCAAAGGAAAAATAAATAAATGGGATTATATCAAACTAAAAAGCTTCTACACAGCAAAAGAAACAATTAACAGAGTTAAAAGACAACCAACAGAGTGAGAGAAAATATTTGCAAAATATTCGTATGGTTTTGAGTTACTCTTTAGTGTCCTTTTATTATTACACCCTGGATCAATTATTGCAGGGTGGGTCTAGTAGCAACAAATACCCTTTGCTTTTGTTTTTCTGGGAATGTCTTAATTTCTCTCTCACTTTTATAAAATGGCATTGCCATTTATAGGATAAATGGTTAACAGCATCCCCCCCCCCCAGCTTTAACCTTTTAAATATATCAGCCCATTGCCTTCTGGTCTCCAGATTTGTTGATAAGAAATTTGGTCATAATCTTATAGAAGATCCCTTCTATGTGAGTCACTTATCTTTTGCTGTTCTTAAGATTTTCTATGTCTTTGGCTTTCAAAAGTTTGATTGTAATGTGTCTTGGTGTGTACATCTTTACATTCATCTTACTTGGAGTTTGATATTCTGAGTGCTTATATTTGTCTTTTATCAAATTTGGAAAGGTTACAGACAGTATTTTATCTAATATTCTTTTTTTTCCCTTTTCCTTTCTATTCTCCTTCTGGGACACCCATGAAGTGTATGTTGGTCTGCCTGATGTTGTCTCAGAGGTCCTTAAGGCTCTTTTCCTTTTCCTTCAATCTTTTTTCTTTCTGTTCTTTAGACTTACTAATTTCACTTGCCCTGTCTTTAAGTTCACTGATGAATTCTTCATCTGCTCAAATCTGTTTTTGAATATCTCTGGAGAATATTTTGTACAATAATTGTAATTTGGGGCTCCAGAATTTCTTCTAGGTTTCTTCTTGGGGTTTCTATAACTTTATTTACATATCTATTTTGTTCCTACATCATTTTCCTGACTTTCTTCACACTTCCACCATTCTTTGAAAATCTTTAAGAAAAGTTTTTTCTAGTGGATTTGTCATCAGGTCTTTCTCGGGGGTAGTCTATATTTATTTATTTATTTTTCCTTTGAATGAACCATATATTTTATGTTTCTTTGTATACCTTGTAAATTTTTATTGAAATGTAAATATTTAAACCTAATAATGGTATAACTTTGGAAAACAGGTTCTTCCCCTACCCCAGGTTTTGTGAGTTGTTGTTAATGTTTTTCTTTATTGTTTTTGTTTTTCTATGTAGACTATTTCTGTACCAAGGGTCAACTTGAGATGTAAGCTTAGGGACTTATCAGAGCTTTTCTGAGCCAGTGCCTTTCCCTTACCATAAGTGGCCACTTTCTCTTTTTTCCTATATATGCTGTTGCTTTTGGATGTCCTAGTCTTGAATGTCTCCAAATTGGGGGGGGGAGAGAAAGAAAGAGAGCGGGGGCGAGAGCGAGGGCGAGAGCGAGGGCGAGAAGGAAAGAGAGAGAGAAGGAAAGAGAGAAGGAAAGAAAGAGGAAGAAAAGGTTCCAGGCCTTTAAATACTTTTGAAGTCACTTTAGCTGGAGAGAGATGAGCTTGAAACAGTGTGAAGAAATGCAACAACAATGGTCACCTACCTCTTTGTCTGCATCTTTGTTATCAGAAGCAGCAATTAGTGTTCAGAACACAGATGTCTATACTTGATATTTGGAGTAGAGGATGCTTTTTTCCCACCCTGGCTCCTAAAAGCTGTGTACAAGCAGCTTCTGGTATCTGTTAATGTGCTAAGAAGTATAATAAACTGAAATTGACTGCAACTCACTGTGGAAGCCCTCTCCTGTAAATTTCAAGTCTTCAACAGAATTCTGAATTCCAAAATAGTTACATAAGACATATTCTGCCAATACAATTTATATAGGCAGAAAGGCAGATTATTGGTGATTCCTACTCTACAGTCTTCCCAAAATCTTTTCCATGCTTTCCCATTAATATGTTGACAAAGGCATTTTTCCATTCAAATAGGAGACCTAAACTTTGATTGTATATTTCCCCTCCTGTGTAAGTGTGTATGTGTTTGTATGTGTGAATATAGAATGTTTGAGTGTGTGTTTTAATATCACACACTCAATCTTTCAGTTTGAATTTGTATGAGGTTTATTATCTCCTTCTCTCCTAATCAGCTACTCACTTGACTTTCTGCCTAATGCTATTTAGCTAGTTTGCAGTAAGCTGTTTTGCACATAGCTAAAACAGCATCATTTCAACATTTCATCCATATAGAAGCAAACTATTATTCTAAGTAACCGTAATTTTTTAAAATTCTTATTCTTTACAATGAACTATAAGTTCACAACTGTTTCCAACTCACAGTTTCATGGAACTTGGCAGTTTTCTTTCTAATATGATTGGCCAAATCAAAGATTGCTTCCCCCCATATGTCCTGAATTTCAAAAGTTGCATTTTTCTCCAAGAAAGAAATCTATGTGTTCTTTACTATTGAAAATAAAATTTAAAGTCACTTAGCTTTCAAAAATATAGTAGTAATTTGTACGTAAGAAAGGGCTATGAGGGCCGGCCCCGTGGCGCACTCAGGAGTATGCAGCGCTTGGGAGCACAGCGGCGCCCCCGCCGCGGGTTCGGATCCTATATAGGAATGGCTGGTGCACTCACTGGCTGAGCGGGGTGTGGGCGACACCAAGCCAAGGGTTGCGATCCCCTTACCCATCACGAAATGACAAAAAAAAAAAAAAAAAAAAAAAAAAAGAAAAGAAAAGAAAGGGCTATGATTCTGCTAATTTATTCTAAAATATTTGCTAAATATCTAAATAAATTAGATTGAAAATCCCATATGTTGGAAATTAATACCAAAATCTCTTTAATATTAACTATGACATGGAGATCACCCACCATTCCTTTTAGTATGTTTGATAGACAGTAAATATTTTGAGTTGTGTACCCTATACAGTTTAAACTAGATTGGGTCCTTAGTAGTCATGGGTGAACACTTGTTTTACAAATAAAATAAATCACCCTTTCATAACTTCATCCTCATATCTCCATTGATTGTCCCCAAAATGAACAGCTTTATATTTCTTAATGACATTTTAAAATAGATTAAGTTACAATTACAAATGACTGTTTCTACAAACATAGTACCATTGTAATCATAACCCAATATTCTAAGTACAGGAGATTCATGCTGATGAAGAGGGATCTCACTGTTTTTCTATTAAAGTCATGTGTGGAAATACAAATTTTATAAGTTTATATTAGAAACTTATGTTTAAGTCCTGATGTTAGGGATTTTACTGAGTGTCAGTCCATAGGCAATTAGTGCCTACATGACTGACTTTAGCTACTCAGACCTCACAACGCTCCTCTGGAGTAGAAGAAGGCATTCACTGTAAATCATATTTGTTAGCATATACTCTCTGATCATATTACTCACTGCATGGTCCACGATCTTAGGCTTACAAAAACATGTATTCACCATAAGTCATATTGTTAGCATAAACTATCTGGTCACACTGCTATAGAATAGCTCAAGGATTTAAACATACACAAACACTCTTAACAGGCAGAATATTCTAAGGGCTCAGAGCTCATCTCCCAGGAGCTGTCGAAGGACAACTGCTGAAGACAAACCTTTCTTAGGAATTTTCAGGGTTCAAGAAATCTGGGCCTGCTGCCTTCACCCTTTCCTGCACAGTCTAGGCTCTTGGTCTAGGCTTTCTTACAGTACAATTATATTTTTCTGACATCAACATTGAGTATGGCATTTATATAGCAGATATAACAATCAAAGCAGCCTGCTGGGTTAACCATTTCCTGCACAGATGTGTCGAGATCTTTATTTCCAAGAAGACTTACATTGTAACAGGAACAGATTTGTCTCTTAACATTGAAACTATTGTACGTTTTGCTACTGCTTGGAAAATCACTTTTCACATAGCTTTATTTGTGAGAGCACCAACTGAAACACCTGGAGGCAATATATGGGCCAAAAGAGACATGCAGAAACTTGTGGCTGCGTGGTTGTACATGCATCACAGAAGGAGTTTAAGAAGGTGGTGTGTTTCCAGGGTGGCTGTTTTCTTATCATGTGAAGCATGAACTTTAGATTGAAGAGCTTATTTATAGTCTGTGAATAAAGAGAGCCTGGTGTGGAAAGATTCTACTTCTCAGTGAAATTCAATTGTTAGTCTTCCCTGTAACTGTGAAAAGAATCCTTTGATACACTTCATTAAAACTGGAAATAATATAGCAAAATATATTTTTCTTGAATGCCCTATGCATAGATGACCAACGGGAACAAAATAAGCCTCATGGGCCTTCCTACTACTATTTTGCACATTCTTTTTCTTTTGTGGACAATAAATTTCATTCACATACACAATATCTGTAAGCCCATAGGTTATGTAAGCATTTTAGTCTGGGTTCTATTCATATTTTGGCTGATTCATATTTTAAAGCCCATTTTTAAATTGTACTGCACCAGATCATTGTGGGTGATGCTGAGAGTTAAGTGTGTTGAATCTATACAGCTTATTGTTTTCTTTATAATCTGAATTGCAAAGAGTAGCCCATCAATATCAAAGGATAAAAGTATACTAAAGTCGCAACAGTCATATATACACCCAATATTATTTCTCAATCTTTGCATATGATTAGGCTTATATATATTCTGAAAACAATACAAATACAAAAATATACTCAAATGAGGGGTATACCTACCTAAGGCTAAAATCAACTTTCAAATGCCCTCACCATGATATTTTGCTTTTTTTTTTTTAATTTACATCTAGTAAAAAAGTAAAATGCATAGATCTTAAATGGTCAATTCTACAAGGTTTGAAAATTGAAAGCACCTATCTACTCACCTGTTATAGACTGAATCGTGCTCCCCGCCTGACACCCCCCCCCAAAAAAAACCAACAGGTTGAAGTTCTAACCCTGAATGTAACTATATTTTGAGATGGGTCTTTAAAGGAGGTTATTAAGGTTAAACAAGGTTGTAAGCATAAGTCCCTAATCCAAAAGGACTGAGGTCCTTATAATAAAAGGAAGAAAAACCAGCAGTGTTACATGCACAGAGAAAAAGGCCATGTGAAAACACCATGAGACGATGGCTGTCTGAAAGCCAAGGAGAAAAGCTCCAGGAGAAACCAAAACTGCCTGCAGCTGGATCTTGGACTTGCAGCCTCTAGAACTGTGAAAAAATTGATTTCTGTTGTTAAGCCAGGCAGTCTGTGGTACTTTTTGTTATGGCAGCCCTAGAAGACACCACCTCACAAAACATTTTATACACCCAAGAAAATTTTCTCTTGCCTTCTTAGAGTAAATTTCCTCTTATCCATCTCTTCCTATCCCAAATGCTGGTTTGTATAACCATACATCCATCATTTGATAATATATGGATTCCGTAGGAATTCTTACATTCTGTACTTTCTTGTGTCTGGCATTTTTTTCTTTCTCTTAAAATGATGCTTTTCTGATTAATTGATTTTTGTTATGTGTATTATAGTTCATTCCTCTGACACAAACTGTCTCAAGAAATGTAGATGGTCATTTTGACATCTACTTTTTTAGCCCTATAAAATAAGAACATAGAACCCGTTGTCTGTTGAGCACTAAAATCAAATATGAAGTTTGGGTATTCTAAATATATTGTTATTATCCATTTTTCTTCCTTTTCCTTTTGATATCATCAATCACTGAGGAATTTTACACCCTTTGAAAAATGTTAGTTTGGTGGGCTAGAAAAGTATTTTAAGATAAGATATGGAACATCGGGGGATGCAGTCTTCAATTTGGTTCATAAGTACATTAAACAGTAGAATTCAAAATTGGACTTACAGCAGAAATGAATTGCAATGAATAAATGTTAAATTTTTAACTATGATTTACTAATGGATTGACTTATTCAATATAAAGATTTGAAGAGAAAATAATTTAACTATATACTAAAACTGCAAAATGCATTTTTAATTAAAATAATTCTAAGGAAATAAAAATGCTGAGCATTGTGGAAGACCCACATTTATAATGTATAAAATCATAGTCCATATGAACATATATCATCAATATAAGCTTAGGTTAATTATAATTCTAATAATAATAGAAAATAATTAAATTTTACCTGGACCCCTTGGGATCACTTCCAGTATATAATTTGTGAACTTGTTTTAACACGTGAAAATTTGGATGATCTCTCAAAATATCTTTTAACTTATACACTAACAAAGTTTATTAACAATTACAAGCAGACAAAGAAATAGAACAGTTAGGTAGAAAAATAAATACATGCTCTAATAACCCAAAAATTTCAGTAAAGCCATAAACATTATCCATATCTATAATTCTGTTCTTGGCAAATATCTAATAAGTTAAGATAAAATTATAGTAAAAATATTGAGGAAATAAAAATATAATTAGAAAATTTAGGTTTATAAAATTTAGTTTATAAAAAGTCATTAGTTTCATTACGTCTAAAATATTATTTTGAACTGGTTTCAAATTTTCTCATATGTATTTGCAGGTGTTATTTATTTTCATAATTAAAACATTATTAAATCCATACTTTATATTAGTAAAGTTTATTTTCCTAAAATAAAGCATTATGGACAAAATTGTTAAAAAAACTCTACAATAAAAAAAAATTATTTCACATAGCTGTCTCACATTAACATTTTTCCATATGTTTATGTTTTTATTCTTTAATATAATCCAGAATTTCCGCATCTGGAAGGTGATAATTCCCTGATTCACATTTCCAAGCAAAGCAAACTAAGGTGCTAATTGCAGAAATCTAATTTCAGAGAGTAAGGTTATCACCACACATTTAGAAATGCAAACATCACACAAAAAGGGAAATATCACTAGATTTCCTTTAGAAATAAAGACATTCTAGAACTCTTTTTTTGCTTTCCTTCTACTTTCTTGTCCTGAGAGCCCCTGGGAAAAGATAGTGAGGCAGAGTGTCTTGTGCTTCTGACTTACTAAATGGACATTAATCAAGGACAAGAGGAGTAAAGCAAGGAAGGAAGGAGAGATCTGAATACATTCATTATGCACCTGGTCATAACTTTTTCTTTTTTTTGAAAAATTTATCATTTTAACCTTTATTTAGGGGGAGGGTGGCTGATGGTCAGTGCAGGGATCTGAACCCTTGACCTTGGTGTTACAAAGTGACACTCAAACCAACTGAGCTAAAAGGCCAGCCCTCTTTAAGTTTTTCTGATGGTTGATCTAGAAGTAGCAAACTTCCAGAAGCCACCTAAATTCCTTATCAGAAAAAGCCTGCAATAAGAAGTTCTCCCAATGTTCAAAGTGTAACTGCCATGAACTTCTCCATTGTGCACATATAGGTGCTGAGCCTTTACTGCAGTAAAGTCAGAAGGAGGGCTAGGGCCACCAGGTGAGAGGCTATCAAGTTGCACATACGTTAGGTTAGGTATGGCTCACACAGAGGTGACTGCTGCAACAGCAACTGGACTGAGACAAGGTAGACATCACAAGGTGGTACATTAAAGGTGCCTGATATATTTAATCATTTTTTTAAAACATATTGTTTCTTCAGGGTATAATGGCTGTCTTCTATAGGCACATTCTTTATTGAAAGGAATTTAAATAAAATTACAATTTTAATGCAAAATAGGATAGTATAAAAATTTTATAAACCATTAAATCGACATATGGGAGATTTCTAGTTTCCACTTTGACATATAAAGAGCTTGGAAATTGCCACTCTTATCTTCATAACAACAACAACAACAAACACCACACTGAAAACCAACAACTATTCTTAGATCCATGGGAGAATTGAGGTCACATGATAAGCCACTGTCACGAAAACTGGAGAGAAAGGAATATACAGAGAATTACAGCTTACCGAAGTAGAAACCCAGAAACCCACTCCTAGAACCAGTAGTGGTAGGAACACTTACACAATCATTTGCAAAATGCTGAAAGTTTAATGTGGACTAGCTTGAGAGTTACAAACTTCAGGGTTCTCAGTTGTAGGGACAGCCCCACATTTTCATGAGTTTTACCTCTAGGAGCCCTAACAGGTTCTCATGCTGAAGACTGGAGAAAAATCCCCTCATGCTTCTGGCAGGGAGAGGGGAAAGGTAACTGTTGTGGTTTGAATGTTTGTTCCCTCCAAAACTTATGTTAAAATTTAATTGCCATTGTCACAGCATTAAAAGGTGCAACCCTTAAGAAGTGATTAGGCCATAAGGGCTCTACCTTCATGGGCAGGAAGGGTGCCATTATTATAGTGTAAGTGTAGCTTCCTCTTGCTCTCTCCCCCTCTCACCTTTTACCATGTAATGACACAGTAAGAAGGCCCTCACCAAATGCCAGCACCTTGATATTGAACTTTACAGCACCCAAAATGGTGAGCCAGTAAATTTCTGTTCATTATCAATTACCCAGTCTCAGGTGTTCTGTTATTGCAGCATAAAATGAACTAAAACAGTAACCATTACGAAATGCATACTGAGTTTTCTCTTCTCCATCTGTCTTCAAACCAGAGCTCCATTATCATCTTCTGGGACCACTGTATTATATGTGGTCCATCATTCACTGAAATGTTGTTATGCAGTGCATAACTATAAATAACTGTAAAAGTAAGGGGAATATATTATGGTTAATGACCAGTTAACAATAGTATTTTAAAACCCTCAATTTAACTTTCATTACCTAAATTCAGTAGCAGATCTCTGAATTTAGTCTAATTCAGAATGTGATATTCACTTCAATTTATTTATAAATATATAACATTAAATTGATTGAAATCAAATAAAACTATTTTGACAGGTCTTGATGAAGTTTTTGTCAGTTTTCATTTCAATGCATTTAAGTTCAGAATATCAGAAAAAACCAACAACAACTGAAAACCTAAGTGAAGCTTTATAATCGTAACTGGCGTGAATATAAAGCTAAAAGAGTATGTTGTAATCTAACTCCATACCCAAATAGGCCAATTTAAGAACACCATATGTCTACTTATACAGTATGAATTTGAATGAAAATTCCCTTGAAAGTCTGATCATTACATGGTGAGTGAACTAGTCAAAATGTCTTCATTAAAAATTTGTGTTTTCATTCTTTAAAATCTTTTTCTAACTCAACAATTAAAAAATGTATTTTTAAAATGTTCCATTTAAGCACACATGCAGTCACTACAAATGGAAATTATATTTGTGATAGATATTTTTATGGACTGAATGTTTTTGTCCTCACAAAGTTTATCTTAAAGTCTTATCCCTGTTATGATGGTATTTGGATGTGGGTGTATGATGGTATTTGGTCTTTGTGAAGTAATGAGGTCATGAGAGTAGAGCCCTTATAACGGGATTGGTGCCTCTGTAAGAATAGAAGAGTTAGCTCACTCTCTTTCTGCCAAGTTAGGATACAACAGGAAGAAATCTGTCTGCAACCCAGAAGTGGGACCTCACCAGAACCTGACCATGCTGGCACCTTATCTCGGACTTTCTGCTTCCAGAACTGTAAGAAATAAATTTATGTTGTTTATAAGCAATCCAGTTTATGGTCCCTTTGTTATAACAGCCCACGCTGATTAAGGCAGAGGTGTTTTCCTTTTTTTAAGGGTATGTTAATTTGGATTAAAAGGGAAAGAAAGGGAAAAAAAATTACTTGGTAGAAAAATCCTTTTCACTGTTTAAGGGATATATCATTAGGACTTAGAAGAGTGAATGCTCAGCACAAGTCTCTCAGCAAAAATATTGGAGTAAAAAAAATTGATTTATTCATAATCATTTCTTTTCTCATTCTTAAAAACTATTGGGCACCTATAGTCAGCCATCTTGCAGCCTTGTTTTTTTATTACTATGTGGAAGTTAAGAAAGATAGATTCTTAAGGCACCAAAACCTATGAAAGATGATTTCAGTAGAGGCTGTGAGTAAATAAAATACAAATTTCAAAATCTAGCTAAACTGATTAAGGGGAAAAAAAGAGAGAGAAGAGAGACACAAATTATACATTTGAGATGTGAAAGAGCAGGCATCTCTATAGATCCCACAGACTTTAATTGAATAATAAGATAATATTATTAATAATTTTATGTCAAAAAATTTCAAGTTTAGATGATGTTATGGGTTGAATTGTGTCCCCCCCAAATTCATCTGTTGAAGTCCTAACTTTAGGACTTGAGAATGTGAACTTATTTGGAAATAGGGCCATTGAAGATGTAATTCATTCAGGGGAGGTTATGCCAAAGTAGGGTGGGCCCTTAATCTAATATGGCTGATGTCCTTGTAAAAAGAAGCTCATGTGAAAACAGAGACACGCACAGAGTAAAGTGGATGTAACGACGCAGGGAGAAATTCAAGAACTAGCTTCAGTTATCTACAAGCTGAAAAGAGAGTCCTGAAACGGATCCTTTCTACATAACCTCAGAAGGAACCAACATGACCAGCAGTTTGATTGGTAATTCACTGGGGAAAATGGATAAATTTAATAAATTATACATTTAATAAATTACGACAACTCCCAATCTTCTTTGCCTCTAAGAGTATCACGTGTCATAATTTTTATGTGCTCACAAAGAAATTTCCAGCTTCTTAATGACTAAATTGCCAAATGATTACTCCTTTATTTTTCTTCTTTCTTCTTCTCTGCTTTCGTTCTTTTCCCATTTATTTTTTTTGTATCTCTTAGTACATCTTTTTTCTATAGTTTAATTTTGATTTTTAATTTTTTAAATTTTTTTTTAAATGCTCAATCTATAGTCCACTGCCACTTATCCGCATTTCTTGAATCTACTGGTATTTATTTCTGAGAGAAAAAAGTTGTTGATCCTGCTATAGAATTATTTCCAAAACAATAATTTTGATGACGATGATTCAAAATCAATACATTTCTTTAAGTTTCTACCTAATATTTATGAAAACAATGTCCATGTTTTTTAAAAATCTGAATTAAAGTGCATATATTAACTCTGAAAAAATCATGTGACTTTCTCATTATTATATGAATTTAAGTTAAAATAATATCACCTTGTTGCACCATGTTTCTCTGGTAAGCAATTCCCTTCTTTTAAAATCTACATAATGTCCCTGTATTTTCTTCATGGGGAAGGAAAAGCACTACATATCTAAATGGCATTTGTGAATTTTTCATTACATGTTCATGGTTTCTATAACCTTGATAAGAAGTTATTTTTAGAAACTGAGCTTCAAGCTTTGACCCAAGCAAGATAAGTGGCACACACAGAGACACACACAGACACACATATGCACAAACATGCACACACATTATATAATAAATTATTATTTAGTTATTTTTCCTAGTGATAATTTTTAATAAATCAAATTATGATAAAGATCCTATTTGTAAATGTATGTTTACATGAAGTTAAAAAAGATTAACACTTTTAAGTTAAATATGTGTACATATGCTCTTTCTGTTTAATTAAACACTTTGAAGCAAATTTTGAATAATATTTTAACATGATACTTTTTTGAAAGTGAATATTATGGATGCTTTAAAATCTAAGTTGCTTTTACTATTCCACTCCATCTTACTATTAGGATATTTTGCTTTTCAAAAAAATTGGCATAATTTATCTTGATCATCACTTTTCATAATTTCTGTGTTCAAAGGCAAAAACTGATAGACTGTATTTTGTTTAAACTTAGAGGCAGCTGTTCTAACATATGTTTCATCAGTTAGAAGATGCTTGCATATTTTTATCAGAAAAAAACACTGTGATGTCATTAACAATTAGTGACATTTTACACCTCAAATATATGTGGCAAAAAATAAAATATATGCACATGGTTTAATAATTTCTTTACTAGTTTTAAGCGAGGCATTATATAAGATAATATCAAAAATTCCTTTCCGGATCTAATGTCTTCTAGTTACATTTCTGATTTATCATCTCACATATTTCTGATCCAGTGCTTCTTTGAGCTTTTACTCTTTCTTTAAACTTGTGCAAATACCTTGATTACTTTTCTGTCTAATCCATTTTAAACTCCATCTGAGTAAACTATTCTATCTCATTACTGCCAATCCAGGGAATCCAGTTACTCTCTCAAATTCCTTGGTGATTTGGCACTTAGATCATATTAAGTTCATTATCATGGATGTATAAAAAATCTTCACAATAGTCTCCTATTGGACCCTATCACCTTCAGTTATTTTACATCTTCATCTTTCATGAGCATTACTCACAAACTATTTTAGCCACCCATACCTGTGGAATTTGAAATTCCCTGCAAATATTTTTATGTAAATCATAAATTCAAACATCTCACTTTCAGAGCACATCTTATCTTTCCATTTTGCTCACTTTATTACTTTTGCTATACTTGTTCTTTACCTCTATCTTGGATCTATAGTCTCTAGACTATTGCTAATTTCTCCCTTGCCATCACTACTATTTACTTCCACTGATCTAAAGTAGAGTCTGCCCACACTCTAAGTCCAACAAATTACTGCCCATTTCTTCGTCCTTTTTATCTTATTTTTTCATCACATATTCTTGGCCCAGGACCAAGTCTGAATTAATCCAGAATTAGCTTCATCTTCACCTATACCTAGAGCATGAAGAGCTAAAGAGAAAATTCTACAACTCTAAACACTGATAATATTAAAATTTAAGACTCCAGCATCAATCGTGTCTTTGATTTTGCCATTGCTACATTTCTTTAGACAGTCTCTTTCATATTTTTTCACTTTTTTATTCTCAGCAGATGATACTTTCTGTTATATAGAGTTGATAGCAACTTTAGGGTGGAAACTTCCAATAATTCCTTTCACAAAAGCTACAAGTTTTACGTGACTTTGGATCTATTCTTTTCTTCTTCGTTCTATTACACTAGAAGTGTTGCCTATTCTTGTGTCTGGGACTAACTTGTCAATGTTATCAATTTATTTTGTCCTATGTTCTTAGTACTTTATTATTTCATTTATTTCATCTTTATTTCCAAATTTCCCCCTATCTCCTTTCATCTCATCAAAATTCATCGAATAATAAAAACCTCTTTTTAACATGAATGTCAAGGCCTCAGATCCCTGTACTGGCCAGTCACAAAGCAAAACAAAACTCTTTTTCAATTCTGCAACATCATCAAGGTTTTGTAATTTTGTATTGCCCTCCTAATCTTTAAATTCCTTAAATATGAAATGGGAAATTTGTATACAGAAAATTTAAATCACATCATAAACAAAGAATAAAGAAAAAACTTTAAAAATTAGATTAAAACATAGGTTAGACATACATATGTCCCTCAACTCTCTCAAAAAAAATAAAATAATGCCATAAATCCAAGCTAAAATAAACTTTCATCATATTTAGATATGCCATTTAAAGTAATTTTTGAAATGTGGAATGTAAATGAGATTAAATTGCTGGACAATCCATACCAGAGAAAAACCACAACACAGGTACGCCAATACATGGAGATACGTACACACACACACACACACACACACACACACACACACACACACACACATATAAATATTTAAAAATATAAAAATATATATTTTCATGCCAGAGCATTTACTTATTTATTCATTTAGCAGCTGGCCAGTATGGGGATCCAAACCCATCACCTTAGTTTTATAACGCTGTGCTCTGGACCAACTGAGGTAATGGGCCAGCCCATAGGCAGGCAAATGGAATCCTAAGGGATAGAACATTTTTTTCCTAACAGCATTTCAAAAATATAGCACCTGGAGGAAGATGTCATTAAATATAAGAGAGAAAAGAACTCCAAAATTCTGCCAGTTTTTAAAAATCAATGAAAAAACTGGAAAAAATGGCAGAATTAACTTTTTAAAACTGTGAAATTAACTGAAGTTTTGCAGCAACACGGAAAGCTCTTAAACAAGAAAAACAATCTAGGAAAAATAGCAAGCAAGTTTTGTAATATTTTGATGAACTCAGCCTTGGCCTCGAATCACCAGTTCAGTGGTAATTGTGAACATAACAGTCTACATTTTGAGTACCAGAGGGAAAATGGAACTTATTCACAAATGATTTTAATGATTTACTTTGCTATATCTTGTGGCTCCCTGAGACACTTGCTGAAACAGCTAATGTCATTTCACTAAACTCAGAACTAGCCAAGTCCTAAAGCTAATACCTGGCAGCAGAGGGGGTAGGGTGGGGCTGGAGATGGCAGCATTGGTCAAAAAAATTTATGTGACAATAATTTAGTCACAGATGACTGAGGTGATGAATAACAATTAGGGCAAACAATAGATTAACCAAAATGTTTGGGAAGAAATGCTGTATTAGTGTACTTTGGTGGCCATAAAAAAATATCAGACTAGGTGGCTTAAATGACAACAAATTATTTTCTCACATTTTTGTAGGCTGGAAGTCCCAGACTGTCGGGTCAGCCGCTGGCTGACCCGAACAGCCTTAGCCTCATTATCAGTCTCTCCCTTGGTGGGCAAGTGAATTGACAGGATTCCTCTTTCCCTCCAGTCCCTGTTGGAAGGAGATGGGGGAAGAGAGCCGTTAAGAGAGGTGAGCACAGCCGCTGGCCCCAACCAGCCTGTTAAAGGACACTCAGACACGGCTGGGGTTCTGTCTAGCAGTTCTGTTTATTATCACACAAGCACTTGCTTTTAAAGGCAAATGGGGAAGGGAGGTTTTTACATCCTCCAGTCAGCTTAAAGGTTACGAGAGCATGCGTCCTGTCTCAATGCCTAGCTAGTGCAATCACACAGTGTTCACGAGCGAGGAAGCGCGTATTTGGCCAATAAGGACTAAGGCAAGGTTCCCGCAGACACTCCCACCCTACTTCCTCATGGTACCCTCTTAGGCTGCCACATTAATACGCCTGTGGGCCTATAATGGCGCCGCTTGCAATGTCACTTAAGGTGGAGTTAGTTTTTAAAGCCCGACATATTCCCCCTTTTTGTTTTAATAAGGCAGCTGGAGGCGGCTAACCTTCCCAGCCTCACCTCCATTCCCTCTGGTGGCTGTGCCTGTCTTAGGTTGTTTCCCTCTGGAAATCTTACCCATCATTGACTATCCAGCCAAGCAGGGGTGGGGCGGAGCCTTACAGATTGGCGTTGATTTTTTAAAGGGCCATATTGACTAAAGGGCTGTCAGGGCTTTCATTATGGGCCACCTCCTCTACCACCTGGGTGAGCATTACGAGATAAGTGGTGTTGCGCCTTATAAGGGACACAACCTGGCGAATGGCATAAGGCCCCAAAATGATTAAGACGAGAAAAATGGCTAGGGGGCCCGGCATGGAGGACAGCAGGGTGGTGAACCATGGGGAACTTGAAAGCCAGCTTTGGAACCAATTACTATTGGCTTTGCCTTCTTTTTTTCACTTTTCTAATCCTTCTCTAAGCTTAGCTAGGGAATCCTTGACCACTCCAGAGTGGTCCATTGGGGAAAGACTCAGCTCCCTTGTGTTCTCTCAGCAAAATAAATAACCTCTAGATGCTAGTACTGTACACTATTTACAGTCGGGATCCCTGAACCCTTCTCTACGGACTAATACTGCACTCTTCTGAATCAATGGGAGAGGTCCAGCAGCCGGACCAGGGAGTAAAAAGAGACCAAGGGTCTGTTTTATTTTGAGGTGGGGGACAGGCTGCACTTCTCGCAGATCTGGAAAGGCAGCATGTGAGTCAGAGAGTTACTGTTTATGGCCACCAGCAGCCGAAGCTTGCCCAGGCAGTCTTGCAGTGCTGTCTCGTGGTGCCGGCCCAGGTGCAGGTCCACATGGCGCGGGAGCTGCAACATGCGGTCTGCCAGCACCAGGCAGCATATGGCCAGTAGGGAGTGGGCGTAGCTGGTGAAGGCATAGTCGGCCAGGCTAAGCTCGGCCACTGCCCACACTAGGGCTTGCACTTCCAGGGTTTCAGGAGACCTCCGCCTGTCCCACCTCCACGCGAGCGTGTGTGAAGTGCTCCAGGAAGAAGCTGATGGTGGGCGTGCCCAGGCTGAAGTGCAGCTTGTGCAGCACGATGCACTTGAGATGGCACAGCTGCTGTCGGGAGAAGGTGCCACAGCACAGGGCCAGGAGCTGCTTCACACGCGGTGGGTGTACCTCCACCTGTTTGCAAGTGATGAGCAGGGAGGTGACCCCGAGCAGCTGGAAACAGTCTGTGGCTACTGGTGTGGTGGTGAGGAAACAGTCCAGAGTGTTCACCGTCAGGCACAGTGACTTGAAGGAGAGACCGAATTGGCATGAATGTGCCCAAGGGGCCACCTGCGCCACATGACGCCAGGCATTGGTGCCCGTGGAGTCAGATATTTCAAGGCCTCTGCTTTTTAACATGTACTTTAGAGCCTTGCAGGCTGTCTCGTCACTCTTTCCACACACGCCTCCCATGTTGCCCCACGAGGAAGGGACAAAGGGAAGCAACAGGGCAGAGAAGTGCAGGGACTTTCCCCGTTATGGTACTCACCCTGACATGCAGACGGATTACTTCACGGCGACTACCGCGGTTGCCGGGGCCACTCTGTTGGTTGATCACCCTTCGTTGACCTTCTTTCAGGACCGAGCAGCCGGGGGCCTCACTTGCTCGTCTTTCACCCACGAGTTTGAAAAAACGCCTCACATGGGGCACCACTCTGTCGGGTCAGCCGCCAGCCGACCTGGACAGCCCTAGCCTCGTTATCAGTCTCTCCCTTGGTGGGCGAGCGAATTGACAGGATTCCTCTTTCCCTCCGGTCCTCTTTGGAAGGAGACAGGGGAAGAGAGCCGTTAAGAGAGGTGAGCACAACGCCGGCCCCAACCAGCCCGTTAAAGGACACTCAGATGCAGTGGGGGTTCTGTCGAGCAGTTCTGTTCATTATCACACAAGCACTTGCTTTTAAAGGCAAATGGGGAAGGGAAGTTTTTACATCCTCCAATCAGCTTAAAGGTTACGAGAGCATGCGTCCTGTCTCAATGCCTAGCTATTGCGATCACGCAGTGTTCACGAGCACGGAAGCACGTATGTGGCCAATAAGGGCTAAGGCAAGGTTCCCGCAGACACTCCCACCCTACTTCCTCCTGGTGCCGTCTTAGGCTGCCACGTTAATATGCCCTTGTGGGCCCATAATGGCGCCACTTGTAATGTCCCTTACGGCGGCGTTAGTTTTTAAAGCCCGACACCAGACCAGGGTTCATCAGGATGAGTTTCTGGCTTGTAGACAGCTGCTTTCTGGCTATGTCTTCACATGATCTTTGCTCTTTGCATGTGCAGGGGAGATGGAGAAAGAGAAAGTTCAAGTGCCTTTTCTTATAAGGAGTATAATCTTACCAGATCAGGGTCCCCACTTTATGACACCATTTTACCTTAGTTACTTCCTTAGAGGTCCCATCTTCAAACAGAGCCACACTGAGGATTAGGACTTCAACATATGAATTCTGAGGGAACACAAAACTAGTCCCTATGAAATGGTCTGGGATAAGATGTGTTTAAAAGCTTTGAAAAGCTCTGATGTAATTTTGGGATTGTAGAAGGCCACACACATGCCCACAGCTATGCATGTGCACAGGAAATAATCAAGAGGGTCATAGGTTCTCAACTGTGGCTGACCTTGAGGCTTTGTGGAAGTGATAAGTGAAGACTAAGATAAAGATATAAATTGGTGAGTATTGATGGTTAGAATCAACATATTCACAAAACCACTTGTTAAAATCAGGGATATGGATATTTTTTGCTTCCAGGCATTTAATAAAATAATGATCAAGTGATTAACTGATCACTAAGATAAAGAAATAGATAATTCAGTGTCCATGCATGACAAAAAATATTCTTTACAAAATTATTTTGGAAAAGTAACTAAACAGACAACTTCAACTACATAAGCAGCAATAACAACAAACTCTGGGAACAGGAGAGAATTTCATTTACAGATTTATCACATTATAATACACAAAATACTCAGTTTTTTAACAAAAATTATGAAGCATATAAATAAACAAAATTACAGCCCATATGCAGGAAGAAAAAAGAATCAATATAAACTATACCTGAGGAAGCCGAGATGTTAGATATTTTAGATAAAGGCTTTCCATCAGCCAACTTAAATATGTTTAAAAAGCTAAAAGAAATCACATCTAAAGAATTAGAGAAATCTATGAGAACAATGTCTCACCAAATACAGAATCTAAGTAAAAAGATAAATATTAAAAGGAACTAAACAAAAATCCTGTAGATGAAAAATACGATAAGTGAAATTTTTAAAAAATCATGTAAGGATCACAATAGCAGATCTGAGCAGGCAGAAAAAGAATCAGTGGACTTAAAGATAGGTCAATCAAGATCATTTCATCTGATAAAAAGGAAATAAAAAACTAATGAAGAAAAATGAACAGAATATCAGAGACCTGTGAGACAGCAGCAAGCATACTAAACACACATAATGGAAATCCCAGAAGGAGAAAAGAGATTTAAAAAAGAAGTACAAGAAATAATGGTAGAAAACTTCCCAAATTTGATGAAAAACTTTCATCTAATTATCTAGAAAGTTCAACATAGGAGAAACTCAAACAGATCTATATCTAGACATATCATAATCAAACTTTCAAAAGGCAAAGACAGAGAATCTTAAAGGCTTCAAGAGAGAATTGACAGCACTTGTAAAAGACCTTCAATAAGTTAACAGCCAATTTCTCATCAGAAACCATGGAGGGCAGAAAGCAGTTGGATTAAATAACCAAAGTGCTAAAAAAAACATATTACTGAATTTCATCATCAATTAAATTAAACAAAAATGTTGACACATGCCTATTTTATATTTGTCTCAGAATTATAATTTTAACTTTTTGAAAAATACACTTTAATAATGGCCTGAATATAAGTTACTTTATTTTTTCTATTTTTTGCATTTCAAGTTCTCTTCAAGTATATTCATGATGGTTATTTTTTGTGTTGACTTGACTAAACCATGGGATGTCTAATGTTTTCTTTCATTCCTGCTGCTGTAACAACAAACCAGAGATTGGGTAATTTATAAAGAACAGAAATTTATTTCTCCCAACCCTGGAGGCTGGAAAGTGCAAGATCAAAGTGCTGGGAGGTTCAGTGTCTGGTGAGGGCCTTGTTTTCTGCTTCTGAGATGGTGCCTTGTTGCTGTGTCCTCTGGAGAAGACAA
This sequence comes from Cynocephalus volans, assembly GCF_027409185.1. Lineage (NCBI taxonomy): Eukaryota > Metazoa > Chordata > Mammalia > Dermoptera > Cynocephalidae > Cynocephalus > Cynocephalus volans. Next base: position 35,916,107 of record NC_084465.1, read on the forward strand.
ACACAATAACCCCACATGGAGGAAGCAGAAGAGTAAAAGGCCCTAAGCTTCCCTCCAGAACTTTTCTAAGGCACTGATATACATTTGTGAAGGCAGAACTGTCATGACTTAATCATGTTCCCAAAGGCCCCACCTCTTTTTTTTGTTAATTTACAGTTTTATTGAGGTATACTTGAATATCATAAAATTCAGCTATTGTTAAGTATACAATTCAATGATTTGTAATAAATTTATAGGATTGTGCAACCATCACTGCAATTCTCTTAATATCACCACAGTGGGGATTAAGTTTCATCATAAATTTTGGAGTAGACAACATTTAAACCAAAGCACCCAGATAGCAGATTAAATATTTTTTGTGGGTGTCTCTGTGAGAGTGTTTCTGGATAAGCATTTGAATCAATCAGTGGAAAGAGTAAAGCAGACAACCCGCCCCAAAGTGGATAAGCATCATCCAATCTACTGAAGGCCTAAATAAAACAAAAGGAGGTGGAAGAAAAAAATCAACCCTTCTTTCTGCCTTATTTTATGAGCTAGGACATCTCATCTCATCTTCTCCTGCCCTTGAACTTGGGTTTATAGATTTACAACCATTAATTTTCCTCGTCTCAGTTCTTTGGACTGAATTATACCACTGGCTTTCCTGTTTCTCTACTTTGCAGGTGGCAGCTAGTGGGACTTCTCAGCTCTCATAGTCATGTGAGCCAATTCTTCATAATCAATCTCTCTCTCTCTCTCTCTCTCTCTCTGTATATATATGTATGTATGTATGCATGTGTATGTGTGTGTGTGTGTGTGTGTGTGTATGTGTGTATAGTTAACCCCCCATATCTGTGGTTCAGTGTCCATAAATTCAAATGACTGTGAATCAAAAATATTTTAAAAAGATATTGCATCTGTACTAAACAGATTTCCTAAATAATATAGTATAACAACTATTTACATAGTATTTGCACTGTATTTGGTATTATATGTAATCTAGAGATGACTTAAAATACACAGGAGGATGTGCATATGTTACATGCAAATACTGCACTATTTTATATCAGGAACTTGAGCATCTGTAGATTTTGTTATACACAGGAGGTCCTAGAACCAATACCCCATGGATATGTTGGGACAACTGTGTGTATATAGATAGATATAGATATAGATATATACATATATCTCCTATGGTGCTCTGGAAAACCCTGTTTAATATAATTTATAAGCAGAAATGTTCAAATTATTTTTCAGAATTAAAGAAAGAAAGTAAACATCTGCTGATGAAGATAGAAGACAGAGAGGCCAGAGAGAGAGAGAGACAGAGACAGAGACAGAGACAGAGAGAGAGAGACAGAGAGAGAGAATCTCTCCATTGGGAGAAAGAAAAGAGGTGATGTTGTGAGCTGAACTGGTGCTCCCCAAACACATATTGAAGTTCTAAATCCCAGCACTCAAGTAGGTAACCTTACTTGGAAATAGAGTCTTTGCAGATTTCATCAATTTAAGATGAGCTCATACTGGATTTGGGTGGGCCATAATCCAATGATTGATCTTCTCAGAAAAGGAAAATTTGGATAGAGAAGCAGACACAGGGAGAAGACCATGTGACAATAAAAGCAGAGACTGGAGTGATACAGCTGCAAGCCTAAAAATGTGAAGGATTGCCAGTAATAAGTAGAAGTTAGGAAGTGGCAAAGAAGGATTCTTTTTTTAAAGTTTTCAGAAGAAATATATCTCTGCTTAAACTTTGATTTAAAACTTGTAAGCCTCCAGAACTGTGACAGAATAAGTTTCTGTCGTTCTAGGCAAACCTGTCTGTAGTACTTTGTTACAGCAGCGCAGGAAATGTATATTACAGAGGTGTGCAGGTGCCAGCCCCGTACCTTCACTCTCACAGTTTTTCTTTTTCAAGCATTTGTAGTTCTTATTGTTTTGGTCCTTTTGATAATTAATATGTAATTTCTTTAGCTGACAGGATGCATTAAAGCTTGAAGAAATGAGGGAAACTGAAAAATAATTGTACTTTGATAGCAGAAAAAATAAATTAATAATTAAGATCATGACTCTTCTTTGAGAAGAACATAAAACATAAATTAACATGTTCTTTTTTCCTTTTAAAGTGAGTGACTATCACATGGATTGGGATGAAATAAAGCACTTGAGTTTGAGATTACTAACTTCAACAAGAGAACAAGATATTAATTCTTATTATCAGCCACCAAGGCACTGAAATTTTCTTGTTAGGCCAAAACCTTCTGGTAATAATTTTCTTTAATATCTGTCTCTGTTTCCGTATATTACTCCATTTATTTTCTCAGATTAAAGTACTTATTTTAAGACCAATTACTACAGTGTCTCTCCAAGAATAATGAATTTTAGATGTCAATATTGTTGCAATGTACTTGCCCTGCCTTAATTTCAAAACTGTGACACTAAACTCTACTAATCAAACCTATAGGCATTGACTAAGATAATTTTTCATGATTTTCATCATGAAATGTATCATAGTAAGTTGAGAAACAAGCACATAAAATCACAGCAATCAATAAAATATCTACTTCAAAAAATAACATTGATGGTAACAGAGAATATCATGATGCAAAACCATGTTACTCAATTCTTCAATCATTTTCTAGAACATGCTTAATATAGCAAAAGAGTTAATTTTATATATTCTATATGCATATTTCTAATATTTAAAAATATAAAATAATTTGAAATCACCTATAATGATGTTTTATGAATTAGTATCTACTGGGAATAATAGGCAGATAAAATATAAATAAAATCATACTCAAATAAAAGTAAAATGGAGTAATGCAACATTTATTAAGGAAAAGAGAGAGAAAAGAATAACTGAATTAACCTGTCATAATCCTGCATATTATTTTAAAGTTTGCAAACATATAAATGAAATATACAGATCTTTGATTTGAAATGTTATTACTGGGTATCTTAAAATTTTTAAAGATGCATGGGTAAAATAAATACTTTTATCTTACATATATGTTACATCTATACTGAGAGACTGAATTAAAGAACTTATAACGTAGTCTATTTAACTCTCTCATCCAACATAGTTATATAGTGTTTATTATGTAACAGACACTACTTAATATTACAAACAAAAATTTTTAAAATATTTAATTCTCATAACAACCCAATGTAATAGGCAACTTTCTCAAAGATACAAATGTAGTGAATAATAAAAGTGGATTTTAAATCCAGGAACAAAAACATTATCCTTTACTTGCTGTCTTTCTCTCTCTCTCTCTCTTTTTATCTATATCTGTATATCTATATAGATATATAGACAGCTGTGTAATATATAAATACTTAATATTTATATGGATACATTTAACATTTATATGAATACATTTAACATTTATATAAATATATAAATATTTAAGATTTACATATGTATGTATGTATAAATTGTACGCATGCATTACCTAAATGTGTATGTACATCATATATGAATGTGTATATATATGTATTAATATATATTGAACTTGAATATCATGAAAACCAGTTCTAATTAAGCTGAGGCTGGTAAAATGGAATTAGTTAATTTGCTTGTTTTCAAGGTCTTAAAGTAATTAAATGTTGCTTTGAAAGCAAAGCATAATGAAGAGAAAATTATAAAATGGAAGACTTTGAGAATAAAAACATAATTTAAAGATTAAGTCAGAAAATAGCATGATATGAGTTTGTGTCTACATAAATATGGTAGAAAAATAAAATGATTCCTCAGATTTCCTTTTAAATATCTACATAGAAGTTGTTTTTGAACATAACATAAGTAATTGATGAATAAATCAGAAGCTAAAACTAGGAAGTATTACATTACTTGGAATCTCAATTAATATGATTTATTTCATATAAATATATTAAAATTCATATTCTCAAATAAAAGAGTACCTTACTTAGGTGTGGAGCAAGAAAAGCTGAGGAAGGCTGGGTCAAAAATCATTTTAAATTAATTTTCTTGAAGGCCATTCCAACACTCAAAACTAGAAGATATAGGGAGCATTGGCTTTCCACCAAGTGTTTTGTCTATTAGTCCATTTTTTTAGTAACTTTTGTAATAAAATACATAATATTGTCAGACTTAAAATATGACATAGATTAGTTTCAAGTTTCAAAACTGTGTGCCCAGAATTAATTGATCTGACTGGAAGACAAACTCTGTTTTTTTCTTTATCAAGAATTACCAAATTAATCACAAAACATATTTATAAATGTCAATCAAAATTAAATACAATGGCCTAAATATAATAATAATTTTCATGTATCATTAAAAGTAAGTCAGTATGACAAAGTGCAACAACCTTCATACACATGCACATACACACACACATACATAACTTCTCAACTATAACAAAAAACAGTTCCAGATGGTTTATTAACAATATCTATTATGATTGTGTGTTAAAAACAATATTTTCACTGGTTGCTGAACTATGTCAGATATCAAGGCAGGTAGTAAAAAGGAAGATAAAAAAGAAGTGATGCTCCTTTTCATTAGAATATTTTATGTGCTCGTGAGTTTTCTGGAATCTACCTCTTCTAATCCTTCATAAATTCTCACTGGAACTATCACCTAATTTTTCAGGTTACAGAGTTTCTATTCGAATTAGATCAACTAACTGGACCCCCCCATTTTAAACCTTGAAAGAAATCTATGTCATATTTTCAGATTTATGATCAGTTTTCAGTCTGACAATGTCTTTTACCACAATTGCCACTAAAAATAGGCTAATAGACAAAGTACTTGAAGGAAATCCCACATTTCTCACCATCCACAGCATCTTCTAGTTTTGAGTGTTGGAATGGCCTCCTCGAAAATTAATTCAAAATTATTTCTGTACCAATCTTCCTCACCTTCTCTTGCTCCACACCTAAGTAAGGCAGTTTACCCACTGATTATGCTGCCCCCAGAAAGGGACCATCTTCTCTCAGCTGCTTCCTGAATAATAATCAGGAAAGAGGGGGTGGGTGTATTAGTCTGATTCTGTTGCTTATAACAAGATACCTGGAACTAGGTAATTTGTAAGAAAACAAAATTTATTACTTACAATTTCTGAGGTTAAGAAGTCCAAAGTCCAGGGAACACATCTGGTGAGGGCCTTCTCGGTGGTGGCGTTACAGCAATGCAGGGGTCTCATATAGCAGAAAATGGTGGAGCAGAGAGAGACTCTCATGTGCTCTCCTTTTAAAGCTCTTGAACCATACCTCCAAGCACCATTATTAATTCATTTACTAGGGCATGATCCAACAATCCAATCACCTTTCAATTACCTTAATAGGGTTTCCCACCCTCAACTGTTACAGTGGGAATTAAGCTTTAATGTATGGACTTTGGGGGACACAATTCAATCAATCCACAACGGGCGGGAATTATGTCACCCTGTTTTGAAAATTCAGTATTCTACCTGACCATTTTTGGCCATAATGCTTTTTTATTTCTTTTTATGGTGATCTCAGGCCAGCCTGGCGTTTACAACCTGTGGTGGTAACTTGGGTAAAGGGAGCATAGGGAATTCAAATTTAATTTTGGTCTAGCTACCCAGATTCTTTTGTTGGATTGACATGATCATAGATAATAATACAGGTAATAAGTGCTTCATTAAGAACTCTGCTCACTAAATCCCACTACAGTGGTCCATCTGGTCCAATGTGGAATACATAGTGGGTCACTGTAAATTTTAAAAAATGCCCTTGATCTCTTTTGCAGTTAACTCTTCTGGACAAATGTGTGGGTGAAACTGGGTAATTGAAAAAACAGTGAAGTTATAACTACTGTCACGGGACATATCAGTTTTACAACATGGAGAAAGAGTAGAAACCCATTAACCTGCAGAGGGAATAGCGTACAGCCTTGGGAAACATGAGGGATGGAAGGACATTAATGATCTTTTGTCATTCAAAGCACTCCTGGATACTTCATTAGGAAGAAAATACCATGGTTAGGATCTTCCAAATTGTCGCAAGTACCTTAGGTCTGATATTCCAGTAGGATGACTCTGGCCATGATTTTATCACCATTTCCCTTAACATTATCCAGAAGTCTATCAGAAACAGCTTTGGCAATTCTCACAAAAAGTGCTATTCAGCTTCTCTAGATATCTTCTCTACCACTGTTCCTTAGAAATCATTCATTTATTCTGTAGGTCAACTGGATGCCCCATGAGTCATGGTGTGAACAAGTAAGTCAGAAATGACTACCTGCCTTTAGGTGGTTCTTCAACAATAAAGACTAGACTCAATTGTCTGAACTGAACTAGGAATCCTAAGTTCTATTAGCTGACTAGGAGGTCACACTGGAGACCGCCAACCTCTGCTTTCTAGCAAATGTTCCACTTGTGCGGTGGGGCCAATAATTGTAACCAACACATTTTTTCCAGGGTTACTATGTTCAGGAAAGCTGGCATGAACATAAATATCATGCTGCCTACTGTGTCACGAGTAATAAAGTCCTTTGTCTCTGTTCCAGAAGTCTTGTAAGTCTTGGAACTTCTGCCAACATGGGTGAACCTACAGCAGGCTAACTTGTTAGCTTACAAGTTAGGTAAAACTTAAAGAAGTCTTTACTATTCTTGACATTAAATTCATCTATTCAACCTGAATATTTATGGAGAAGATTCACATCTCTTGATATAAGAACATTTTATAGCAGTGACTTATGAACATTTGTGATGAAATATGTGTGGAGGCAAGTGAGTGTATTTAATCTTAGAAGGCTGAAAGTAGAATCTGAAGTTTGATCCTTTCCCCATATCTTGAAATTTATTTTAAACCACAATTTTCAAATGAAAAAAGTCATGTTAATTTTGTTTTTCTCTAAATAATAAATTTGCATTTGTTTTATATGAAAATGACACTCAAAAGGATTCTTCACATTGCTTAGCAGTTGAACTACTTAACTTGTTCTCTGAGCCTCCCCCAATCCAATCTCGTGCAATACTGACAGACTTGATGCTCACAGGCATAAGACTCTTTATACCTAGAGAGCACAACTCATAAATTTCCTGATGGTTGGTTTGGCTAAGAATTCAAATGGTTGTTACAAGGTGGCTGTGAAATTCATTACCTTAATCTCGGGTACTCTGATTTTCTGGAGTCATGTCAAAATCCAATAATTCCATTTTCAGGAATGAATGCCTCACACAGCATTTTTCCCTTTGCCTGATTGTCTGCTAATTTTTAATTGCTCCCAATGCTGCACTAAAAAGTGGTCTGTCACTATCATATTCCCTAGGAGAGAAGAAATAATGACATCTTGGAGACAGCGCCACTTTCTTTAATAGACTTTTTGGAAACATTTGAATAGCTGGCAGCTTCTAGATAAGACAATGAACTAACTTTTCTCCTCTTTTCATCTGGATGCTTTGGTTTCAAGTTCATTCCAAGTTAGAATTTAATTTTCATCGGCATTAAAAATATATTTCTAGATACAAAATATCAGGATGCCCACAAATTAGAATTTTATAAACAAATTTTAAATTTGCTTAATGGAATCAATTTTTGCAGCACTATTCACTATTATCAGCTATAGAGTATAGGTAGAGGCAGAATAGGCAACCTTTTTCATACTTATAAATGCTCTAAGGAATGGAGAAAACATGGGGGCATTTAGAAGACTTGATTATTTCTTGCTATTTACTAAACAGAGGAAGCACAACACAAACCACAGAATTATATTGATAATTTGAATTCAAATACTATAAACTTCCCAAGATGATCAACACATTAAACTCAAGCAATATATTAAATTAAGGAAAATAAAGTGAATAATTGATAGGACTTCAGAACATGCTGAAAGTTCTATTTGTGTGGAAATGTATTTAATGGCATATGTGTTCATATTTTAAAGTAAAACAATGCGGAAACCGTTATTTTTATTTATTATCAATCTAAGCATAATTTCCAAAATGATTTGTAATTTTATTGTTTTAAGTGTAATCATCCCTGTTATGATTTTTTTAGAGGCAGAATCAAATAAAGAATAATCTCTCCATGAATGAAAAATTCCGTAGTTCATCTTCTGGACTATGTATAAGCTTAGAATTCATTAAATCTCTTTTTTCAGTCCAACCTTTATTGAGAATACATTATTGCTAAAATGTTGCCTTGGAGTATTTGAAATTGATGCATACAAATATAAAATAAGATATCTGCCCTCAGAAATGATTAGTTATAGATTAGTTATTGAGAATATTCATTGGAGCATAGTAATATATAACAACTGACATTTTAGAGAGAGAAACAAGGAGATGCAGATGTTTAAAGGACAGAATCAAGAAGTGATTGATGAAGGAAGCGGCATTTAAAATACATCTTGATATATCCAAGACTTTGCCATCTGGAAATTTAAAGAGTATGTTCTTTTAGGAGAGAATATCATCAGTCATTAATGTTTAGGCCACTTAGCATATAATTTTTAATTGCTAAGAATAAAAGAAAAATATACACCCTTAATGAAAATTGACCTCTAAGGAATCATTTTGGGGAGAGTATAGAGGAGTCAAAGCCATTTTTTACTCCAGATTTAACTGAAGGCAATAGGCACAACATGGGAGTGGAGAGCAAGCATAAGGTAAGAAGACAGGAACTAGGCACCAGCTGGAAGGTGACATATAAGAAAATAATTTTAGTCTATTGGTGTTTTGTGCTACTCAGGAGATTCCTTTACACCAACTGCTTCTGCTCAGAGGATGTTTTCTGGTAAATTAGAATATAGGACACAGATCATTTTATTTTTCTTTAATTTTAATCAGGTACTTACTATTTCAAAGGTTGCCTACAAAAAGGCAGCTTGATATATTCATGCCTAATTTTAAGCAAATAAACTTGTAAGTATTTGGTAAAATGCTATGCTATACGAAGTAGATTAATAATCCATATTTTTTCTGTTTACGTAAGTAAATTTTGAGGGGACTAAGAGCTATACCCTGGACATGAAAACACTACCAACACAGGGCCATCTGACTAATCAGATGTCAGCTTTCTTTTTTTGTCAGAAAATTTATTTATCTAGTACAAAGAGAGTACATATTGCTAGCAAACCTTCAGAGATAAGATGACCAAACCCTGTCAGAGTTCTTGTGTAATAATGCTTGTGCTCTGTAATTTTTTTTCTATCAATTTCATATTTCCTTTTCATTTAGAGTAGCTGAAGATAATTCAATGACTTTGAAAAAATGTATGTCTGACTATAATGAAAAGGAAATTAAGATATTTAAAGTACATGATATAGGGGGAATGCTAAAATTACTCCCGGATATGAATATAGGCTCTTCTACTTCTAAAAACCATGACATTGACAGTAATTTCCTCTCTCTCTTTTTTTTAAACTTCAGTTTCCACATATGTAAATCATATCAATCTTTTGAGAAGCTGAAAGTTAACACATTTGAAAGTTATTCTCTCCTAGCACAGAATGAAGTTATTCTTAAAGGCCTCCTTGCCAGCCAGTTGGGTGGTACAGAAACCACATCTCAGCTTGCAAACTCAATGAAGGGAGAAAATATATCTTCATTCTTATTACTAACTCTTGGTTGCACAATACACATAGTAAGAGCTCCATAAATATTTGTGCAATTAATAAATAATACAACCACCGAAATTAAAGTTAAAATTAGAAAGAACTTATATTAATTTCTCTGAGTTAAATTCTGAAATCTTTTTGGAAAAATTGGTTGTGATTTTTTTATTTTGATATTCCAAAAGCTGGGAATTGGGGTGGAAATTACATCTGCATTTCTTACTTCTACTTTCTGGGTGAAGAGTTTATGTAGGAAATTCTTTGCAAATAATTGTAAAATGAATAATACAATCATTTAAATTCAGTCCTAAATTTGGAAAGCTAATGTTTTAATTCTTGCTAGTTTAATTATAAATTCTGTTTGGTTAAGTTGATTGTGGATACTCACTTTGGATATTCCAAAAACTTGGCCTACTGAGTGAGATATGTAGTGCTTCAAGTATCTTTCTTTCTATCGTATTTTCAATTTGTACTAATATCACATAATAATTTTGTCAAAGCTTTTTTGATATATATTATTGTTTTTCCAGGATAATCAAGAATTGGCTCTATAAAATAGAAAGTTAAAAATGATATACTGTTAGACACATGCTGAACTTTGTAAATCCTGTCAATCATATATTTTGCAGTACACAAACAATGTAATGTTGCGTATTAACATAAACTCTGAGGCTTTGTTAAAACAAAATGCATATAAATTTTAATAATAAAGATGCACTCTGTTGTACTCATTAATTGATTTATTCTTTTATTCATAGCTTTGAAAATATCCTTTATTCCTCATTACTGCTTCTACTTTAGTTGAGACACCTCTTGACTAGATTATATGAGCAATCTACTGACTGGGTCATCTCCTCCAGTTTTGCCTGCCAATAATACACTATGCATACTCTTGCATATCTGTAACATGCCATCTATACTTGAGAACTTTATAATCATTCTAAAGCACACATGAAATCTTCTGAATCCCCTACTTATTCAAAAATGGACTACAGGGAAAAAAAAACACAACAAATCTTTAGTTTGCAATGGAAAGTCATTTATGATTTGGCTTCCATTTACCACTGTAATTTCATCTAATAGTCTCGCTACACAGGCAATCCCATCGGTATGCCCTGCTCATATGAAATATATCATAGGTTCTTGGGTAGTACGTGCTTTTCCATGCCTCTGAACCTTGGCATATATTGTGCCTTGTTTGGAACACATCATCTTTTCCTTACCCTTTATTCTCCGGCCTACAATTATTTACCCTCTAAGATACAGCAGAAATACCACCTCTAAGAGTTCGCAAAGGCCCCAGGACTGTCTTAGTTGTTGTATTTCATTTCCTGATTGTAATCTCTGCATGTAAGGTTATTGAGCACTTAGATACGGCTACTGAGATTGAGGAGTAGAACTTTTAATTTTGTTTAATTTTTATAAATTTACATTCAAATACTGTAGAGACACCTGGAAAGTGGTTACTATATCAGCCAACACAGAATTAGAAGAGAAAGGTTTCTTTTCCTGCAAAGGTTACTTGCACGTTTCACCTTGGTTAAGTGATTAATTTTTTCTGATACCACTTCCTTCAGTGATAAAGTGTACATTTTAATTATTCATACCTTTCCTAAAGATTAGAGGAGTCTCTAATTGGAAAACTTGTAAAAACACTCATAATAGCAATCAATACATTAAAGAAATGCTGGTTATGATGACTGAAAAGACTGTAAAACTGACTTTTTAAAAATACACTCTTCTGCTATTCCTTATTTCAGCTCAAGCAATGGGAAAGTTGATGAACACCTATTGATTTAAAAATGGCTAATTAATTTTCCCTAAATAAAGTCATTGCCCTGTGCTGCCAATGCATAATTCAATATTGCATTCATTGTTGGAGAGTTGCCTAATATAAAAGCAATATATAAACAGAAAATCCAATTTATTTCATTAACTTTATCTTCCCTGAATAGCTCTATGTTTGCCGTGGTCTATTGGGCTTTTAATAAAACTAAATTTTAAAAAAGTATGTAAATAAGAAGAATTTTTAAATGATTTAGCTTTATCTTTTATGTCATTTCGTATGTTTCTTTCCTTTTTGTGGCCACATGAGGAAAATCATATAATATTCAATTTAAATGTGTTCTTCAAATTTTTTCAGTTTACAATATTCTATTGAAAAGATTACATTGTGTTTAATATATATAATATATATATAATATAATATATCTCTTAAAAATTAGCATATTAAATTTGGTTACTTGAAAACATATTTCCAAAACCTTTCTGCAGATAATGTCTGGAACACAATAAAGTTGGATGTAACTCACTCTATGTGAATTGCTACTGAAAAGTTGGTAGCAATAATAAAGTTGCTTTAAAATTGTTATTTTCCTATATTATTAAGTGTATGATGTCACACTAATTTGAAACTTGTGTATACTTACATAATTTGAATACACTTATTATGAACAGAAGAAACAATTTAGACATATCTGTCAAAACAGATGTCTGTTCATTCAGGTAAGAGACTGTATTAGGTGACACTCCTTAGTTAAGAGAAAATTGCATGTGAAGACTTGATCTTTACAATTTTTAGTTTCATTTTTTTCTGCCATTTTTTTTTGATGTTCAACATACTTAAATAATTTTTTAATTAGAATAATAACTACAAGTTAAGGTATACTGCATTAAAGAAAGAAAGTAATTTCAGTAGGATATAAATATTTAGTTGTAAAGTTTAGAGTAATTATTTCATAATATTAAAATGTGAAAAGAAACTAGGAATATTTAATTAATTTACTTAGTTACATACATTATTTTCTATCACAATAATAGCAGTTGCAATTTGCATTTTATGGCCATGATGGAATAACTTGTACTAGAAAATTTGACAAAATGCATGAAGAAAAAATAAGCTATTTTTAAAGGTTGGAAAATAGCAGAGGTGAGCCAAATCCTGTGTGGCACCGATGGCCCCTCCTCCTTGGACCCAAAGGGAAGAGCCTACAGCCACAGGAGGCCCTGATGAGGTGAGCTGAGACCTGCACAGTGCTGGGGGCTCATTCTATGGCCACAGATTCTGGAACAGGACCAAAGGTGGTGCAATATAGCCACTACCACACCTACTGTCACACAAGGACAATTCACCGCCACAGTAGCATCCAGGGCCACTCTACAGGTAACCTACTCCTTACTTGACTACACTGATAAAAGGAGAGTCACCAGTAAAGCCTGCAAATAGAAGAAGAAATCTTTATCCTCATAGGCAACCTCAGAGTAATAGAAGAAGCAAATCATCTACCAAATGACCAAACGTCAATGAAAAAATACTAGAACTATAAGCCAACAAGAAGATATGACACCACCAAAGGAATACAGTAATGCTCAAATTTGAAACTTCACAGAACTTGAAATGTCTGGAAAAGAATTCCTAGCAATGATCTTAAGAAAAATCGAAGAGATAAAAGAAAACTCAATTAGAGAACACAATGAAACAAGAAAATATCCAGAATATGAGGAGGAAACTTACAAAGAGATTAATACCTTAAAAAAGAATGTAGCAGAATTCATAGAAATGAAAGATTCATTCAATGAAATAAAAAACACAACAGAGAGCTTGAGTAGCAGGGTAGAGCAAACAGAAGAAAGACTTTCAGATCTCGAAGATGGTCCTTTTGAAATAACCCAGGCAGACCAAAAAAAAAAAAAAAAAGGAAAAAAGAATTAAAAATAATGAGGAAAATCTAAGAGAGATAGCAGACAACCTCAAGCACTCTAGCATCTGATTTGTGGGTATTCTTGAAGGGGAGGAGAAAGGAAAAGGTGTTGAAAATCTACTCAAGGAAATAGTAACAGAAAACTTCCCAGGTGTAGGGCGAGATATACACCTTCTGATCCAGGAAACTCAAAGGTCCCCAAACAGATTCATTCCAAAAAAATCCTGCCCAAGAAAAATTATAGTTAAATTTGCAAAGCTCAGAGACAAAGAGAGAATTCTACAAACAGCAAAAGAAAAGCATCAGGCCATTTCCGCATCAGACTAACAGCAGCCTTCTCAACTGAAACCTTACAGGCCAGAAGAAAGTGAAATGATATATTCAAAATACTAAAAGAAAAAAATTGCAAGCTAAGAATTCTTTTGTTTGTCTGGGAAATACACTGAAGGAAAGCTTTCAGAAGTGAGGGAGCAATAGTGTATTTCCCAAACAAATGAAAGTTGTGGTAGTTCGCCGCCTATGACCAACCCTGCAAGAAATTCTCAACAGAGTCCTTCATCTCGAATAATGATAGCCACTATCACATATACACAAGAAAGAGCAAAACCCACCCTTAAAACAAAAATGCCAGCAAGAAAGAGAAAGAAATTAAATTATGCAACCTCAAATTTCCAACTAACATTGAAGAAGAGAAATAAAAGAGGAAGTAATGATTAAATGAAAGCAATTAAATAACAAGAATTAAACAATACCTGTCAATAACTACCCTAAATGTGAATAGATTAAACTCCCCATTCAAAAGACACAGACTGACTGATTGGATTAAAAAGCTAGACCCAAGTATATGCTGTCTCCAAGAGACCTACCTCACCTGTAGAGACACACAGACTAAAAGTGAAGGGATGAAAAAAGATATACCATGTAAATGGAAACCCAAAACAAGCAGGACTAGCTATTCTTATATTGGACAAAATTGACCAAACCAAAAAACATAAAAAGACAAAGAAGACCACTATATAATGATAAAGGGATCTATCCAACTAGAAGACATAACAATCATAAATATATATACACTCAATACTGGAGCATCCAGATATATAAAGCAAACACTCTTAGACCTAAAGAAAGAAATAGGACCTAATACGTTAATAGTGGGTGACGTGAACACCCTTCTCCCAGTATGGGACAGATCTTCCAGGCAACAAATCAACAAAGATGCACAGTATTTATTCTACACCTTAGACCAACTGGACCTGGCAGATATATACAGAACATTTTACCCAATAACTAAAGAATGTACTTTCTTCTCATCAGTTCATGGAATATTCTCCAGGGTAGACCACATATTAGGTCACAAATCTAGTCTCAGCAAATGTAAACATATTGAAATCATTTCAAGTATCTTTTCAGATCACAATGGACTAAAACTGGAAATTAATAGCAAGCAAAACTCTGGAAACTATACAAATATGTGGAAACTAAATAATAGGCTCCTGAATGACCTATGGGTCCAAGGAGAAATTAAACAGAAAATCAAAAAATTTCTCAAAACAAATGAAGAAAAAGATACATCATACCAAGACCTGTTGGATACAGTAATAGCAGTACTATGAGGGAAATTTATTGCAATAAACACTTACATCAAAAGAATGGAAACACTTCAAATAAATGACCTAACACTATGCCTCAAAGAACTTGAAAAACAAGAACAATCAAATCCTAAAAGTAGTAGATGGAAAGAAATAATTGAGATCAGAGCAGAACTAAATGTTAGAGACCCAAAAAACAATAGAAAAGATCAATGAAAAAAAGAGTTGGTTTTTTGAGAAGATAAATAAAATAGACAAACCATTAGCTAGGTTAAAAAAAAAAAAAAAAACAGAAGGGAGAAGACCTAAATAACAAAAATCAGAACTGAAAAGGGAGACATTACAACTGATACCACAGAAATATGAAGAATTATAAGAGACTATTATAAACAACTGTATGACAACAAATATGAAAACCTGGAAGATTCGGATGAGTTTCTAGACACATACAAACTACCCAGAGTGAACCAAGAAGAGATAGACAACCTAAACAAACCAATAACGAGCAATGAGACTGAAGTAGAAATCAGCAATCTTCCAAAAAAGAAAAGTCCACGTCCAGAAGTCTTTACAGCTGAACTCTATCAAACTTTTAAAGAGGAGTTAATACCAATTCTCCTCAAACTATTCCAAACAGTTGAAAAAGAAGCTACTCTCCCAAACTCGTTCTATGAGGCCAACGTAACTCTGCTACATCACATCACATCACATCAGAAACTCAAGGACAAAAACCATATGATTATCTCAATAGATGCTATAAAAAGCATTTGATAAAATTCAACATCCCTTCATGATAAAGACTCAACAAATTAGGTATAGGAGGAAAGTATCTCAACATAATAAAAGCCATCTATGACAAGCCCACCACCAGTACCATTCTGAATGGGGAAAAACTGAGGGCTATTCCCTTAAGAACAGGAACAAGACAGGATGCCCACTCTCACCACTTCTATTTAACATAGAACTGGAGGTACTAGCCAGAATAATCATGCAACAGAAAGAGATAAAGGGAATCTAGATTGGAAAAAATGAAGTCAAATTGTCCCTATTTGCAGATGACATGATATTATATATAGAAAAACCTAAAGACTCTATCAAAAAACTCTTAGAGCTGGTTAATAGTTTCAGTAACGTTGCAGGATTCAAAATAAATGCCCGAAATCAGTTGCATTTATATACCGAAATAATGAGCTAACAGAAAGAGAAATAAAGTAAGCCCATTTACAACAGTCACATAAAAAAATAAAATACCTAGGGATCAATTTAACCAAGCAGGTGAAAGATCTCTACAATGAGAACTACAAACCACTACTGAAGGAAAATAAAGATACAAAAAGATGGAAAGATATTCCATCCTCTTGGATTAGAAGAATTAACATTGTGAAAATGTCTGTACTACCTAAGCAATCTACAGATTCAGTTCAATCCCCATCAAAATATGAATGACATTCTTCACGGAAATGGAAAAAAAAATCTTCATCTTCATATAGAAAAACAAAAGACACTGAATAGCTGAAGAAATCATTAGTAAAAAAAAAAATAAAACCAGTGGCATTACACTACCTGTACTACAAAGCTATAGTAACCAGAACAGCAGGGTACTGGCATAAAAGTAGACACTCAGACCAGTGTAGCAGAATTGAGAACCCCGAAATCACTCCTCAGGCTTAAAGCCATCTGATATTGGACAAAGGCAATAAAAATCTACATTTATGAACAGACTGACTCTTCAATAAGTGGTGCTGGGAAAATTGGGTATCTATATGCAGAAGAATGAAACTGGATATGCACCTCTCAGCATATACTAAACTCAACTCAAAATGGATTACAGACTTATGTATAAGACCTGAAACTGTAAAATTCCTAAGGAAAAATATATGTGAAACACTTCAGGAACTAGTTCTGGGCACAGACTTTATGAACATGAGCCCAAAAGCACAAGCAACAAAAGAAAAAATAAATGAATGGGACTCTATCAAAATAAAAAGCTCTTCACAGCAAAAGAAACAATCGACAGAGTGAAACGACAACCTACAGAGTGGGAAAAAATTTTTGCTAACTATGCATCTGACAAAGGATTAATATTGATTATATGCAAGGAACTCAAGCAACTATACAGTAAAAAAATAAATAAATAAAAATAACCCAATTAAAAAATGGGCAAAGGAGCTGAATAGACATTTTTGAAAGGAGGACATACAAATGGCCAATAGGTACATGAAGAAATGTTCAACATCACTAGTCATCAGGGAAATGCAAATAAAACCACATTGAGATTTCACCTCACCCCAGTTAGACTGGCTATAATCAAAAAGACCGTGAATAACAAATGCTAGGTAGGGTGTGGAGAGAAGGGAATGCTCCTGCACTGTTGGTGGGAATGTAAATAAGTACAACCACTATGGAAAACAGTATGGAGGCTTCTCAAACAACAACAGATAGATCTTCCATATGATCCAGCAATCCCACTTCTGGGTATATACCCAGAGGAATGGAAATCATCATGTCAAAGTGATACCTGCACTCCCATGTTCATTGCAGCTCTGTTTACAATAGCCAAGATATGGAACCAACCTTAATGTCCATTGATGGATGATTGGATAAGGAAACTGTGGTGTATATACACCACGGAATACTACTCTGCCATAAAAAGAATGAAATTCTCCCATTTGCAACAACATGGATGAGCTTGGAGAAACACGTTGAGTGAAATAAGCAAAGCACAGAGGGATAAATACTGTATGCACTCTCTCATAAGTGGGAGCTAAGAGTGAAAGAAGGAAGGAAAGAAAGACCACAGTGGTGTGTTGGACTTGCAGAGGGAGAGAACATACCTAGGGATACAAAGTGTAGTGGGAGAAAGGGGGAGGGGGCGGGAGGTTGGGGATAACTGGATGGGAGACATGGGGCACAATCACAGTTTGTGGTAATGGGCATGATGCCAGTATGGATATGGACTTCACATCTTGGACACGAGGGGTGACAATCAGCTTTGTATGTCATGAATATTCATAACCAAAAATAAAAATAAAAAATAAAAAAAATCAATAAAAATGGAAATAAATAAATAAGAAATTGGAAAATAGCCTAAAATGAGATTATTATTCTTAAGAAATGAAAAAACAATGAGGCACACCTTATGACAGCCCATGTTTTCTAACTGACAGTATTTTCTTAGCCACATAAGCCTGTATGGGTGTAACAGAAATTTTTGTTGTTTTGTTTTCTTCTGGGGTGGAGTGGAGGTGCTGGGCAGTGACTTGTGGAAGTTGATATCTTTAGGGAAGAATACAAGAGTGGCAGAGGGGCGAGAGCCACTTAGATAATGAGCAAAATAAATATCTTTAAGGGTACCTTTGAGTATTTGGCTGTACATATTTAGAGTGAAATTCAACAATGACAGTCAAAGAACAACTATCAAAGATCCATAGGGTAGAGAACAATCAGTTTATGACGTCCTGGGAAGTGTGACTACAGCTAAAGTAGTCCTAGAGTAATACCTACCTTTTCTCTATTCTAAAAATTTAGAAGAGAAGCCCTGAATGATTCAAGTTCATGCAAAAGTAAATTAACCAACTGAAAATGCTTTTTAAAAGAAGACTAAGTGAATGCACACAAAACATTCAAAATCTTTAGCTTACAATTAAAACATTAGTAGATATTCAAAGTAGCAAAAAGTGAAATACACAACTGAAAGAAAAATCAAAAATAAACACATAGGAAAAATAAGGTCAATGAACAATAAGTAAGATAAACAGAAAGAAAAAAAACCCAAGATACATTAACATCAAATTATTATGGAAAACTGGATAAAAAATATCAGAAAAGAAGCTAGGAAAAAAAGATACCACTACATAAAAGAGAACAAAGGAAAGAATAACCAATATAACTTAGCAAAAAACATTGAAACAAGAAGGCAATAAAATGATAATTTTAAAGTGCTTATAGACAAAAAGTACCTGTCAACATAAAATGATATATAGTCAGTATGTTCTTCTGCTGGTTACCACTGCTAATGTTATGAGTACATAATTACGTATGTTGATACTCCAGTGCTGAATCTTGGAATTAATAAGAGCATTTGTTTGAATTGCCTCAAATTCTAACTATGGATTATTTATAAACATATAATTTAATTTTTAAAAGGTCATGACTTTCCTTGTTATCTTTTTGTCATTGATTTCTAATATAATTATACTGTAGTTAGGAGACACAAGATGAATAAATTCAATCTTTCAAAATCGGTTCAGGCATTTTTATGTCCTAAACATGGTTGGTTTGAGAAATGACCTGTGTGTCCTTGAAAAGAATATAAGTTTTGTCGTTGGTTGTTTTGTACTCTGTATAAATATTGGATAAATTTATTAGTGTTGTTCAGATCTTCTTTAACCGCAGTGATTTTTTTTTTTTCTGCTTCTCTTACTAGAGTAAGTAGTGCCATATTTCTACTGTGATTGTGGATTTGTTGATCTTTAATTTTTATGTCAATTATTGAAACTTTTTACTTTAATATAAAGTTAGCTTTATATGTAGTTGTAAAAATTATAAAGATATCCGTAATATATAATTTACTTATATAACAGATATATATCATACATTTAATATTGTATAGTATATATGACATTATATAGTATACAATATATTACATATTAAATTTTTTATATGGCATATATATTTATATTGGAGTTTATTGGTATTGGTATTTTACTACCTTATGTAAAGTATAGAAACCTTATTTATATTTAATTGCTTTTACCCTTTTACCTTATGAAATATAACTGACCTAAGTATTTCCTCCATATACACTGAAAATCACATCATACGATGTGGTAATATTTGCTTTAACCTGCAAATATTATCCTAGGAAAAGAAATCCTAGGAAAAGAAAATCTATTATATTTATTTATACTTTAAGCCTTCCTTATGTTCCTCCTTCATTTCTGAAATTCTATGTTCTCTATCATTTCCCTTCTTTTTAGAAAAATTCTTTAGCAATTTCTTAAATTCTTTTATTTTTATTTATTTTTTATTGAAAAAGATTTGTACACATTTGTGAGGTAGAGCTGAATATCAATACCTGTGTACAATGTGTGATGATCAAATCAGGATAATAAGTGCATTCATCATTACAAAATGTAATCATTCCTTGTATCCATTAACCAATATCTCTCTAACCCCCTCCACCTCCCCCTTTCCCACCTCTAGTAACCACAGTTCTGTTCCCTCCTTCTGAAAGTTCAACACATTATTGTGATTGTTTGTCTTTCTTCCCTTCCTTCTTTTCTTCCTTCCTTTTTCCTTTTTTTCTTTCTTTCCTTCCCTCCCTCCCTCCCTTCCTTCCTCTTCTCTCTCTCTCTTTCTTTCTTTCTCTCTTTCTTTTCTTTCTTTCTTTCTTTCTCTCTTTCTTTCTTTCTTTCTTTCTTTCTTTCTTTCTTTCTTTCTTTCTTTCTTTCTTTCTTTCTTTCTTTCTTTCTTTCTTTCTTTCTTCAGCTCACATTTATGAGTGAGTACATGCAGAATTTCTCTTTCTGTGCCTGGCTTATTTGACTTTACATAATTTTCTCTAAGCTCATCCACATTGCTGCAAATGACAGAATTTCAATTTTTTTTTCTTTCTTTTATGGCTGAGTAGCATTCCATTGTGTATATACCCCACACCACATTTTCCTTACCCAGTAAGTAGTCTGACAATGGGCATTTAGGTTGGTTCCATATCTTGACTATTGTAAATAGAGGTGTGATAAATGTGAGAGTGCAGGTATTCCTTCTGTGATTTCCATTCCTTTGGGTATAAACCCAGCAGGGGGATTGCTGGATCTTATGTCAGTTCTGACTATAGTTATATGAGAAAACTTCATACTGGTATCCATAACGGCTGTACAAATTTATAGTCCCATTAACAGAGGAGAAGGGTTCCCCTTTCTCCACACCCTCAACACCATTTGTTATTCTCTGTCTTTTTTATAATAACCAAACTGTGGTGAGATAATATATCAGTGTGGTTTTGATTTGCATTTCCATGATGATAAGTGATGTTGAACATTTTTTCATATACTTGTTGTTGGCCATTTGTGTGTCTTCTTTGGAGAAATGTTTATTTGATTCCTTTGCCCATTTTTTAACCTGATTTTTTTTTTTTAACTGTTAAGTTGCTTGAGCTCTTTGTATGTTCTGGATATTAGTCCCTCGTCTGACATATAGTTTGCAAATACTTTCTCTGATTGTGTAGGTTGTCTCTTCACTCTGTTGTTTCCTTCACTATGCAGAAGCTTTTTAGTTTCATATAATCTCATGTTTATTTTATTTTGTTGCTTTGCATCAGAAATCTTATTTATAAAGTCTTCTCCCAGTCCTACATCATAAAATGTTTCCCCTACGTTTTCTTCTAGGTGTTTTACAGTTTCAGGTCTTATATTTCAGTCTTTAATCTATTTTGAGTTTATTTTGGTCTATGGAAAGTTATATGGGTCTAGTTTCATTCTTCTACACATAATATCCAGTTTTCCCAGCACCATTTTCTGAATAATCTGAAGGAAATAGATAAATTTCTGGAAAAACAAATTACCAAGACCGAATCCAGAAGAAACAGAAAATGTGAATAGACCAATGACGAGTGATGACATTGAAAAAGTAATTAGTCGTCTCCCAATAAAGAAAAGTCCAGGCCCAGATGGCTTCACTGCTGAATTCTACCAAACATTTAAAGAAGAATTAATGCCAATATTTTTCAATATATTCCAAAGACTGAAAGAGAATTTATTCTCCCAAACTCATTCTATGATGCTAGCATCACCCTGATATGAAAATCAGACAAAGACACAACAAAGAATAAAACTACGGGAAAATCTTTGATGAACAAATCCTTAAGGAACATAGATGCAAAAATCTTCAACAGAATATTAGCAAATAGAATACAGCAGCACTCAAAAGGATTATACACCATGATCAAGTGGGATTTATCCCAGGGATGCAAGGATGGTTCAGCATGTGCAGATTAATAAATCTGATACACCACATCAAAAAAATCAAGGACAAAAATTATATGATTATTTCTATAGACACAGAAAAATCATTTGACAAAATTCAGCATCACTTCATGATAAATATTCTCATAAATTAGGTATAGAAGAAAAGTATCTCAACACAAAAAGAATCCCACCACTGGCATCCTGAATGGGGAAAAGTTGAAAACTTTTCCTTTAAGAACAGGAAAAAGACAAGGATGCGCACTCTCACACTTCTATTCAACATAGTATTGGAAGTATTAGTTCAGCAATCAGTGAAGAGAAAGAAAGAAAGGGCATCTAAATTAGAAAAGAGGAAGTCAAATTTTCCCTATACAAAATAAATACACAAAAATCAGTAGCGTTTTTATAAGACAACAATGAAGAAGCAGAAAAAGAAATCAAGAAATCAAGCCCATGTACAATAGCTACCTATCTACCTAAATAAATAAATAATAAAATACCTAGGAGGTGAAAGATCTCTACAATAAGAACTACAAAACACTGCTGAAATTAAAGAGGACACCAAATGAAGACATTCCATGTTCATGAATTGGAAGAAGTAGCATTGTGAAAATATTCCTAGTCCTAAAGTGATCTACAGATTCTATGCAATCCCCATCAAAATACCAATGACATTCTTCTCAGAAATATAAAAAAAAAATCTTAACATTTATATGGAACAATAAAAGATCCTGTATAGCCAAAGCAATTTGGAGCAATAAACAAACAAACAAACAAATAAATAAATGAAATGAAATGAAACATAAAACCAGAGGCATTACTCTACCTGACTTCAAAAAATCCTACAAAGCTATAGAAACCAAAACAGCATGGTACTGGCATAAAAACAGATACATACACCAATGGAACAAAATAGAGAGCCCAGAAATTAACTCATGTACTTACAGCCAACTGATCTTCAACAAAGGTACCAGGAACATACATTGGGGAAAGGACATTTCTTAAATCTTAAGAACCTCTTACAAAAATTCTTTAGCACTTTGTTAGGATTGCTAACAACTTTTTAAAAAAATCACTTTGTCTATAAATGTCTTTATTTCTTTTACATTTCTGAGGGATATTTTATTAAGTATCAAATTCACTGTTGACAGTGCTTTTCTTTCAGTGTTTGATGTTATACCCTTTCCTTCTGGCCTGCATCATTTTAGATGGGAAATCTGCTGTAAATTTTTGGTCCTCTGTAAGTAATGTCCTCTTTCTCTCTGGAAGTTTTCAAAATGTTTCTCTGTATTTAGTTTTAAGAAGTTTAATTAGGATCTTGTGGTGTGGATTTCTGTTGATTTATCCTATAGTGATTCACTCAGCTTCTTGAATTTATTTATGCCTTTCTCCAAGTTTTGGAAATTTTAGCAATTATCCCTTGAATATTTTTTCAGTATCTCTCTTATTTCTTTAGATAAGAATCGTATACCCGAAGATTCACATAGTCTTCCTCCGTAATATGACCGTTAACTCTTGTTATCCCACAGATCCCAGAGACTCATCATGTTTTTTAGTATATCGTCTCTGTTTTCCAGAGCACATAACTTCTATTGATCTGTTCTCTAGTCATTGATTATACTATCATTCATCCCCATTGCACTATTGAGCAAATCCAGCACATTTTTAAAATTGTTATTTTATTTTTCAGTTCTATAATTTCCATGTGATTTTTATGACTTCTATTTCTTTGCTGAGATACTCAATTTGTTTTTTCCAAAAATGTGTCATCACTTGCTGACATATTTTTATGATGCCTTCTTTAAAATCCTTCTAGTTTATTCCAGCATCTGTGTCATATAGGTATTGGCATATTTTTTTGTCCTTTCCCATTCGAGTTGTGATTGGTCTGATTCTTGGTATAAATGGTGATTTTCTATTGTATTCTGGATGTTGGGGTATTATATTATGAAACTCTTCTTTTTTATCAAAAGTCTTTTTTTGTAGGTGCAGCATCATGGTTGGGTGGGGCACATGTTCAGCTTCTCACTGTGAGCCACTCTTCACTTACACTGATTTATACTGCATCATTGCCAATGAGCAGGGTGGGAATTCAGACCTCACAGCCTTGCTAACATCATCCCTGTAAAAGTGGGGCACCAACTCTTAGTGCCTCATTACTTTTAGTGAAGATGTAAGCTCTGATGCCCACTGGGCATTGCTGAAACCAGGGGAGGTTAGGGAGAGAAGTGGAGTATAAAACAGCCCACTTCAAGCCACCTTGTTTTGCCCTGTTGATGCTAGGTAGATCCCTTCAGGGGACAGGGTAAAGCTCGGTGGTGACTAGCCCTGCTTCTCACCACTTCATTAAGTCTTGCAATTGCTGATTGGAGGAGGAGGCTCAGCTTGCTAATGAACCCCCTTGATAGTCCTTGATTAAAGCATAAGAAAGTAAGAGGTAGATAACTGAGACATCCAATGTTATTTTAATTTATGATAGCTTTTACTGATTTAGAATTAATACGTATAAAACTATTTTATGTTTATAAAGTATATCTGAAAATTAGTTTTGACAAGATGGAAATATATTTCAATCATTTTAAACATATGTCTTGACAACAAAAGTTTTATTTTATAAAGTCATATATTATAAAAATAATAAGAAAAAAAACAAGAAAGTCTATTTTAAATGTTAATGAAATAAAGTGTGTACTCATAAAACTCCAGTATTTATTTGAAGAATTTAGTCTAGCACCAGAAAGAAATGTATTTATCAGGCTGTTAAGAGCGATAAGTGAAAACCGAGCTTAGGTTCAAAAGGAAGATATCTGAAGTGCCTTCACTGTTTTGGCACTAATTGGTCATTTTGAGCTCAGGGAGTTTTCAGGATTGACATAAAAAAAATGAAATCTATTGTTTAGTCACTGATAATTAGGGCAGGAAAAAGGAAAGACAATCCTACTTGTTTGAAAGATTTGGGATTTTTGCAACATCTCTTTAGAAATAACCTCTGCACAAAATATGTTTACTGTTTTTGTCTTTCTTAAACAAATCATGATTGGTGACAAATGTAATACCATGGACAAACATATTATTGGCTTCTGTATTTAAAATATAAGCAAGTAGTATTTATTTAAAGCCTTTATTTCCCACTTTTGTAAATGGTAAAATTACAGCTTCACAACAGATGACATTTTAGGTATTCTATCAGTCTGAATGGTCTTAAAACTTCACTTGTCAATATGTCCAATAGAAGACACAGATGTTTAGCTAGTTTTCATCAACTTCCTTCCATTCTACAAAAGAACAATGAAAATAGGACAGATTCATTAGAAGCATGACTTCTAACAAATGGAATATAAGGTAGCCTCATTACTAAGATTCTTTTCCTAAAGCAATTTTTGAAAAATATTAGATGTTGATACATATGAAAGCCTTGTGTTTTTCTAAGACAGGTCATGCTGATAAGTCTTTCCCTGCAATCCTGAAAACAATGCAGGTGAAATTGTAGCAAATCGTTTTATCCAATTTGCAGTGTGTCATCCAATTAGATCAAGCTTAAACACATTAAACATTGTATTAATGATAAAAAAGATCACATTATTACTATGTTTTGTTGTTTATATCCCCCAAATAGGTAGAAACAATAATTATTTGACTATTTTTTCTTTAACTTAACCAGTAAATATTTACATAATTGCAGTAAGTTTGAGTGTCAGCTGTAGTAATGATTTGAACAAAAAATAATAAAATCTACAATATGTTCAATACATAAAACACAAAAATGTTTTAAGAGAATTGAAGTTGAACACTGCCCTAAAATTTGGGAATTCTCTCTTTTTTCATTTCTCCTGACCTGTTTGGCTGTTCCTACTTAGTAACATATAGTGGGGTGTGTGTGTGTGTGTGTGTGTGTGTGTGTGTGTGAATTTATATATTAATTTTTAGCTCCCACCAATAAGTGAGAACATGTGGTATTTCTCTTTCTGTGCCTGACTTGTTTCACTTAATATAATTCTCTCAAGGTCCATCCATGTTGTTGCAAATGGCTTATTTCAGAAAAATATTAAACGTTCTAAGCACAAGGCATCAAAATGCTGTGTGAGAATTCTTCTTTTGTTAATTTCCTTTGTACGTGATTTAGACAGAGAAACTTTAAAAATAATTCATGATTTTCCTTTCAATGAGGTTTCAGTGTAAATACAGCCTTTCTCTTATCTCTGACTTTGAAATACTGGTCTGGTGTAATGATGTTGCAAATAGAGCCACTCGGGAGGTATCTGATGGAGAGTTATTGTTGAAACACAGAAAATTTTGCAAAAGAGAAGATCATTTGAAGTCCTGGAAGTCAGTGTGTAGTTTATCTCAAGCAGTCAGAACTGACTGGTCACCACAACCTCATGGCTATGTCCCTTGGAGGGAAAGATAAAGTCCACATAAAGAAAGAAAACAGATGTTTTTCATCAAGGACTGTGTGAAACTGAAGCATCATTGTTTTGGGGCCCAGGCAACAAAATATGAGACAAATAAAGAAAGGAGAGTTCTCGCCACTTCAGTGTGGAACAGGGCATGGCTTAGAACCTTGGCATATTAAGTCACAGAAGGACTTTTATCAAAGCCTTCCTTTGTTGTAATGGAGAATACTGGTAGCAGTGCCAAAATACCATCTCAAGTGGCTTCTGAGACAAAAGTCTCAATGAGAAAGACTGGAGGAAAAGGACACAAGAGGATTATGTGTGTGACATAACCTTGAGAGACAAAGAAATAATTTGAAGTGAGAAATTTGAAGAAATCTGATGTTCTATCTTATGCAGATTGGGAAATAAATGGTTCAGTGAAATTTTCCTGGTTACTCTTAATGTGATGTAATTTATACCTATATATGGGAAACAACAGGTTGCATCAGTAATTAAAATGTTTACTCGTTACAAAACATTTCATCGAAACACTTCCTTCCGTAGACATACTTAATCTAGAAAAGATATCAAATGCACCCATATTTATCAAATCCCATCCACAGTAATGGGAACCAACCCATTTTTGCCATGTAACATCTGAGACATATTGTGTTTTAATTTCTCTTCATATCCATAAAGTAAATATGATCTCATTGACACCAATTTGTGTCGTTAACATCACCAGCAAAAGATGTAGAATAATGTAGTAATATTGTTCTTGCTCACATTGGACAAAGGTTGTTTTGTTAATATAAATTAATATATTAATTTAATTCTTACATACTACATTTATAATATTTCTTTCAAAGTTTGTTGCAATTTTTCACCATTTAACTAATTCATTCATTTGTAATATTAACTACTGGCAACTGTACGTCATCAAAAACATATTATCTTACACTGAGAAAGCATTGATATCTGTGGTATATTTTCTTTTTAAAAAAATTTTATTGGTTATGCATATTCATGGGATACAAAGTAAACAATAAATCACTTGTGCCCAAGATGTGGACGGCCAGATCAATGCTGTCGGCATGCCCAATATCTCAAATAGTGATTATTCTCCATGTCCCCCAACCAATTAATCCCTGACATCCCTCCCTCAGTCTCCTCTTCCAACACACACACACTCCACAACCCGAGGTATACTTTCTCCCTCTGCAAGTCCAGTGCACCACTGTGGTCTTTCTTTCCTTCCTTCTTTCTCTCTTAGCTTCCATTTATGAGTGAGGACATGCGGTACTTTTCCCTCTGTGCCTGGCTTGTTTCACTCAACATAATTTTCTCCCACCTCATCCATGTTGCTGTGAATGGGAGAATTTCATTTGTTTTTATGGCAGAGTAGTATTCCATGGTGTATATATACCACATTTTCCTTACCCAATTGTCCATCAATGGACATTTAGGTTGGTTCCATGTCTTGGCTATTGAAAATAGACCCGTGATGAACATGACAGTGCAGGCATCCCTTTGACATGGGGATTTCCATTCCTTTGGGTATATACCTAGAAGTCGGATTGCTGGATCATATGGTAGATCTATCTGTAGTTGTTTGAGAAACTTCCATGCTTAATAATAAGTAAAAAGTAAATACATAGTAGCACTTTGTCTTCTGATAATACCATCTACCCTTCCAAATACATCATGCTTTAAATACTAACACCATTAATAGGAGTGATACTTTTCATTTTTTGAGAGCCAGACCTACAGAGAAGGTTTGCAGTGAATGCAGTTTAGTAAATATGACATGTGTTGCTACTGCTGCTGGGAATATATAAATCAGAAATTTATAATAATCAGATAAAATATAAAGTAGATCCAATTTAGGAAACATTTTTAAGCCTGTTATAGGTGTTCTTTTTAAATTATTTGTTCATTAAACTATTTATTATGTTATTTTTAATTACAAGGCTATGAACCATACGAAAAACTGACCACAATGTATGGAGTAGCAAAGTTAAAAATAAAACATATTAGGCAACTTTTTTGCTAAAATTATAAAACAAAAAGACTTATCATACAATAAAAATACCTTTCCAAACATCTCAAGAGTGAAATATGAAAGGGACAATAGTGTTACAAATATTATTGAGAGAGTTTGTTATTTGAAAATTTTTTTTCTGCTATATGTTGTCTTCGAAAACCAACTACTCATATTAAGAGGTAGTCAAGGGAGGAAGGAAAACTCTACTCACTTCTTTGCAGCATCTCTGAAAGAGCTCCCATAGCCATCAGCCACCTAAAAGAAGAAAACTAAACTAAGTTTGTAGAGGCAGTAGGCTCAATTGAGAGAAAAATTGTCAGTAAGTACCTATTTTGAGAAAATTTTATTCTTTAAACAGCCAGCTCTGAGATATCTTGGAGAAAGCACTAATAGTCTCCTAGTAAAGCTACAGAACTAAGGAGCAATCACACTACAGCTATTAGACCTACTAGCAGCTCTATCCAGCCTCTAAGAGCCCTGTGCTCAATTATGTCAAACACAGTTCAGAGAGTTAAAAGAACAAAGGAAGAAAACGTCCCTTTTGCATTCCCACAAACAATTTTATAAAGACTGAAGAGTATGGGAATTAATCAGGCAAATTTAGTTGGTGAAACTTTTAGAAATATGACCTGAATTATATCACACAAACCTGAATTATATCACATAAACTGAATTATATCACATAAACTGAGATGAAATCGGAGCTTATAGTAATTACTACTTTCAAAAATATAAAATACACGATAGTAGTAGCTCTGTTTATTAAATTTCTGGCACTGTCCTAGGTGCATTATGCCTATTACATCCTTTAAGTGAGATACTAATTATAAAAATAAGCATTTTTATATTTGTTTGTTTTGACCAATGAAGAAATTGACACTCTGGAACACTCCATGTCTTGAATTATTCATGGGTAAATTTGGCTCCAGGAGTCTTCCTACTTCACACACAGACACAAATCCTCACTGTATGAAAGATTTAGGAGGGGGATATTTAAGTGGAATTGAAATAAACGAGGATACATTGCAATAGGCCTCCTAGGCAGGGGAGACTTGAGAGTTTGTGATGAACTCTAGATTCGATTTAACATTCCTCTCGTTGTTTGGATACTTTGCAAAACATATCACCCCTTCCTCCCAATTATTAAATTGAAATATAGAAATACTAGCTCAAGGGCAAATATTCAAGAACCAACTTTTATTAACAACAGAAAAGTTTATGTGAATACTGCAGTTTATACTATTTTCAAATAGAGTATAAAATTTTCCTAAAGACAGTAATAGTATATTTTTCATGTGTAGCCTTTATAATCCCTATTCTAGTATCATAGAAATAAAAGACTCTTAGCAATTATTTTAAATTATTTTGTCTAATATTTTGGGAATCCTAAAGAAAGGAGTTGGATTTAATAATAACAAGTGCCTTTGGGGAAGCTATCAGGATGCCCTGGTCTCTGTTGAAATATTTTATAGATGAAGATAGTGTGTTTCAGTGGCTCAGAACACTATCTTTCATACCTGACTCCCTTTGTTCGAATTCTAGCTCTAGCCTCACTACATCTGTCTAGAAAGTTAGACAGACCCTCAAAGTCTATGTTTTGGCATCTGTAAAATAATGATAATCACCAAATCTATATACAAAGATTTAATGTGGTTTTTAAATTATGCATAAAATTTATTAGAAATACTGCTTAGCACATAGTAATAGCTCAACAATGGCTTATGATTACATTGCCCTCATCATCAAGAGTATTCTAGAATTTTTCAACTCAGTGTGCAATATTTCCTATTGCTGCTATAACAAATTACCACAAACAGTATCTTTCTGCAACATAAAATTCATCTTAAAACCCAGGGGGTCAGATGTACAAAATAGGTGTCACTGGTCAAAATCAAGCTGTCACAGACCTGCATTTCTTCTGTAGACAGTAGGAAGAGTCAGCTCTCTTGCTTTTTCCAGCTCTGAAAGCCACCTGCATTCTTTGACTTATGGGCCCTTCCTCCATCTTTATTTTATTTTTAATTTTTAAATTTTTTTTCAATTTTATTTTATATTTATTTTGGTGGGGTGCAATGTTGTTTCAATACATGCATATATTGCACAATGAATCACTTAGGGAAGTGCAGCTGTCTTTTTGATATATTGATTTCATTTCCTTTAGGTATATACTCAGTAGTGGGATAGCTGGAACGTGAGGTGGATCTATTTTTAGTTCTCTGATGAACCTCCATATTGTTTTCCACAATGGTTGTACCAATTTGCATTCCCAGGAACAATGTAGGAAGATTCCATTTCCTCTATATCCTTGCCAGCATTTGTTATTTTCTCTTTGGTGGATAATAGACATTCTACTTGGGTTGAGATGATATCTCACTGTGGTTTTAATTTGCATTTCCCTGATGATTAGTGATTTTGAGCATTTTTTTCATGTTCATGATGGCCATTTGTATGCCATGTTCTGAAAAAAGTCTCTTCAGGTCCTTTGCTCATTTTTTAATTTGAGTTATTTGGATATTTTTTGTTGTTGAGTTGTTTGAGTTTCATATATATCCTGGATATTAGCCCCTTGTCGAATGTGTAGTTTGCCAACACTTTCTCCTATTTGGAAGGTTGTCTCTTCACTTTGTTGATAGCGTCCCTTGCTGTGCAGAAGGGATGTAGTCCCATTTGTGTATTTTTGCTTTAGTAGCTTGTGCCTTTGTTGTCTTGTTGATGTAGTCCCATTTGTGTATTTTTGCTTTAGTAGCTTGTGCCTTTGTTGTCTTGTTCATAAAATCACTGCCCACTCCCATTGTGTGTAGTGTTTCCCCTATGTTTTCTCCCAGTAGTTTCATAGTTTCAGGTCTTAAATTTAGTTTTTAGTCCATTTTGAGTTGATTTTTGTTTATGGTGAGAGATAAGGGTCTAGTTTTGATCTTCTGCATGTGGATATCCAGTTTTCTCAGCACCATTTACTGAAGAGGCTGTCCTTTCCCCACTGTATATTCTTGGCACCTTTGTTGAAAATCAGCTGGATGTTAAGTGCATGGGTTTGTTTATGGACTCTCTATTGGTCTATTTTGTCTATTTTTATGCCAGTACCATGACTTTTTGGTTACTGTAGCTTTATAGTATATTTTGAAGTCAGGAAGTTTGATGGCTCCAACTTTGTTCTTTTTGTTCAAGATTGCTTTAGACATAGAGGGAATTTGTGGTTCCATACAAAATTTAAGATCCTTTTTTTCTATTTCTGTGAAGATTATTATCAGTATTTTGATAGGGATTGCATTGAAGGTGTAGATTACTTTGGGTAATATGGACATTTTGATGATGTTAACTCTTCCAACCCATGAACATGGGATATCTTTCCATTTATTTGGGTGCTCTTCAGTTTTTTTCACCAGTATTTTATAGTTTTCATTGCAGAGGCCTTTCACCTCCTTGGTTAAATTTACTCCTAGGTATTTCGTTTTTTTTGGTAGCCATTGTGAATGGGATTACTTGATGTTTTTCTTCCGCTATTTTGCTATTGGCATATAGGGAGGCTATTGATTTTTGTGTGCTGATTTTGTATCCCGCCAATATAGTGAATTTACTTATTAGTTCTAGTAATTTTTTTTGTAGAGTCATTAAGGTTTTCTATGTATGGGATCATGGCATCTACAAATAGGGGTAGTTTGACTTCCTCCTTTCTGGTTTGGATGCCCTTTATTGCTTTCTCTTTCTTTATTGCACTAGCTAGAACTTACAGAACTATGTTGAATAAGAGTGGAAAAATTGTGCATCCATGTCTTTTTCCAGATCTTAGAGGCAATGCCTTCAATTTTTGTTCATTCGGTATGATTAGCTGCGATTTTGTCATACATGGCCTTTATTGTGTTGAGGTACATTCCTTCTGTACCTAGTTTATTGAGTGTTTTTATCTTGAAGGGGTGTTGGATTTTATCAAATGCTTTACTGCATCTATTGAAATGACCTTTTTTTCCCTTTATTCTATTGATGTGGTGTTTCACATTTATTGATTTGTGTGTGTGGAACCATCCTTGAATCCCTGGGATGAATCCCACTTGATTATGGTCAATAATATTTTTGATATGTTGTTGGAATCTTGTTTGTTAGTATTGTGTTGAAGATCTTCACATCTGTGTTCATTATGGATATTAGCCTGTAGTTTTCTTTCCATGTTTTATCATTTTCTGATTTTGGTATCAAGTTAATGTTGGCCTTACAGAATGAGTTGGAATGTATTCCCTCCTCCTCATCTTTTTGGAAGAGTTTGAGAAGAATTGGTATTCATGTTTTAAATGTTTGGTAGAATTTGGCAGTAAAGCCATCTGGTCCTGGGGTTTTCTTTGTTGGGATAAATTCTATTAGTTCTTCAACCTTATTACTTATTATTGGTCTGTTTAGGCTTTCTACAACTTCATGGTTCAATTCTGGTAAGTTGGATGTGTCCAGGAATTTATTCATTTCTTCTAGGTTTTCCAGTTTGTTTGCATATCGTTGTACATAGTAGTCTCTTATGGTCCTTTGTATTTCATTTTAGTTGTAATACCTCTTTTTTTCATTTCTGATTTTATTTGAGTCCTTTCTCTTTTCTACTTTGTTAATCTAGATGAAGGTTTGCCAAATTTGTTTAAGTTTTTGGAAAACCAACTCTTTGTTTCATTGATCTTTTGTATTTTTTTTTTAATTTCTAATTCATTTATTTCTGCTCTGATCTTTGTTATTTCTCTCCTTCTTGTGATTTTGGATTTGGTTTGTTCTCGTTTTTCTAGTTCCTTGAGGTACAATGTTAGGTTATTTATTTGGAGTCTTTCTTCTTTTTTAAAATTGATAATGTAGAGTTTATTAAATTAAAAAGTATTCACTTTATTTTTCAGGATTTATCTATTTATTTTAGTTTTTTAAATATTGTTTATTTTAAGCATATTATTATTACAAATCATATTTTTTAATATATATATCCTTTACCCAATCTATCCCTCCCCAAACCATCCACCCATAGGTTCTGGTATGTTGTGTTTTCATTTTCATCTGTCTCCAGGAATACTTTAATTTTCTTTTTGATTTCTTCTTTGACACATTCACTTTTTAGGAGCATGTTGTTTAATTTCCATGTATCTGTACATTTCCTAGTGCCCCTTTTGTTATTGATTTCTACTTTTATTCCATTGTGGTCCAGCAAGGTAGTTGATATGATTTCAAATTTTAAATTTTTTTCAGGCTTTTTTCGTGACCTAACATACAGTTTGTTCTAGAGAATGTTTTGTTTTTCAGTGGTTAATTTTAGTATTTCTCATAAGTTTTTTATTATGGATACCATGAGGCTTACAAAAAACATATTACATTATACTAGATTATTTTAGACTAGTAACAACTTAACTTTGATACCTAAGAAAAAAGAAAAAACTAAAGCCAACTCTATAGTTTGGCATCATTCACCGCCCCCCTCACTATATGACATTTTGTTCTTTCAAATTACATCTTTTAATATTGCCTATCTCTTATACAGTTATTATATTTGTTGTGGTCTTATTAGGCTTGTCCTTTAATATCCATACTAAGGATGTAAACTGTTGATTCACTACCCTCATGACATTGGAGTATGATGAGATTGTCTGTAAACTTACTTTACTAATGAGTTATATACCTTCAAATGTTTTATTTTTGCTTCTTAGTGATATCCTTTTTCAGATTAAAGAACTCATTTAGTATTTCTTGTAAGGCAGATCTACTGTAGATGAATTTCCTTAGCTTTTTTTTTTCTTAGAAAGACTTATTTCTCCTTCATATTACAAGGTTAGTTTTGCCAGATAGAGAATTCTTAGCTGACACTCTTTTACTTTCAGCACTCTGAATATATCATCCCATTCTCTTCTGGCCTGTAGGGTTCCTACTGAGAAATCTGCTGAGAGAAATATTTGGGCTCCTTTGAATGTTATGTGCTTCTTTTCTCTTGCTGCTTTCGGTATCCTTTCTCTGTCTTTGGTTTTTGATAACTTGATTATGATGCACCTTGGGGTGTTCCTCCTTGGACTGAATTTGACTGAAGACCCGTGAGCTTCCCGTACTTTGTTGCCGTCATCTTTTTCCATCCTTGGGAAATTTTCAGGCATTATTTCCTTGAATATGCTTTCTACGTTTCTTCCTTTTTCTTCTCCTTTAGGTTTGCCAATTATGTGGAGGTTATTTCACTTGAGGGAGTCCCATATTACTGTATTTTTGTTTCTTTTTCTCTTTTTTTTGCTCCTCTGATTTGATAATTTTGTATATTTTATCTTCAAGCACACAGATTCTTTCCTTAGTTTGATTAAGTCTGCTGTTGGAGCTTTCTACTGAGTTTTTTAATTCAGAAAATGTATTCTTTATTTCTAGAACTTCTACTTGGTGTCTTAAAATTGATTCAATTCTTTTGTCAAGTTTCTCATTCTGCTCCTGGATTTGTTTTCCAGATTTCATTTAATTTTCTGTCTGTATTTCCTTGTGAATCTCTGAACATCCTTAAGAGGGCTATTCTGAATTCTCCGTCAGACATTTCATAAGTCTGCTGTTCTTCTGGGTCCATTGCTGGTGCTTGGTTTGTTTCCTTTGATGGTATCATGTATTTTCATCCTTTCTTGATATTTGTGTCTTTACATTGATACCTGGGCATTTGAAGGGACTGCTACTTCCTCTAGGTTTTAAAGTATCCTTCGTTAAAATATTCTTTGTTAAAATTCATTGTTAAAGACCTTTACTGGTTAATATCATAGCTTTTGACTCTGATCTGTGTTTTTTTCCCCAGTCGTGTGTTGGATTATTACCTACCACCACCACTTAAACTAATTTATTATTCTTTGGCTAATTCCAAAATTGGGGGAACTTCCTGTAGAGACCAGAACTTGAGCCCTTTAATTGAGTTAAACTATTTCTTTGCTGCTGATTCTCTGGGGAAGGTATTTGTGTGGATCAGATTTTAATTTTCAGCCTTTTAATAACTTCTGGGTTTTGCGAGGTCAGATACAACTGGGCTGTGTGGAAATTCTGGCCCAAGACTGGGTCTTTCTAGCAAACTGTGCCCCCTGCAGTTCCAGCTCCCTAACCAATCTCCACTGAGTGGGCCTGTGCCAATCAGAAGGCAGATCCTCTGCCCACACTGCAGTCCAATGTTTTTTCTATGGGCCAGCCTCCCCCCAACACACTCCAAGTGCTTCCCATGGGACAGGCCATGTGCAATAAATCAGCACTCTGTAGGTGGCTCCTATCTTTTGTGGGCTACTTCCCCTTGCTCCTATGTGAGTACAGAGGGATTCTGTCTGTGGTCTCCCTGGACTGGGGGCTGGCACAGTGTGCTCTGAGTCCCTCTTTTCTTCTGTAGACTACAGGCAACTTTATGCAAAAGGCACAGAGGCTTCCACTCTGTGTGCTACAACTTCTTCCTACTCCACACTGGGGCATGCCCTGAGTGGCTGGGGCTCTAAGTGGTCAGAGCAGTTCATTGTTTCTCTCACCATGGCTTCTCCCCTCTTCATGAATTCCACAGTTCATTCCTTATCTTCCCCTTAGCTCAAGTAGTCCCAGGTTGGCAGTCTTTGCTTATTTATTAACAGTTGTAAATTGATCAGTTGAGGTAGAGAGTGAAGCTGGTGATGGTCTATTTCACCATCTTGATGATGTCTCTCTTCCTCCATCTTTAAAGTCTAAAGCAGAGCATCTTCAGCTCTCTCTCAAACTCTGACCCTCTTGCCTGTTGCTTCTACTTACAAGGACCCCATGTGATTATACTGTGGTCACTTGGATAATCCAAGACGTATTCCCATTTCAAGATTCCTAATTAAGCACACCTGCAAAATTCCTTTTGCCATGTAAGGTTCAGGGAATGAGAAAGTGGATATCTTAAGGGGGTGAGAGAGAGGTGATTATTCTGCCTACCAAAGTGCCCATGGTGAATTCAATATTGGCTTTATTCTCTTCAATAAACTCAGCATGATACATATACATAACAGATAATGAGATGTATTAAGTTCATTACTTCAACTAATCATGATATCTATTTTGGTGTATTTTAAATAATTGCCAGGATCTATTTAGGATATTATACCTAAGTAAAGAATATTTGGTACAACATATAAACCATTTTGAAATTTTAGACTTTATAATTTCATTAACATGACACAACTGCTAAAGGTAGGCAGAGATTGATTAAGTGCACAAGCATAAACTCTTAATGACATCTCATTGATATCCACTTAATTGTTGCTGTATCCAGGGGATGTCTCTGTGAGTACTACTCCATAATTCAAAAGGGTAAAGCATTTTGTGAATGCCATCAAATCAATTACTTTTTGTCCATTTTGGGGGGCCAATAAGGCAGAGAATTAACCTCCAACTAATTTCCAAAGTCATTTACAAGCTGATGGTCAAGTTACTTACTGCTACAAGCACTGGACCTGTGGAGCATTTGCAGAAATGCAAGTTGTAGGGTGCAAGAAACATATCAGATGTGTCATGACAGTATTTAAAATGTATCTGATTATTCTAAGCTCTCAAAATCTCATAAGGTTCAGAAACTTTGAATTTGAATTTTGTTGTTAAATAAGTCTCTAAAGCCAATAGGAGATTTTTATGTTCTCTATAGAAAATTAAAGTCTTATATTCACTTGGTTAAATTATTTCAAAATTTACTTTATTATTAAAGTTAAATGTTAATGTTAAAATCTGAATATAGGTTAATATTACATTAATTTTTTTTTTATAAAAGGCATAAAACATTCCTATATATTTTGGCTTTTGTAAATGATGAGTTATAGAAAAGAAATCAATTGCCTAAGATAAAAAAATACATTTCATAATGTCTTAATAGATTTCATTGTTCAGTTACATTTTAAGTTCTAAGCTATTGAAGAAGATCATTCAAATAAATTAACTGTTATACATCAGTAAGTAATTTTATACATTTTACAATTTGTTTTAAAATTTCAAATATTAAAAGAAATAGTCAGGAATCACATAATGATATTGTGGTCAACAACGGACCACATATATAGTGGTGATCCCGAAAGATAATAGTGGAGCTGAAAAATTCTTATTAGCTAGTGATATCATAGCCATTGTAATGTTGCAGCACAATGCATTACTCATGTGTTTGTGGTGATGTTGGTGTACAGCATATCAAATTATGTACAATTCATAATACTTGTTGATAATAAAGGACAATGTTACTGGTTTACGTATTTACTATTCTATACTTTTTACCCTTAGTTTACAGTGTACTCCTTCTACATGTAAAAGAAGTTAGCTTTTTACGCTATGTTACATGGGCAACAGCCTTTTTTATCTCCTGTTTAATTCTCCTCTAGATTGCATAATTTTCTTTTGTCCTTGATTTAATCTCAATTTGTTTGGATCACTGAGGCCCCTAAATAAACAAAATCCACTGCTAATGTTGCCAGTAAGAGGACACATTGTGTGACTGACCTAGAAACAAAATTAAAAGTGATTAAG
Organism: Cynocephalus volans; assembly: GCF_027409185.1. Classification (NCBI taxonomy): domain Eukaryota; kingdom Metazoa; phylum Chordata; class Mammalia; order Dermoptera; family Cynocephalidae; genus Cynocephalus; species Cynocephalus volans. Next base: position 35,953,782 of record NC_084465.1, read on the forward strand.
GACTTTGAAGGTAGAAAATCAGTGATGGTTATGGCTCACCAGTCAGGATTTTTCTTTGTTGCAGTCTTCTGAACTTTATGATCAATGTATAGTCAATCAAAGAACAATGGATTGTCAATCAGTAGCTCATATTATTTTTACCTTATGTTATTTTAGTGAAGCAATATAAATTCTTGGCAAACAACTTTGGAACAAGTTGCTCCCTCAACTGCCCCCTTAACTTCCGTTTCCCTTAAAAGCTTGTCTGTACACATTCAGGGCAATTGGAATTTGTTTCCTGGGCTTTAGTCCTCAATTTTTGCCAAATAAATTCCTTGTTCTATATATTTTTGCCTCAGTTTCTTCCATTAGGTTGACAGGCCTATATCACATATGGACAATCTTCTAGTGACCTAGATTGAAGACCAGTCACATATTAGTATTCCTTTCAGCACCATGGTGATTATATTCAAAGCAAAAAGTTTGTTTGCAATATTAAAAGAAATGACTGGACCTAACTACAATGTTAAATTTTCTGTAGCCTGGGCCGGGGCGATGGGGGTTGGGCGGGCATAAATGATGCAAGAATTGTTATTTATTACATAATGCAAAAGCAAGTGGTGAGTCTGTAAGTGCTAACATTATAAAGGCAGCTAAAGAGCTAAAGAATTTTTGAAGACTCCAGATAAACAAATCTTGAATATGAATGAACTTCCTCTATTCTAGAAATGAATGCCTGAAAGCACCTTTATCCATAAGAAGACCAAGTCAGTGCCAGGTTTCAAGGCTTTAAAAAACAAGATAACAGTCTTGCTTGGGGGCAATGTTGAAGGCTACAAATTAAAATTCCTTGTAATCTGGCACAGTGAGAACACCAGGGCCTTGGAGCATATCAGTGAGCACACCCAGAAAGTGTACTACAGGAGCAGTGAGAAGTCATGGATAATCAAGGTCCTCTTCGTGGATGCTCTCTGAATTGTTACGCCAGTGAAGTAGAGAAGTACTGTTTGGGCAACAGCATACCTTTAAAGTTTTTGCTTATTGTTGACAATGCTCCCACATATCTTCCTTTGATTGGTGATCTTTATTCCAACACCAAAGTGTTATTTCTACCTCCAAACACCACTTTAAGAAATAGGAATAAAAATATGAGAATTGGGCATGAAAAATAATACTGTCTTTGTTCACAGTTAATATGATTCTCCCTATAGATGACCCCCTCCAAATCTACCATGAACAAAATAAATGTACAACTAGTAGTTGATTATAGCAAGGTTGCAGGATATAAGGTTGATATATAAAAGCCAGTTGCTTCCCAGCACTGCACAATCATAATTTGATATTAAAAATACATCACCACATATTAGCACTAAAAAGAGAAAAGAGAAAAATACTGAGGTATTAAACTAACAAAATATGTACAGCTGTCTCTTGGTATTTGAGGTGATTGGCTCCAGGGCCTCCATGAATATTAAATCGCAGGTTCTCAAGTCCTTTAAGTGAAATGGCACAGAACAATAGGCCCTACATATCTACATGTTCTACATCTACAGATTCAATGAACTGCAAATGGAAAATATATACCATTGGCCTTTTGTATTTGTGGGTTTGGATCTGCAATTGATTAAATCCATGGATGCAAATCCCATAGATATGGAGAACTGATTGTATAAGGTTTATATGAGGCACACTACAAAACTGTAATTAAAAGAATCTAAAAAGCTCCAAATAAATGGAGAGAGATTCCATGTTCATGGATGAAAAGATGTTAAGATGTCAGTTCTTTCCAATTTGATTTGTTCAAATATATTCAATGTTTCCTAATCAATGTGTCAGCAAGTTATTTTATGAATATTGACAAACTGATTCTAAAATTTATATGGAAAGGCCAAAATCACTGAGTAGTAAAGACTGTATTAAAGAACAAAGTCAGAGGATTGACACTATACATGACTTCAAGATTTTCTATAAAGTTATAGTAATCATGACAATGTGATATTGATGAAACAACAGACAAATAGAGATACCAGTAACAGACACACACAAAATAGTCATTTGATCTTTGGCAAAAGACCAAAGGCATCCAAAGTATGTTTAGTCTTTCCAAACAAATGGTGTCAGAGGAACTGCAGAAAAATTAAATCTAGACACTGATTTGACATCTTTCACAAAATCTAACTAAAAATGGATCATAGATCTGAATGTAAAATGCAAAACTACAGTGTCTCAAAGAGATGGAACTGAGTAAAATATAGGTGACCTTGGGTTTGGCCATGCATTTTTATATACAACACCAAAAGTATAAGCCATGTAAAAAAAAATAATGCTGGCCTTCAATTAAAATTAAAAATTTCTGCTCTGTGAAATATACTGTTAAAAGAATAGAAAGAAAGGCCATAGACAGGGAGAATATATTTGCAAAACAAATATCTGATGCTGAATTTGAATCCACAATATACAAAGATGTCTTAGAATTCAACAATAAGAAAAATACCCAATTATAAAGTGAACAAAAGATCTGAATGACACTCCACCAAAGAAGATACACAGATGGCAAATGAGTATGATGGAAAATACGTTTAACATGTTACTAGAAAATTGCAAAGTGAAACAGCAAGAAGATATACAATTATTAAAACGCCTGAAATTTAAAACACTGACTACATTGAGTAAGGTGACCAGGATATGGAGCAATAACAAATCTAATTAATTGCTGGTGGGAATGTAAAATGTACAGATACTTTTGGAGAAAGTTTGGAAGTTTCTTACAAAGCTAAACATAGTCTAACCGTATGATCTAGCAAATCCATTCCTAGGTATTTACACAAACATGTTGAAAACTTACATTACACAAAAACCCTCACGTGAATGTTCATAGCAGCTTTATCCCATCATTATCAAAAATTGGAAGCAACAAGATGTCCTTCAATAAGAGAATGGATGAACACAAACACACTGTAGATCAGTACATTATTCAGGACAAAAAAAAAAAGAGAGACGAGTAAAGCTATGGAAGTATAATGAAAAGACATTGAGGAAACTTAAATGCATATTGCTAAGTGAAAAAAGTCCATCTGAAATAACTACATACTGTAGACTGTATGTTTCAAGCTATTTATGACATTCTGAAAAAGGAAAACTGTGGAAACAGTAAAAAGATAAGTGATTGTCAGAAGTTGGGGAAAGAAAGGGATGAGTCGGCAGAGCATAGGAAAATTTTAAGGCAGTAAAATTATTCTTTACTGTGCTTTAGTGGTTGTCCGTCCTGATTGGGTTGAGGATTAAAGACTGCATGTATTTAGGATGCAGAGAAAGGGGGACCCTCCTACACAGTTGATGGGCCTGTAAATTAGTGTACCCATTATGGAAAACGATATGGAAGTTTCTCAAACAACTACGGGTAGAACCACCTGTTCTCCAGATAGAACCCAGCAATCCCACTGCCACTGCTGAGCATATACACAAAGGAATGGAAATCATCATGTTGAAGGGATACCTGCACTCCCACGTTTATTTCAGCTCTATTTACAATAGCCAAGACATGGAACCAAACTAAATGTCCATCGGCAGACAACTGGATAAGGAAAATATGGTATACATATAGATATACTCAATGTATATGTTGAGTATATATATATATACTCAAACTAAATGTCCATTGGCAGACAACTGGATAAGGAAAATATGGTGTCTATATATATATATAAATATATATATATACTCAATGTATATATTGAGTGTGTGTGTGTGTATATATATATATATATACACACACACACACTCAATGGAATACTGCTCAACCATGAAAAAGAATACAATTCTGTCACTTACAGCAACATGGATGAGTCTGGAGAAAACTATGTTAAGTGAACTAAGCTTGGCATAGAAACAGAAATACTGTATGTCCTCACTCATAAGTGGAAGCTTAAAAAATAAACAGAAAAAGAAAGAAAAAAGATAAAACAATCACAATAATTTGTTGAACTTTCAAAACTAGAGAATAGAACTGAGGCCAACTGAGGTGGGAAAGGGGGAGAGGGGTCAACAAGAAACTGATAAAGGTTCACAAAAAATGATGACAACATGTAAGGTTGAATATACTAATTATCCTGATTTGAGCATCACATACTGCACATAGATATTGATATTCAATGCTGTACCCCCCACTGTATGTACAATCAATTGTTTCAATAAAATTAAAAACTGAACTCTAAGATAGGTGTGTTTTACTATAGGAAAATTAATTTAGGATAATATTATAGGAAAACTGAATAATAAAAATGAAAATGGAAAATGCTACACATCATTAAATATTTCAGTCTGCATAACTTTAGAGTTAAATATTTATTCACAGGTTTTCTTTTGGTGTGATATTTGCATACAGTGAAATGTACAAATCATACCTGTACATTGTCTGCATTTTCAAATATTCCTGCACCTGAGTAACCCAAACCGCTATCAACATGCATATTACCACAACCCCAGAGAGTTACTTTATTCCCTTTTCCAGTCATTCCCTCTTCCCAGTTCCTCAGATGCAAATACTTCTAATTTTTTACTACCACGTATTACTCTATTTTATTATTTCATGTAAATTGACTCATAAGGCATGTGTTATTTTGTATAAGACATTTTTTACTCAGTATGATAGTTTTGAGATTTATTAATATTGTGTGCATTTAAGCAAATTGTTAATTTTTATTGCTGAAGAGTGTTTCTCAGCTTTTAATCTTATCTCCTTTTAATGGATATGGAGGTTATTTGAAGCTTTTGACTAATTCAAAAAAAAATTCTGTGATGTTCTTGTTCATGATTTTTTTGCACTCATATGATTCATATCTCTTGTGTAAATAAAGAGAAGTGAACTGTTGAGTCATACTGTGGATTTATACTTAGATTTATTAGAAACTGACAGAACAGTTTCCAAAATTGTTGTAGCATTTTATATTCTCAGCAAACATAATAAAAGTTTTGGTTTCTTAATAACCTCACCACAATTTGTTGTAGTCAGTCTTTTTATTCTTTTTTTAAAATTTTATTTTTGGAAGCTGGTGGGTACAGGGATAGAGTCTGGACCTTGGTGCTCTCAGCACCACATTCTAACCAGCTGAGCTAACTGACCAGCCCACTGTCAGTCTTTTTAATTCTATCCATTCTTTTTGCTGTAAACTAGTATATTATTGTGATCTTAATTTCCATTTTCCTGATAAGTGACAATATGGAGAAATCATAATGTGCTATTTTTCATTTATATATTTATTTTTATGAAGTGTTTGCACAATTTTTTTGCCCGCTTTTATTGGGTTGCTTGTGTTTTTAAAATTGGATGATTAGATTTCTTTTCATCTCCTGAGGATACCAGTCCATTTTTTGGCATTTTTGAAGGGCAGGAATACAGATGAGAAATTCTCTTAATTTTACTTAATCTAAAATTTATGTACATTTACATAAGTCTGTTTCAGTCAATGTGGAATTTGGAGTTGACTTTTTAAAAAAAAATTAATCCTTTAAAGATGTGAATTTACTCCAATCTGCCATCCATAATAACTAATGAGAATTCCATGGTTTTTTAAATGATATTTCTCTATATATGTAATGGTCCATTTTCCTTTGAATGCTTTCAAGATTTTCTCTTATCTTTGGTCTTTGCCAGTTAGTCTGTGCTATGCTTCCATATGGTTTCCTTTGTGTCTACCCTACTTGGGGTTCTCTGAAAGTATTCAACATTCAAATTTATGTACTTTATCAAATTTAACATTTTTTAGTGTTACAATTTCTTCAAATACATTTCTTTCCCATTCTTTTTCTCTTCCTCCTCTGGGTCTCCAATTAAATATATGATATATTTCTTTCTATCATCTCACACGTTTGTGAGGCACTGTTTATATTCTTAATTATTTTTTCCCTGTTCTTTTTAATCTGATTATTTCTGTTGATCTATAGTCAAATTCACATATCCCTTTATTAGTCATCTCCGTTCTTGTCTTATAACCTTCTGTTTAATTTTTTAAGTTGTGTATTACATATTTCTTTTCTGGAATTTTAAGCTGCTTTTTTTTTTTACATGGTTTTCTTTTCTCCATTGGAAATTTTTAATCTTTTTATTCATTTGGAGTGTATTTTTCTTTCATCTTTAACACAGGTATGATAGTTTTTTCCCCTTATTTTTCTACTGATTCTAAAAGTGAGTTATCTCAGGATTGTCACTATTGACAGTCTTTTTTTTTAGACAATGGCCATATTTTTCATGTTCTTCATATGAAAAACATTTTGCATTGTAAAAACAATTGAAAAACTAATTTTGCATTGTATTTAGTTTATTTGCTAGCAATTTTGCTTCTCGTGTAATCTTAAAAATCCTGTGACATAAATATTATTATCACTGCCTCAAAGAGAAAAATTCACCGACCTTGGAAAGGTAAGCATAACAACTATAAAGAAACCATAACAGAGGTAACTTTTTTTTTTTTTTTTTTGTCTTTTTCGTGACCGGCACTCAGCCAGTGAGTGCACCGGCCATTCCTATATAGGATCCGAACCCGCAGCGGGAGCGTCGCCGCGCTGCTAGCGCAGCACGCTACCGAGTGCGCCACGGGCTCGGCCCCAGAGGTAACTTTTTACCTTCAGCCTTGATACTCACATCTTAAACAGACTTTACTTTAATGTGTAATACTTTAATGTGCAATTTTTCTCAAAGATTATTCAATACTTGGTTGTCACATGAGATTTTAGGACTCAAAATTTCAGACAACTAAAGATACTAAATTGTGTGGGTATGAACATATTTGCAATGAAATATTAAAGAGAGCTAAATTGTTGTTTATCACTGGACAGAGTGAAAAAGTGCATCATATTATTTTGAGCTCCTACTGTGTGGGGATGTGGACTTCGAAGCAGAGATATATGTGAAAATAAATTTATTCTGGCTACCTGTAGGTAATTTAAGAAAAAGAAGTTGCAGTCTGTCTCAATGTGTCTCTAAAATTCAGAACATTTCATTGCCTTCTTTATATAAGAGTATATGAGTATTTCTACACTATTATAAGATGATAAATATTTCTTCAGATATAAATAATCATTGAATAAAAATAGGCTAGCTTTAAAATTGCTAAAAAGATACCTGGCAGTTTATGACTTAAGAATGCAAACATGAAACTGTGTGATCATTATCAATATTTCTACAAAATCTTGTTATGATTCTAGCAGACAGTTAAATTGATTCACATCAACCAGAAAAGGAAATAAAACTAATGAAGAAATGAGCAAAAGAAAATTGACACTAGGTAGGAGAATATATTCAGACTACTCTTGTCAAAATTATTTGATCGAATGAGACTTTAAATATTGCATTTTCAAATACCCAAGGTACTTTAACAGTATTGTTCTGCATAGAATTATCAGATACAATATTTTCTAAACACCTGGAGAATTTTTATTTAATTAATTTAAAGGTTTAGTTACGTATGTGAAGTAACTTTTTTTCTTAAAATTACCATGCTGTCAATGTAAAAAGGACTCGCAGGATAGTACTGCATGAGGTAAATGTATTTGGAGGGATGATTAATGAAATTAGAAATGCTAAACATAGATACAGAAGAAATGGACAGTATAATTTGAGGGTTACTGAGGAATTTGCATACCTTCAAATATCTGCTCCTACAGTTGAAATACTATTAAAACTAATAAAAGATTAATGAAGAAAGGTTCTGGATGTCTAAGAGAAACCTGCACTTGTAACTCATGAAAACTCTGAGCAACACGTACAGATGAGTGCAGTGAGTACAGATGCGACCTGCACTGGGAAAAGAGAATCAGAAGCTTTCAGTGGTAAGATGTCAGTGAGATCAGGCTTTTCTTAAAATTGGAGAGAGTGATAAGATAAATATTACCTTTCTCATAAGCACCATGCCAAAAAACGGTCTTTATTATCTAGTTTTCTCTAGAAAAATGAATGAAAATTTTAATAAAATAATCTCCACCAACACCAAAACTAATATTTATCCAAAATATAATATATATTAATCATTATGCTAAGCATTAGACTTGGGATTCATTTAATCAATACTGTATTTTGACAATTTAAGTCTGTGCTTCTCAGACAGAGGTACTCAGTAGCTTGCCAGAAAGATCTACGTATCACAATCTAAACACTGGAATGTTAGCACTTTTTGGAACATCAGTTATTTTAAGTATAGGGAAAGTTTGAAGTTTAAATAATTTAAAAATGAAAACGATGGTAAAACAAACATATTGACAAGAATGTAAAAATACCTTAACTTTTTATATCATCAAAATACTTATAAAGAGCTTTTCGTTTGCAGTGGGCTGCTTTCATCTGTGATTCTACACACACACACACACACACACACACACACACACACACACACACACACACATCCTATTAATACAGGCTATTGTGCCCCAACTAGAAGGATACTTCATTAAAAAAAAGTGCAAATTATTTTCAAGGGAATCTTCAGAATAGTAATTTAATAAATTTTAAGGGGAAATTTATCTTGTGGTATTTAAAATGCATATTTCAAGACATAAGTTAACACTATGCCCTCATGAAATGATGTACCTCACAAATATTACATGTATGCATAATCACTTGAAAAAATATTTCATATATTACAAAATAAGAAAATTAAGCAGATGCGTAGCACACTCAAATCCCTTTCATTGGATGGTAATATCACCACTGAAATTGATTCTTCATGTGAAAACAGATGATAAAAATTAACTGCTTATCCCAACACATATCCTGTACAAAAGGTTAATTGAATTGCCTCATTATCAATTCAGAAGACAAATATTCAATACCAGTTCAAAACATTAGACCTAAGTCAAAGTTCTTTATTTTTTCCTTAGCTCAGCTCAACTAGTATGGTTACATAAATTATAATCATTATAGCTCTCTTAAAAATAAACAATTAACAGGTTAATTTATTTTAAAAATTAAAGTTTTTTGACCCCTTAAAGGAGGATGTAATGCTAATGACATTCCAAATGGCACTCAGATGTACTTTCAATCATTTAATATGACTAAAGAGTAACCCTTAGCTGTTGATGATGGCAATCTGTTGATCTGTTTCATGTGCAAAGGCTAATAAAAATATTCAGGCCAGGAAGCTCTCTCAGGCATAATTTTCCCAGAAAAGTTTACTGTTTATTCAAAATTATGTGAGGAAGATAGTGATCTTATTGACTGGTTCTAGTTCCCCAAAGATGTAAAAAATAATTGGTAAAGAAAACCAATTCCCAGTCACAAATTTCAACCCTGTGATCAGGAGACATCTCAGTTGTTACATTCTTACATTTTCTTTCTCTTTTAATAGTTTTTCTCTCCACATTATTCCTTTATATATTTCATTTTTATAATTTTAATTAACTCCAAAAACAGAATGACCCTATAAAATTATTGCCTTAATAAGTAATATTTGAAATAGTTATATTATTTTAGTGTGTGTGTGGTGTGTATGTGTGCATGCATCTTTAAGCTTGAAGATTATCTGTCTTCAACTCCTCCTTAACAAGTTCCTAATAATATGCATTTACATCTCCAGTGTCCAACATAGTGAAAAACACCTAGTAGTTGGTTAAAATTATTTTCAAATAAATACATTAATGCTTACATTTTGAATGTGCACCGATTTCTACAGTGCTCAGCACTATTAGAGGAAATCATATATGACAATGTTAATTAAATTGATTATTCACAATATTTTTGCAAGGCCTATCGTCCTATTTTGCAACTGCTGACGGAAATTACTATATGTCTCAGTTGAACCTTAAATTTAAACAATCTAAACTAAATCATACTACTTTTTTTTTCAAATACGCTTTATTAATCAGTCTCCTAATGTTAAATCTCCAGTCACTGAACACGTATTTGACTATTGCCCCAGCTATGGGTCTCCCAGTTACTCCTAAGTTACATATACTCTTAGAATCTAAATCTCTTCAGTCCATTCCACTGACCAAAGATGTTGATTTATGTGGGTAAAAGTGAAGTCTTATAAACTGTTAGTGAGGATGTATATTGGTACAGCCACTACGGAAGTTTCTAAAGAAATTAAAAATAGAGCTACTATATGATCTAGCAATCCTTCTGCTGGGCATATACCCCCAGGAAATGAAATCACAACCTTGTAAAGATATCTGTACTCCCATGTTTATTGCAGCATTATTCACAACAGCCAAGTTAGGAAACAACCTAAGTTTCTGTTGATGGAAGACTGGATAAAGATACTATATACAATGATAATAATGTATAAATATATATACAATGGAATATTATTCAAGTTGGAAAAAGAATGAGATCTTGCCATTTGCCACAATATGGACGAGTCTGGAGAACATTACGCTAAGTGAAATAAGCCAGACACAGAATGAAAAACATTGCATGATCTCACTTATTTGTAGACTCAAATAAAATTATACAGATAGAGGACAAAACAGTTGTTACCAGAAGCTGGGGTGGGAGGGGCAGGGGAAATGGTGGATATAGATTCGAAAATACAAAGTAGCAGATATATAGCAGGTAATAAAATTGTAGCAGGTAATAAAATTGTATTATATATGGGATTAATGCTAAATGAGTAAATTTTAGCTACTCTTGCCATAAAAGCAAAAGAATTGGGTCACTTTGTGTATTAGCCCATTTACGTTGCTTATAACAAAGTACACGGAACTGGGTGATTTATAAAATATATAATATTTATTGCTTACAGTTTCTGAGGCTGGGAAGTCCAAAGTCCATCTGGTGGTGGTGACAGTGAACCAGAGGTCTCACATTGCAAGATGGTGGGAGCAAAGAGAGCAGAGAGAGAGAAAGACAGACTCTCCTCTTCTTTTAAAGTCCTCAGAACCACGCCCCTGACCACCATTTTTAATCCTTTCAGTATAGCATGGTCCTACAATCTAATCACCTCTTTAAGGCTCTGCCTTTTAATTACTATAATAGGATTTTCCAACCTCTTAACAGTCACAGTAGGGGCTAAATTTCTAATACATAAAACCTGGGAACACAATTCAAGCTTTAATGAGTTTTGGGGGGATATTATTCAATCCACTACTCTTTGTAAGATGGATATGTTAATTTGCTACACCGTAGAAACCTTTTTACTGTATATATGTGTCCCATAACATCATGTTGTGTACATTGAATATACCCAATAAAATCTATTTTTAAAAATGTTGATTTGTTTTTTACAATTTTTCCTAGTTTAACTTGAACCACACTGTCTTTTGCTCACATACTTTTACTTTCAGCCACCACCATTTTCCATAACATATCCTGAAGTCTTCCACTCCTAAGCCTTTCCTCAAATTGTTACTTCCAGGTGGAAAATCCTCTTCCTCTTTACCTCCATGCCTTCCATTTGCACTCATATAATTCTTTCAGTACTCATCTAAAGTGCCATCTGTCTCAGCTGGTTATTCATTCATTGATCTGTGCATCTCTAAATAGCTACTCAAGTGGTTATTCTATGACAGGCACTGCATACGCCACTTAGATTACACGGGTAAAAAATCATGCCCTTGTTCTGTGAAATATTACAGTTTATTAAGAGTATATACATAAAAAAATATAAAACTGAAATCAACACATTTATTTTATCATTTAAGAAAATATTATTTGAAGGGACTATGTATTAAATCTAATCAGGAGGACCTATTAACTAAACTTGAGACTTCTTATTAACTTCAGGAATTTCTTAATATATTACTAAGATATTTTCCCCAAATAGCAAGTATGTAGATACTATTTATACATTGTTCTGAGTTACACAGGATGTGTGGCAGGTGAAATTTTTAGAGAGGCTATCAGCAGGGAGAGCAAAACACAGAGTGTAACTGAGAAATCTATAATTAGAAATAGTCCTTGTAATTCATTCCATTATTATAAATGTTTCTGTATACATATGTTTTAGTCCATTTTCTGCTGCTATAACAGAATATCACAAACTGGGTAAATTATAAAGAATATAAATTTATTTGGCTTATGTTTCTGGAGGCTGGGCAGTCCAAGAACATGGTGAAGGTCATCTTGCGGTGGAAGAATGGAAGGGATAACAGCAAGAGAATTCAAGAGACAGAGGAGCAAACGGGGACTGAACTTTTCCTTTTATCAGGAGTCCACTCCTGAGACAACAGCATTAAGTCATTCACCTAATCACCCCTTAAAGGCCCCACCTCTCAATACTGTTACAATGGCAATTAAATTTCAACATGAGTTCTGATGGGGGGATTCAAACCATAGCATTTTGCCCCTGGACCCCCAAATCCCATGTCCTTCTCACATATGAAATACATTCATTTCATCCCAATAGCCCCAAAAGTCTTAACCTGTTCCAGCATCAATTCAAAATTTCGAAGTCCAAAGTCTCATTTGAATCAAATATGGGTGAGACTCAAGGCATAACTCATCCTTAGGCAAATTCCCTCTGGTGGTGAGCTTGTGCATTCAAAACAAATTGTTTACTTCCAAAATACAATGGGGGAGGGAGGCAGGCATAGGATAGATATTTCCATTCCAAAAGGGAGAAACAGGCAGGAAAAGAGGGGTAACTGGTCCCAAGTAAGTCCAAAACCCAACAGGAAAGACAGCATTAAGTATAAAAGCTGGAGAATAATCACCTCTGACTCCATGTCCAACATCCTGGGCATTCTGAGGCAGGAGTTGGGCTTCCACAGCCTTGAACAACTCTGCCCTTATGGCTTTGCTGGGCTCAGCTCACACTTCAGCTTTCTCAGGTTGGAGTCTCATGCATACAGCTTTCCCAGGCTGGCACTGCACACTTGTCACTCTATAGTGATGGCCCCACTGCCATAGCTCCAACTAGGCATTGTACTAAAAGGGACTCTCTGCTATGGCTTTGCCCCTATGGCAGGTATCTGCTGGGGCCCCTGGCCTGTCTGTAACATCCTTTGAAATCTAGGTGGAGGAAGCCATGCCCTTACAGCTCCTACATTCTGTGTTCCTGCAGAATTCGTACCACGTGGGTGCCACCAAGATCTAATCACTTCTTGAAGGCCCTGCCTCTTATTACTGTTACAATAGCATAATTGCCATTTCAACACGAGTTTTGGCAGGGACATTCAAACCAGAGCAACATGTAATTATAATAAGGAATATTTGATAAAATTTAAAAACTACTCTTTATAGGAAGTCTACACAGACCTTTTCAGTTGAAATATCTTTTTCTTTCCTTTATGTTACTATGGCAATTTGTTGTATTATAAAGTTACCTTAGTTTCTATTTTTTCTCTCAATTATAACTTCCTAGAAGAAGTAATTGGCCACCATCATTTCACAAAAACAGCTCTTGGCAAGATTATCAAATATTCCTCTCTTCTTTGTCCTCATGCCATTTGATTGTTTAGGAACAATTACCATAGTAAGATAAATACTGATTCTTTTGGCACTATTATTTCTTATCTTTACTGGAAACTTTCTTCTGTTTTCTTCTCTGTCTGATTCATCTGTGTTTTCTACAGAATGCTTACTTTTAATTGTGTAGAACTCCATTTTATTTTTTCTCTTTTCTCTCTCTCTGTCTCTCCCTCTCTTTCTCTCTTCCTCTTAGGTCATGTCATCAGTTCCCATGGATTTTTATATAGTCCTAGTGCCTAATGATTCACAAATTAGTAACACTTTCTAATCGCTACATTTGAATATGTATTGTATTTGGGTTTCTCCAATTTTGTGTCTAACAAAAATGTCAGCATTTACATGGCCACAGAAGAACTCCCTAACGTTCAATTCTGTGTTGTCTCATCAAATGGGAGCATTATACACCCAGTTTTTATGCATAAACTTAATATTCTTTCCTGTCTTCCTCATTTTTTCATTCTTTTCCTATTCCTTGTGTCCAATTGTGACATATTTATGTCAACTTTATCACCAAAATTTAATTTTTAAGTATAGCCACCGTGTTCTTTTATATCACTATGACTTACATTTTGTTATTCTTATTTACATAAATCAACTGCATCTTAACTAATGTTCTTGACTTCCTTGTTCTTTCTCTCCAATTGCATCTCTGTACAATGGCAGAAGTTACTCTTAATATAAATTTAATTTTTCTCCTTTTTGTTAATATGAATTCTTTCAGTGACTTCTGAATGGAACCAGAAAAAAAAAAAAAATCAACTCATTGCTATGGCCTACAAATTCTGGAATAATTTGTTCTTATCTTAGCATTTTTCTTATATTTTGTCCCAGTTCATTACTGCACATATTTGAAGATATTAATAGCTCACTAACTCCATACTTTTGTTTCAAGGACATTTACATAACAAGCTTCCTTGGCTAGTAAGGATAGAGATATCTCCCTCCCTAAAACATATTTTTCATGATATTCTAGAGTAATACATATAAAGATTTTTGAGAACACAATTATAGAACAAAGTAGGGTGGGAAAGATCTGCCCTCGGTCTGGGTGGAAACAACCTAATGTACTGGGGGTCCAGACAGAAGAAAAATGGAGATGAGGTGAATCTCTCTCTCTATCCAATAGAGCTAGGATACACTATGCTCCCCTGTTCATGGGCATCAGAGCCTAAGACTTTTCCACTTTGGGGTTCCAGGACTTCACCAATGGCATTAACAGCTTCCCTCGTTCTGAGTCCTTCATATTTGGACTGAGCCATGCTGCCTGCATCCAGTTTGCAGACAGCCTATTGTGAGACTCCTCTTCACAATCACATGAGCCAATTCTCCTAATAAATCTTCTCTCATATATTTATAAACATATCCTATCAGTTCTGTCAAATTGGCAAATAACAGTGCCTACCATAGTATCCTGTATGTAAAAAACAAACAACCAAACAAACAACTACAACAACAACAAAAAAGTTGTAATTTCATAAAGGAGGAGAGATAATTTAAACTAGCAGGCTGAAAGTGGAGACACAAACATGCAGGCTATATTCTGGTTCTTAAACTTAACAGATGTCTGACCCAGTAAGCCGAGACATGGCTTTCTCATCTACAAAATGAGGAATGAAAGAGAGTATGTCTGAAATGGGAAAGGAAGAGGGTATGCTTGAGGAATATGAGATATCCAGAGAAATGCAGGGGGAGAATGAAGGGCTTATTATTCTAATGCAAAACTGGGAATTTTAAATACATTTTTAGAAATTATTCCCTGAAAGAGCTGCCATGGAACTAGAAATTCTTGGGTGAGTGCTCTTTTGATAGTGAATTGTTGAGAAAGTTGCCCTGTAATGCCTAGCTATAAATAATCTGGGGACTTTTCAGAAAAGGACATTGGAAATTATAGATTTAGCTCCAGGAATTACTGTTGCTCTGGATAAAAATGTCTTCCAACAGACCCTCTGCAGGTGTAAACAGAAAATCCTAGCTAACCCTGGGGCTTCTGCCACTTGCAAGAGTGACAAAGAGAGGCTGGGTTGATGTCCAGAGCAACTGCTAGGATTGCTTGATGGGGAGAGTAGTAGGATTACCATTTGGAGCAGAAAATAAGCCTAACTACTCCTTTTAAAATATTCAGAGCCCATTATCTTAAGAAGTAATCATCTCTAATCTCATTCCTATATGGGGATTGAGTAGAGAAGATGGTTGATATTTCACTGTTATCTTCAACAAGAAGAGAACATTCCAACCACTTAGTAGAAATCCTGATAAGATAAATAAAACAAAAACAAACAAACAACAACAACAACAAAAAAAATAACTAAGAAAAAACACCCTGAAAAAATCTATTGAGGGCTCACATTATCCACGTAGACCATAAAATCTTAGTCTCATTTTGCTGGACAGAGCATGTGTTCTGGGTAAAGGGGCTGACACATATTGAATGCACAGCTCATTATTACCATCATAATCAATTTTTGTAATTAATCTTGTGTTGAGATTAAAATCGTTTTGGAGATTTTGTCAATGTTTACATGGATTCTGTTAGGTTTTATTGTCTTATAATAATATGTGCTAAATTTATTTTTTTTAACAATGTCAAGAATATTCTCAATAGGAAGCAGGTAAATTTTAAAATTTTTAATTAACAAAATTATATGCATAAATTATGTTCATAAAACCATTCGATGGAGTGAAAATTTGAAGAGGCACAAATATTGGAGATATACCTGAGATATACAAAGAATAACAGAATTAAGAGCATATGCAGGGAAAAAAAGGTTTTGCCCTTTTTTACATGAAGTAGGGCAAAGTAACACTAATAATGCCTAGATATTTGTTTTACAAAAAGCAATTATTTTTTATTTTGACTTGAATAAATTTTAATCTATGAATATATTTCATATTGGAAGCAATATGTTCTTAATAGGGTTCTAATAATTGTTTAATGCCATAATTACCACTTTTTAGAGTTTCAATAAGTAGACAATTTTCTCTACATTTCTTATCTCTTTCCGCCCTGAGAAGTTCTAGTTAGACCTCAAAAATAAGATGTAGTATTGCTAGAAAGCAATATACCCTCATACTGTGTAACTGTCAAGAGAACATTCACTTTATTTGAAATGCTTTTCCTTTTCCAATGCACAGAATACACCTAAAGGACTTTTACATACTTATTTCAAGTAAATTTTAGATGCAGTTCTTGTAAAATTTAATAATGCAAAGTACTTGTGAGTAGATGCATAATTCACATTTTAGTAATTCAAGTACTAACATGACTAGGAGGGTTAAAAAAAAGGAAAAGAAAAAGAAAAACCTACGATTTGGTCATTTCAATGTGTGATTGATGGTAACAATAAAAAGTCGGGTCTACTGAGCTTTGTCTATGATAAGAATCCTTCCTTTTTAAAGCTATTCCACATATATCATATCATTAGTGTTATAATTGTCAATAGTATCAATGTTGTACATTATTAATGAAATACTGAATGATATAAATGAAAGGAAAATGTCCATCATTGGAATTTGATCACAAAGAAACATAGCAATAAATAATTGTGTTTATATGCATATATTTTTTATACGCACATGTACACACACAGAGAGAGTTACTGACTCATAAGAAACTGATCATTTGCTCATAGTGAACATTAGCTGTTTTGATTTGTGATTGACTAGATGTTATCTAGGAACACCTGCCATGGTCTTTAATGGTCTATCACTTCTGCTGAAGGCCAGTACTCTATAGAGTTCAGGTTTATGATTAAGCCTATTATTTTGTTTCTGGAAAAATGGTGTTATATTACAAGCAATCTTATTATCATAATATTCTCCTATGGCTGCTGCTGCTCCTGCTCTTTCTCCTCCTTCTTTATCCCTCTCTTTAAATCCAGTTGGGTTGTAAAGCTTCTAAGGGCCTAAGCATGTCAGCTGGGCATACCCAGCTTAACTATAAAATTCATTCATGATGAAGATAGCACCCCCCCCATATATGTACACAAGTACCCATACTCTGGATTTGTCTTGTTCTTTGATTGTTTGTTTGTTTGTTTTGCTTTGCTTTCTATCAGCCTAAATCCAAATAGTATCCCAGTCCTCCCTTTCTCAGGTCTCCAGTGTTCCCTTACTTGCCAGACATTAATAATGATTTTCATTGTTCCTATTGCAGTTCTTGTTTGCAGTCCCTTTGTCCTGATTTTGTTTTCAATCCCCAACCTGATTAGCCAATGCTGATTCCCAGTAACTCCAAGAGGAGCAATTTTCTTTCATTTTCTTAGCCTTTGTTCATTATTTCTATGACACTAATCAACTGAGAATCAGCTAGTGTACACTGTTCGAACTTATAGTCACAAATTGAAGTCCCATAGAGACCAACAATATTTACTATACTTGGTCATTAGAAACTGTCTTCCTAAGAAAAGGGAGACAGGGTGACTGTCAAAAGAAAAGGGTGACTTTACTTAGAGGTTTAGGGACTTATCATCATTCCTGAAAAATTCTGCGCTAAGAATAGTAGGCAACATTCACTCCTTTCTCCTTTCCTGAAATTTGGAAAACTTTGGCCCTTGCTTCTGAAATATTTTTATCTTCTCCACCCTCTGATTTCCTTTCTTCTAGGTGTTCTAGTATTCATAAATAATTTTATCAATCATTTCTTTATGTCCTTCAGATTGGATTTTTTAAAAAATTTTTACTGATTTTTCTTCAAAATATCTTTTCTTATTCAGTGTCTGATCTTTTGTTAAACCTATTGAGTAAATTAATTTTTAGTTTTATAAATTTTATTTAGTTTTTATTTACAGTTTACACTACTTTGTTCTATCATTGTGTTCTCTTTCATTTTAAGTCCTTAAACATATTTGTGTAGTATCTTTAAAGTCATATCTTTTCACTCACTTTGTCTACCTTATCTTTTATGTCCTTAAGATATATATTATACATATAATGTATCTATGTCCTTAAGATATATATTATATGCATAATATATAGTATATATTATATATGTAACGTATATGTGTACTTAAGATATATATTTTTATATACATAAGTAAAATAAAACAGCTGCTTTAAAGTTCTTCTCTGCCATCTCATACATATGAGTCATTTCAAGGAATATTTCTATATACTGCTTTTTTATTGCACACTGGTCACAGTCCACTTAAGCTCTCATGCTAATCTCTACTGGAAACACCTCATGGACACACCTAAAAAGATAGCTTTACCTATGTGTAAACCTGGAGGACGTTATGTTAAGTGAAATAAGCCAGGCACAGAATAACAAATAACCTCATGATTTCACTTATATGTGGAACCTAATAAAGGAGAACTTATGGAAGAAGATAGCAAATGGTGGTCAGCAAGGACTGAGGGATGTTCAGGGAGGATTCAGGAAATGCTGGTCAAACAATACAACTTTACAAATAGACAGGATGAATGAGTTCAAGGGATCTATTGTACCACAGTGAATATAATTAATGACAATATTGTTATTGTATACTTGAAAATCACTTGACTATGGATTTTATGCTCTCATTACAAAAAATAAGTATGTCAGGTATTGCATATGTTAACATGATTTAGCCATTCCACAATATAAACCCTTTCCCAAACATCATGTTGTATGCCATAAATATATATAACATTTTTTGTCAATTAAAAGATGAATTTACCTGAGAGGACGCAAAACAGTAATAAACAAAAAACAATCCCATAAATAGTCATTGCATGTCATTTTAAACTTGTTATTTTAATTTATTAGATGGTAATAGCTAAATTCAAATTCTTTTTTATTAGTAATAAGTTCAATCACCTATTTAGTTTTGACCTTAATATTTTTGTAGCTACAGTCTTATATACATAACTACCAATAAGATGTCCATAAATTATCTCTGATAGACAATAAATGTATCCTTATAATAATATTATTCTCAGATTAAAGGAAAGAAGATTTAAAAAAGGGAAAGAAAAAAGGAGGAAAGAAATGTAAAAGAGGAGGGAGAAAAGAAGAGAGGGAGTGATGGAGAAAAAACAGTGACTGAATATATTGTTTGTTTGTTTTATAATTCCTATAAAGCCAAGCATAGGGCTAAGCACAGAATAGCTTAATAACAAGTATTTATTGCCATAAATTTAAAAGTAAAAATATATTAAAATGCCCATATTACACATAAAGTATGTAGCAAGATTTTGTCCAAATGAAAATTAAATCTTATAGTTGAAGATATTTTTAAGTTAGAGGGCAAAGAATAATCTTTAAACACAGATGCATAACATAGGATTTGAGTACATGAGGGTACTTCAAAAAGTTCATGGAAAAATGGAATTAAAAGATAATAGGAATCTTCCCATGAACTTTTTGAAGCACCCTCCTACTTTGTGTGTATATGGTGGGCGGTTGGGGGTTGGGGGTTAGCATATTTAGCCCTAAAAAAAAGTGTCTTTGGGAAAAAGGAACAAAAATTTTTGGATATTGTCTAACAAATGTAATTCAGAACAAACATAGGTTAGAGGTTAAATAAAGTATGATTTCATTGTATCTCTTTCATTTCTTTGAAACAGGCTATTTTTGGTTAATTGATTTTCACAGCTCTTTGAGTCATGTTCACCTTCTAAATGTCACCTGTTATTTTCAGTTATTATTTGCACTTAAATGTTCTACGTCGCCACCTGAAGCATAGTTTGTTGTAGTGTTAATTGCCATTCCTATTTGAGACGCAAATCTTCCAATCTTGTCTTTCCTTGAAATATTAACACATTTCTAATTTTTCTGGGTCAAGTCAGCTTTCCTGGTATGATTGCTTGAAATCAAATAGAACACAGCAAATTTAGAAGTACATGGTTGCATAAAATCTAAAACTTACAAAAACTTTTAAATGAAAATGAGTTGAAAGTTTTAAAATGTTTTACACCACCTACTATTATGCTTAAAGTAAAATGATTCCCATCACTCTTAGTAATAAGTGATGGCAAAATTTCACCTCTTTTGAAAGTGTGACAGACTATTTTAAAAAATTGAGTGAGAATGTAAGGAAAACAATGCTGAATTGAATGGAATACTAGGTTTCACAGAAATAACATTACCTTGAAGAAGAGACTGACTGTTCAACATCTGATGTAATATGCCAGAATGATATAAATATTTTTGATAATTTAAAAATGATTTTGATTGCTGTAAAATGTCTTTGTAATTTGATGAGACTTGGCTTGTAAATGCAATATCTCATATTTCTGAATCCTTGGTTGGATATTAAGCTATATCATGTAAGTGACAGAAAGAGAGATAAAAACATATTAAAAGTCTACGTAACAATCAAATGCAATGAAAAACTTATTTTCTTTGCAGAAATTAAATGTCGATAAGCAGAATAGAAAGGTGAAGGAAATTGAAACCAAATAGTTTGTGTATCCATGATCAATAGGTACTGCTAAAGGAATAAAGCAAAACATTTTCTCAAAAGCTAATAGCTAGGTGTATACAGCACTTCCTAAATTACTTTCAAATTGGAAACTCTAAGCAATGGAAAGACTACGTGTCATCACTCAGGAAACTGAAAGTAACTCAGTCGTAAATATTAACTATATTAAATGTACAATGTCTGTGGAAATACATCCTGTGGATGATATCAGTAGAAGCCACGCTGTATCTACGCTTTGGCTGTGTGAAGAAAATTTTTTTCTCTCATTCCCTATGATCACAGCAAATCCTCTAATAGTACAAGATTTTGTGTCTTTGCTGACCATCTGCCCCTGCCCCAGGTATAGTTGATCATCCTCTGCTTTTAATACTTAGCCAGCATCATCCACAAAATGGTTGTGGTAACAGGTTTATCTGTCCCTTTATTTTCTATCAAGGCCATGAAAGCTGGGACCCATTCCTATTCCTTTTCAGACATTTCCTGTTCCTTTTTACAGATTTGCATGATGCCTGATAAATTAGACACCAATAAATAGTTACTAGAAAAATATATGAATCAAATCTATCTACCCAGAAAATATTCTTCTTCACTAAACTTAGCATGATGACCCTGTCAGTACATTCAACCTCCTTCTGTAGATGAATCCATTAAAAAAAAAAAAAAAAAAAAAAAAACTGGAAAAAGACAAGCTGCATAAGTAGATTACTATCTACTTAGGTTTAAAGTCTATTCCTCCTCTCTAACTTTTCTTGTTACCACCATGCTGAGGAAAACAAAAGACAAAAAACAACAGCCCATTGAGCCTAAGTGGGTATTTGGAAAAATGAAGTGGTGGTTTCTTCCAGCAATCATCATCCAGTATCATATTAGCCACTGATCGTGTATAAAGTTTAACATCCAATTCATGTTCTAGTTAAATGCAATTTATCATTTCTAGATATTTTTATTGAAATAGTAATGGTACTGTGACTAAGAGAGACCTGAAGTGTAGGCTATTGTACTTAGTAATATTTTCAAAACCTGATTTATCCAAAAGTACACTTGAAGTGTCCTTTTTAAGCTGCTTTAAATTAAAAAGGTGAATCTGGCTCACTGAGCTGTCTTGTATATGCTACACTTGAAAAAGCCTTATCTGTCCTTTAAACTTTAGTATATATTACGGTTGTCCCTCCATATTTGTGGTATCAGCATCAGTGGATTCAACCAAGCATGTATCAAAAACATTCCGAAAAAAAGAAATTCCACAAATTCCAAAAAGCAAAACTTAAATTTGCCATGCACTGAGTACTTCATTGAATCCATGTGAATGAAGTGATACGTAGGCATTGTATTAGGTATTATGAGTAATCTAGAGATAATTTAAAGTATATGGGAGGATGTGCATAGGTTATATGCAAACACTAAGTTCTTTTATATTAGGGACTTAAGCATTACTGGATTTTGGTTTCCAGGGGTGGGCGGAGGAGGTGTCCTAGAACCAATCTCATGCAGATACCAAGGGACCACTGTATAAACCTTTAACTCCATCACTCTGAATTATTCAAGATCTTGCAAGTTATGATCCAAAAGTTCTAATGAGGGATTTTCTGCTATGTCCAAGTGAGGAGGTCAGAAACTCATTTCCACAAAACAACCATAAAGATGGGTAAAATTTATAAAAACAACTACTTCAGCCACTGGATATCAACCAAAGGCTTACAAATGATATGAGACATGTTTATTATTGAAAATTGCTAAACTTCAGGTAATAGTGGGAGTCTATGATATTCTTGTGGAGTCTATTCCTCCCTGATCCCCCCCACCTCCAGTTCAGTCAGCACAGAGGTTCTGCCAGGATAGAGCAAGCGGTGAGAACAGGCAAGCTTCTTTGCCACATCAAAAAAGGTCTCACTCAATTTGCATTGGTAAATGATACCCATTTCCAGTGGTATTTTTGATGGAAGTGACAATCTTGGTGGCAAATAAACAGGGAAAGCTAATGACTTTCCTAGTCTGAGGATGCTGTCTTTGTGGGAGAAAGGATATTCCTGGCTGAGGGTAAGTGTATGTACCATCAAGATTAGTTAAGATGAATATTTTGGTCTTTAGAGAAACCACCAAAAAGTAACTAGAAAGTACAGTACAAAATATCAACAGAGAAATTTAAAAAGTACAACAAAAATAATTATGTTACATAAGCCAAGGCAATAAATAAATAAAATAAAAAGATACATAGAAAACCCATAGCAAAATGGCAAGTGCAAATGTAGCCATATCAACAGTGATCCTAAATGTGAAAGTTCTAAGCAATCCACTCAAAAGGAAGAGATTATAAGACTGAATAAAAATGTAAGATTGAACCACATGTCTAAAAAGACAGCTATAGATTCAAAAACCAAATAGATTGAAAGTAAAAGGATGGAAAAAGACATATTAAGAAAAGGGAACACGTGAAAAAAGATGAGTGACTTTTCAATGTCAGACAAAATAAACACATTACTATATACAGAAAATATAGGTATACTATACGTAGACCATAATATTTCTAAGGAAAAAGAATAACATTTTATAAAGGTTAAATACTCTGTTTAATAGGAAGAAATAATAATTATGAAAATATACAAACTAACAAAGTCTCAAACTATGAGAAACAAAACAGATGGAATTGAGAGGAGAAAGGAACAGTTCAACAATAATTGGATATTTCAACTCCCCACTCTCAATAACTGACAAAAAAACTAGAAATAAAATCAGTAACCAGATGAGAAAATCGCTGTCAATGAACTTGAACTAATTGACATGTATTGAATCACCCAATAAATGTATAATATGCATTGTTTTCAAGCACTCATGAAATTTTTTTCAGAATATATCATTCACTAGGCTATGAAACAAGACTATACATTTGATCCTTCCTTCGTTCCTTCCTTCCTTCATTCCTTCCTTCGTTGTTTCCTTCCTTCCTTCCTTTCTTTTTTTTTCTTAGCTCCCACTTATGAGTGAGGACTTACAGTATTTCTCTTTCTGTGTGGAAGAGGTTTAGCAAGAAATTGCTTAATGGACAAAATAAATGATTACATTTTGAAATGACAAACATGCTAATTATCCTGATTTTGTGGCCATCACACTTTGGACATTGGTATTGATATTCAACCCTATACTTCACAAATATGTACAATCAATTCTACTATTTTTTAAAATTTTATTTTATTTTGTCAATATATAGTGTGGTTGATTATTGTGGCCCATTACCGAAACCTCCCTCTGTCCTCTCTCCCCCCCTTCCCTCCCAACAACCTCATATCTGTTTGCTTGTCATATCAACTTCAAGAAATTGTGATTGTTGTGTCTTCTTCCCTCCCCCCAGTTTCTTTGTGTATTTATTTATTTATTTTTAGCTCCCACAAATAAGTGAGAAGATGTGATATTTCTCTTTCTGTGCCTGACTTGTTTCACTTAATATAATTCTCTCTAGGTCCATCCATGCTGTTGCAAATAGCAGTATTTCATTCTTTTTTATAGCAGAGTAGTATTCCATTGTGTACATATACCACATTTTCCATATCCACTCATCTGATGATGGATATTTGGGCTGGTTCCAACTCTTAGCTATTGTAAATAGTGCTACAATGAACATTGGAGAACAGATATACCTTTGAATTGATGATTTCCATTCCTCTGGGTATATCCCCAGCAGTGAGATAGCTGGGTCACATGGTAGATCTATCTGCAATTGTTTGAGGAACCTCCATACCATTTTCCATAGAGGCTGCACCATTTTGCCATTCTACTAACAGTGAATGAGAATTCCTTTTTCTCCACAACCTTGCCAGAATTTATCATTCAGTCTTTTGGATATTAGCCACCCTAACTGGGGTGAGATGGTATATCAGTGTGGTTTTGATTTGCATTTCCCAAATGCTGAGTGATTTTGAGCATATTTTCATGTGTCTGTTGACCATTTGTATATCTTCCTTTGAGAAATGCCTATTTAGCTCCTTTGCCCATTTTTTAATTGGGTTACTTTTTTGTTGTAAAGCTGTTTCAGTTCCTTGTATATTCTGGATATTAATCCTATGGAGGATGTATATTTTGCAAATATTTTCTCCCACTATATTGGTTGTCTTTGAACTCTGTTAATTATTTCTTTTGCTGTACAGAAGCTTTTTACTTTGATATTATCCCATTTGTTCATTTTTCCTTTCATTGACCATGGTTTTGGGGTCATATTCATGAAGTCTGTGCTGAGTCCTACTTCGTAAAGGGTTTCTCCTATGTTTTCTTTAAGAAGTTTTATTGTTTCGGGGTGTATATTTAATTCTTTCATCCATTTTGAGTTGATTTTAGTATATGGTGGGAGTTATAGGCCTAGTTTCATTCTCCAGCATATGGATATCCAGTTATCCCAGCCCCATTTGCTGAAGAGGCAATCTCATCCCCAGTGTATAGGCTTGGTGCCTTTGTCAAAGATCAGACGGCTATAGGTGTGTGGGTTGATTTCTGATTTTCTATTCTATTCCAGTGATCCGTGTGTCTGTTTTTAAGCCAGTACCATGTTGTTTTGGTTATTATAGCTCTGTAGTATAGTTTAAAGTTAGGTAGTGATATGCCTCCAGCTTTATTTTTTTTGCTCAGAATTGCTTTGGCTATACATGGTCTTTTGCTATTCCATATAAATATCTGGATAGTTTTTTCCATTTCTGATAAAAATGTCATTGGAATTTTGATGGGGATTGCATTGAATTTGTAGATCACTTTGGGTAGTATGGACATTTTCACAATGTTGATTCTTCCAGCCCAGGAGCATGGAATATCTTTCCATCTTCTTGTGTCCTCCTTAATTTCTCTCAGCAGTGGTTTGTTTTGTAGTTCTCATTGTAGAGATTTTTCGCATCCTCAGTTAACTCTATTCCTAAGTTGTTTTTTTTTTTTTTTTTTTGATAGCTATTGTAAATGGGCTAGCTTTCTTGTTTTCTCTTTCTGCATGTTCAGTATTGGAGAATAGAAATGCTACTGATTTTTGTGTCTTGATTTTGTATCCTGCAAGTTTGTTGAAATCATTTATCAATTCTAATACTTCTTTTGTAGAGGCTTTAGGCTGTTCAATATACAGGATCATGTCATCTGCAAACAGGGACAGTCTGACTTCATCTTTTCCAGTCTGGAGGCCTTTATTTCCTTCTCTTCTCTGAGTGCCCTGGCTAGTACTTCCAACACTATGTTGAATATGAGTGGTGATTGTGGGCATCCTTGTCTAGTTCTTGTTCTTTTTCAGGATGATATTGGCAGTGGGTTTATCATAGATGGCTTTAATTATGTTGAGAAACTCTCCATCTATACCTAACTTTAGAGAGTCTTTATTATGAATGAGTGTTGAATTATATCAAATGGTTTTTCAGTATCTATACAGATGATCATATGGTCCTTGTGTTTGATTTTATTGATATGGTGTATCACATTTATTGATTTGCATATATTGAACCAACCTTACATCCCTGGGATGAATCCCACTTGATCATGGTGTATAATTTTGTGTATGTGTTGCTGTATTCTGGTAGCTAGTATTTTATTGAGGATTTTTACATCTACATTCATCAATGTAGTTTTCTTGTAGTTTTCTTTTTTTGTTGTATCTTTACCTGGTTTGGGTATCAGGGTGATGTTTGCTTCATAGAATGTGTTTGGGAGAATTGCCTCTGTTTCAATCTTTTGGATCAGTTTGTAGAGAATTGGTGTCAATTCCTCTTTGAATGTTTGGCAGAATTCTGCTGTGAACCCATCTGGTCCTGGTGTTTTTCTTTTTAGGGAGTCTTCTGATAACAGTTTCAATCTCTTTTATTGTTATTGGTCTGTTCAGATATTCTACATCATCATGACTCAGGTTTGGAAGATTGTTCGTGTCCAGAAATTTATCCATTTCCTCCAGATTTTCAAATTTGTTGGCAAATAGTTGTTTATAGTAGTCTCTAATGATTCTGTGTATTTCAGATGTATCAGTGGTAATATCACTTTTTTCATTTCTAATTTTTGTTATTTGCATCTTCTCTCTACTTTTTTTAGTTAGCCATGCTAATGATTTGTCAATTATTTATCTTCTCAAAAAACCAACTTTTTGGTTTATGGATATTTTGTACCATTTTGGGAGATTCAATTTCATTAAGTTCTGCTCTGATCTTAATGATTTCTTTCCATCTCCTAACTTTGGGTTTGGATTGTTCTTGCATTTCTAGTTCTTTAAGGTGAAGTATTAGGTTGTTCACTTGTCATTTTTCTATTCTTCTGAATTAAGCATTTAATGTGATAAATTTCCCCCTTACTGCTTTGCAGTATCCCACGGGTTTTGTATGATATATCTTTTTTTCATTAATTTCAACACTTTTTTTATTTCCTGTTTGATTTCTTCTTGCACCCATATGTCATTAAGTAGAATGCTGTTTAATTTCCATGTGTTTGTATAGTTTCCAGAATTTCATTTGTTATTGATTTCTAATTTTAATCCATTGTGGTCTAAAAAAATACATGGGATAATTCTAAATTTTTTGAATTTGTTGAGACTCGATTTGTGACCTAACATGTGATCTATCCTGGAGAATGATCCATGTGCTGATGAGAAGAATGAATATCCTGAGATTGTTGGATAGAATGTTTTGTAGATATCTGCCAAGTCCAATTGGTCTAGAGTATTGTTTAAATCTTGTGTTTCTCTGTTGATTCTTTGCCTAGATGAGCTGTCCAATATTGATAGTGGGGTGTTCAGGTCCCCTGCTATTATGGTACTAATGTCTATTTCCTTCTTTAGGTCTAATAGTGTTTGCTTTATAAATTGGGCTGCTTCAACATTGGGTGCATATATATTTTTGATTGTTATGTCTTCCTGATTGATGAATCATTTTATCATTAAGTAGTGGCCCTCATTATCTCTTTTTATGGTTTTTAGTTTAAAGTCTATTTTTCAGGTATAAGAAGAGCTACTCCAGTTTGTTTTTCATTTCTGTTTGCATGGTAAATCTTTTTCCATCCTTTCATTCTTAGTCTATGTGAGTCTTTATAGGTGAGGTGGGTCTCTTGAAGCAGCATAGAGTTGGGTCCTCCTTTTTAGTCCAGTCAGCCAGTCTGTGTCTTTGGACTGGGGAATTTAATCCTTTTACATTAAGAGTTGTTATTGAAAAGTGTTGATTTAATCCCAGCATTTTATTTATTTTTGTTTGTATGTCTTAAGTGTGTTTTGTTTCTTTCTTTCTGATTTACTGTTTGTTATCTGTATTTGTTGGTTCCTTGAGTTGTAGAGAAACTTTTTTTCTCTTCATTGTTGGCATTTTTATTTTACTAGTGGGTTTTGATTTTTCTTGAGTTTTTATGGCAGTGGTAGTTATTTTTCAGGTACCAAACCCAGTACTCTCTTGAGAATTTCTTGTTAGGTTGTTCATGTGGTAGTGAACTCCTGCAATTTTTGTTTGTCTGAGAAATATACTATTTGCCCTTCATTTTGGAAGGATAGTCTAGTGGGGTAGAGTATTCTTGGCTGGCAATCTCTGTCTTTGGTATTTTGAATATATCATCCCATTCCTTTCTAGCTTTTAGGGTTTGTGATGAAAAGTCTGATGTTAGTCTGATGAGGGCTCCCTTATTGGTGACTTGACACTTCTCTCTTGCAGCTTTTAAGATTCTCTTTGTCTTTGACTTTTGCCAATTTGACTATAACATGTCTTGGAGAAAACCTTTTGGGTTTGAATACGTTTGGGGATCTTTGAGCTTCCTGACTCGTAAGATCTGTGTCTTTTCCTATATCTGGGAAGTTTTCTGCCACTATTTTGTTGAATATGTTTTCAATGCAATCTCCTTTTTCCTTCCATTCTGGAATACTCATGACTCAGATATTTGAGTACTTAAGGTTGTCTAATATCTCTTAAATTTTTTTCAATATTTTTAATTCTTTTTTCTTTTTTTTGTCTGCCTGTATTATTTCAAACAGCCCATTTTCCTGGTCAGCAGTTCTCTCTTCTGCTTCGGGAAGCCAGCTGGTTAAACTCTCTGTTGTGATTTTTTATGTCGTTGGATGAATTCTTCAGCTTGGCAAGCTCTGCTACATTCTTTTTCAGGGCATTGATTTCCTTGTACATTTCTTCTTTTAGATCCTGTATTCTTTTCCTCATTTCATCTTGTTGTCTAGCTGAGTTTTCTTGTATCTCATTTAGTTTCATTAGAATTATCACTCAAAATTCCTTGTCAGACATTTCAAGGGCTTCTTGTTCTACAGAATCTAGAGCTTTAGAGTTATTACCTTTTGGTAATTTTTCTTTCTTTTTTTTTTTTTTTGTACTTTCTTGATTTTTCACATTTCTGGTATCTTTCCTTTGATGTTTAGTCATTGTAGGAAGGAATTTCATGGTCCACTGGTTCTACACTACTGTCTGGCTAGGATCCTGCACAGGCTGCCAATTTGGCATGGCTGCCTCAGTGCCTGCTCGGTCATGCACTGGTGTCTCAGGTGCATGGTCACCACAGGTCTTGAGCCTCGCTGTGGGGCACCTCTCTGGTTGGCACACACACTGCCGGGCTCCACATTTACTTTAAATATCAATTGGCTTGCTGTGATTCTTCTTCTTCACCTTATTTTTCTCCCACATGCACCATTTGAGTCTTCTCCATTTACAAATATTCCTGATTTTAAAACTCTTAATACTGGCTATAAAACTTGACTGAGCCTGTGTGGTCCTGAACTAAGCCACACACTTGTTTAGTTAGGAGTTTTGGTTGTTTTCTATTTGTGTGGTTCAGTAAGAACAACACTTAAATGTAACAAAAATGATCGCTCAGCCCCACAGCGTTGCACAGAAAGCTCGGCTTTTCTCCCAATCAATTATACTTTAATAAAAAAAAAATATAAAAACACTAAAGCTAAGATGTAATTTTAAAAACTAATTAATAAATTAATGTTTTTATCTGAAAAAATACATTTGAAATGATTTAAATCATACAAAGTGCAAAGTTCTATGACCACAAGGAAATTGAATTAGAATTTAGTAACTGAAAGAAATTTTGGAAATCCTCAAATATTTGGAAATTAAACAAAACACTTCTTTTTTTTTTGTCCTTTTCGTGACCAGCACTCAGCCAATGAGTGCACCGGCCAGTCCTGTATAGGATCTGAACCCACGGCGGGAGCGTCGCCATGCTCCCAGCGCCTCACTCTCCCGAGTGCACCGTGGGCTCAGCCCTAATTTGTTTTTCTTTGGTGATATTCTTCCCATACAGGAAACAAAACACTTCTGAAGAAGCCATGGCAAAGAAAAAATCACAAGGGAAATTAGAAAATTTTATGAACTGAATGAAAGGTGACATACTAAAATTTATGGAATATGTATAACTTTAATTTAATATTTAAAATCACTTCATCAGAAAAGAAGATCTGAAGGTAATAATTTAAACTCATAGCTTATGAAACTAGAAAAGCAAACTAAACACAAAACAAGCAAAAGGAAATAAATAATAAAAATTAAAACAGAAATCACTCTAATAGGAAGAAAAAAAACAATAAAATAAAAATTAAGAAAACCAAAAGTTGTTTTTCTGAAAAGATTAACAAAACTAAGAAACTTTTAGCTAGACTGAACTAGAACAATGTAGAAAAAAAATTCAAACTATCAAAATTAAAGAGATATTCCTACTGACCATGTAATAATTAAAACAATTATATGAAAATATTGTAATAACTGAAGAAAATAAATCAGACCACTCTGATAATATGGAAAAATTCCTAGAAGAAAACAAATTTTCAAAACCATTTCAAGAAGAAATAGAAAACATAAATTATCTAGCATATTCAGAAATTGAACTAGTCACTAAAAATCTTCCCACAAAGAAAAGCACAAATGGCTTAATTGGTGAATTCTATCAAATATCTGAAAAATAAATAGCACCAAACCAGCAAAACACTTTAAGCAAAATAAAGAAGGAAAAAAATTACACAAGTAATTAATTGAAGGAGGTCAGTATTACTATGATATCATAACCAGATAAATATATCGCAAGATTCTAAAACTATTGCCCAAAGCCCCTCATGAATATCACCTCAAAAATCTTCATATAATATTTGCATAATTTATCCTGCAACATACAAAAGAGATTCACAGTGACCAAGTTGAATGCAGAATTGGTTTAAAATCTGAATATCGTTTAATGTAATGTGCCATATTAATAGAATAAAAGACAAAAATCAAATCTCAATTAAGTGTGGAGAAAGAATTTGACAAAATTCAACATCCATTCCTGATTAAACAGCAACAGCATCAACATACATCCCGACAAATTAGGAGTAGAGGGAACTTCTTCCACCTGATAAAGGGCATTTGTAAAAAACTCACAGCTAGCATTATGTTTAACGGTTAAATGCTTTACCCATAAGATCAGAAAAAGGAAGGAGGTTCTCTCTCACCACCATGATCTAACATTTTACTCAAGGTTTTAATTAGTGAGATGAGGCAAAAGAAAGAAAAAGAAATAGCATACAGATTAAAAGGGCAGAAGTAAAACTCTCTTATTTGCAAGTGGCAGCATCTTGTATGTAGGTAACCCCAAAAAATTAAAGAAGAAAAAGAAAAAGTAAGATTATAGCATAAAAAATGGATTTAGAAAAATGAAAAGTACTTATATACCCTAGCAACAAACAATGCAAAATAATATAAAGAAAATAATTCCATTCTTAATAGAATAAAGAAGAGTAAAATGCCTAAGAATAAATTTAACAAAAGAGGTGCAAGTCTTGAAAAGTGAAAAAATAAAATATTGCTGAGATCAATTAAAGGTCTAAATAGAAATTCATGGGTCGGAAGATATCACACTGTTGAGATGGTAATCCTCCCCAAATTTATTTAAAAATTCAGTACAATCCTTATCAAAATATCAATAGGCTTTTCTTTTTAGTAGAAATTGACAAACTGATCTTAAAATCTTATAGAAATGCAAAAACATAGAGTCAAAAACAATCTTGAAAATAAAACAAATTTGGAGGACTTAATTATCTTATTTCAAAACCATTATAAATCCAGAGTAACCAGATAGTTCGATATTGAGGCAAGGGTTTGTGTATAAACAATAAAATAGAATTGAGAGTCCAGAAATAAATCTTTATATTTATGATGAATTGTTTTTTAATAAGTGTGCCATGACGATCCTGTGGGAAAAAGACTGTTTTACAAATGATATTGGGGTAATTGGATGTCCATAAGCAAAAATAAATGAAGGAAGAAAAGAAGAAATGACGAAAAAAAAAAGAAAGAAACCTGAGACTCTTATATTTTCATAAAAAATGACACAAAATAGATCATAGATCAGAAGGGAAGTGACAAAACCATAAACTTTCAGAATGAAGTCAAGAAGCTTATCATCTGAGTTATATTCTATAAGTTTTATACCTTTATATTTGATAAGGGACATGAATCCAGGATATATAAAGAACTCTTACAAATTAATAATAAGAATAAAATAACACAATTTAAAATGGGTAAAATAATTTATTAGAAATTTTATCAAAGGAGATATGTAAATGACTAATTGACATATAAAAAGATGCTCAACATCATTTAGTGATTGTGGAAATACAAGTTAAAACCTCCGTGAAATATTATCTCACTCAAACTAGAGTGGATATAATAAAATTATAAACAACATTAAATATTGCCAAGCATGTGGGGAAATTGTAATACATTGCTCATGCATTGCTGATAGGAATGCAAAATGGTCCATCCATTTGAGACAACGATTTGGCAGTTTCTTAAAAGTCAATCATAAATTTAATACAAAACTTAACAATTCCAATTCTAGCATCAAAGAGAAATAGAAGTACATATTTACATGAAGACATGTATGAAAATATTTATAGCAGCATTTTTTCATGTTAGCCAAAAACTGTCAGTCAACTAGTAAATGGAAAACTAAATGTGGCACAGCCATACATTGGAGTACTACTGAACAGTGGAAAGGATCCCACTGCTGGCACATGGCACAAAGTAGATGAACCCTAACATATTATGCTGAGTGAAAACAGCCAGGACACAAAAAGCTACATATTGTAGGATTCAATTTATACCAAATTTCCATTAAAGACATATTATAGAGGGAGAAAGAGATCATTAGTTATTTTAAGTGGGGTGTGGGAGTGGGGTTTACCTAAAACTTGGTTCAAGGCATATTTTTGACTTGATGGAATGTTCTAAAACTGGACATCCATACCTAAAAGAAAGAACCTAGACCTGTACCTCTCACCATATACCCAAATCAACACAAAATAGATTAAAGACTTAAATATAAGACCTGAAACTATAAAACTCCTAAAAGAAAATTCAGGGGAAACACTTCAGAAAGTAGGCCTGGGCAAAGACTTTATGAATATGACCCCCAAAGCACAGGAAACAAAAGGAAAAATAAACAAATGGGATTACGTAAAACTAAAAAGCTTCTGCGCAGCAAAAGAAACAATTAATGAAACAAAAAGACAACCTATAGAGTAGGAGAAAGTATTTGCAAACTATGCATCTGACAAAGGATTAATATCCAGAATATACAAGGAAGTCAAACAACTTAACACTAAAAAAAATAACCTAATTAAAAGCTGGGCAAAGGAGTTGAACAGGCATTTCTCAAAAGAAGATATACAAATGGACAACAGACAAATGAAAAAATGCTCAACATCACTCAGCATCAGGGAAATGCAAATCAAAACCACATTAAGATATCATCTCACCCCAGTTAGACTGGCTATTATCAAAAGAACAGAGAACAACAAATGCTGGCAAATCCATCCTACACTGTTGGTAGGACTGTAAATTAGTGCAGCCATTATGGAAAACAGTATGGAGACTCCTCAAACAATTACAGATAGAACTGCCATATGAACCAGCAATTCCACTGCTGGGTATATACCCAAAGGAATGGAAAGAATTATGTTGAAGAGATACTTGCACTCCCATGTTTATTGCAGCTCTATTTACTATAGTCAAGAGTTGGAACCAACCTAAATGTCCATTATTAGATGACTTGATAAGGAAAATGTGGTATATATACACAATGGAATATTTGCCAGCTATAAAAAGAATGAAATACTGCCATTCACAGCAACATGGATAAATGTAGAGAAAATTATGTTAAGTGAAATAAGCCAGGCACAGAAAGAGAAATACCATATGTCCTCACTCTTATGTGGGAGCTAAAAAATAAACATATAAATAAAATAAAGAAAAAAGATACAACAATCACAATAATATGCTGAACTTTCAAAAGTAGAACTGAGGTTACTATAAGTGGGAAGGGCAGGGGAAGTGAGGAATTTGTAAAGGTCCACGAATAGTGATGACATTGCATGTTGTTGAACATAATAATTACTCTGATTTGAGCATCTCATGTTGCACACAGGTATTGATATTCAGCTCTGTACCTCACAGTTATGTACAATCAACTACATTGCAATAAAAATAAAAATTTAAAAATTTAAAAAATAAAATAAAACTAAATTATGGTTATAATTGGTTGTGATAATTGTACAACTCTATGCATTCACTAAGGAAATATTGATTGCACACTTACAAGAGGTTGGTGAATCACATGGTATGCAAATTATAGAGCTATTTGTAAAAAAAAAAAGTTCTAGTGAACTCTAGGATAATAAAGATTGGAGATAATATATGAGTATGTGGTGTGACCAACTAAACTAAAGGAAGAAGGCAAAATCAGTAGGCAAAATTGTGGCATTAATACTGCTGGTATTAGCTCCTGAACGCAATATTGACATCGTACATCTACTTTTTAAAATGATAGCATTTTGTTGGAACCAGCTCAAATGTCCATCATCAGATGAGTGGATACAGAAACTGTGGTATATCTACACAATGGAATACTACTCTGCTATAAAAAAGAATGAAATACTGCCATTTGCAACAACATGGATGGACCTAGAGAGAATTATATTAAGTGAAACGAGTCAGGCAAAGAAAGAGAAATATCACATGTTCTCATTTATTTGTGGGAGCTAAAAATAAATAAACAAATACACAAAAAACCGGGGCGGGGCGGGGGGGAAGGGAAGAAGACACAACAATTACAATCCCTTGAAGTTGATATGACAAGCAAACAGAAAGGACATTGTTGGGAGGGAGGGGGGAGAGGGAGGAGGGAGGGAGGTTTTGGTAATAGGCCAGGATAATCAACCATATTGTATATTGACAAAATAAAATAAAATTTGGGGGGGGGGGAACTAAATACTATAATTTTTTTTTTGGCAAAGAATAAAAATAAAAAAATAAAATGATAGCATTTTTCCAACAAGGTATACAGATGAACAAAAATTCCTTCTCAACCTAAATCTACAGGTTTCAAT
Source organism: Cynocephalus volans (assembly GCF_027409185.1). Lineage (NCBI taxonomy): Eukaryota > Metazoa > Chordata > Mammalia > Dermoptera > Cynocephalidae > Cynocephalus > Cynocephalus volans. The sequence goes on from NC_084465.1 coordinate 35,988,910, forward strand.
TACCTGCTGATCAGTATTGATTTGTCTTTCATGGTTTGGATAGAATTTTTACTTTTTAAAATCACAGAACTAGTTTGTTGACTTACATTCTCTCCTCTCATCCACACCAGCAGTAAAACAATTCAACACCCAATATGTATTTTTACAACTATTACTGTCTCTCTTAATCTTAGCCTAGTTGCTCAGGCATAAAGCATCTCTGTTACGTTTTACAGCAGCGATATTGTAGTTGTCTGGCCTCTAGTTATTTTTCCATTCACTACGTTCTCCACTCTATAGTTGGAGTGACCTTTGTAAAATGCTAATCTGCTTAGACACTTCACAAGTATAGACTCCTCAGTGGCTTCCCATTGCAGTCGCTATACATTTCAATTATCTTAACGTGGCCGAAATGCTATGTGTTCCTATGCACATCACACGCCACCTCTTGTTCTACATGCCTGCCAAGCTGAAATCAGAATGTGCTACATTCTTGCTTGCCCAGGTCTTTATTTATAATATTTCCTCTGCCTGAAACATCTACTTCACTATGTCATATAACATTTTCATTCCCCATACCCCCCAGCTGACTTTACCTGGCTAATTCCTAACCATCCTTTTACACTTAGCACAAATATCATTTTTTCTGGAAAGACTTTCTTGAGAATAAAAGTTCCTGTTCTGTACATCCACTATATTTTTAACCTGTGGGGCAATCACAGGTCTCCAAAACTTTGCACATAGCAGATGCTGAATAATATTTAATGAATGAATGGAACATTGAATATAGTGTTAATATTCCTGTTCAGCAAACTTTAATGATAAGCCTTGTGAAACTTGGTATATTGGTTAAACTATGTGCACATTCCCCAGCTCTGGCCAACTTTCTATGATTAAAATCATAAATTAAAGAAGCAACTTGCTGACACTTTGTCAGTATTCAATCAACTCCCCCCAGTGATTATCTAATTTTCTTCTCAAATAAATTTTCTCCTTCCACACTCCCTCAAGCAACAGATTGAGTAAACAGATGAACCTTGAACTGAATTCTGTAGGTCATTTATGCTCATTTAATATGGAAAACCAATTTCAGAATTTAAAAATTTACATTCGTACTTCATTTGTATTTATATTTCTGTACATGTGAATAAAATAACCTCTACAGCCTAATTTTTTTATTTATAAATTAAACATTTGTCATAGTGTTATCTATAATTTACTCTTATATTCTAAATAACTAGGAATGGGTATTTGGGTATATTCTTCATTGCTAATAAATATGTTCTGAATGAACAAATCATCAAATAACTTTAAGAGCACAGTAATAAATTATTAGCTTAATTATGTTCTAATTCTCCTATCTAAGGTATTTAAGAGCTCTGGAGTAAACTTATCTGAAAAAATAGTAGATTGAATGCTGATGAATGACTTCTATATGGGAAATGATAAAGTTTACTATAATTAAACAGCAAATAAATCTTAGATATTAAAATAAAAACTATACATGTCATATTAAAATCTGAGAATGACAAATATGTCTATTAGTAGGGACTAAATAGTGGATTGCACTTGAGTAGATATTTCAATTTTTAAATAAAATTTAAAATAAATAATTTTATTTTATTTTGTATTATTTACTTACATGATGGTAGCTATCTCCTCTAGTGAATAACAGAATATTAGATGGCACACTAACAGTTTCTAGTGTTGTGGGGAGAAATAGATTCGAAGAGTACTTTGATATATTCTATCAAAATGTAAATATACATATACACACACACACACACACACGCACACACACACACTCATCAGTGAGAATAAAGCAAAGTACTCTCTTAAATAGTAATTTAGGCTAAGAAAATTCACTTAACTAAATTGAGGCACAATCTGCTAACTTTAATAGATGCTGAATGACAAGTGGATGGTGAGGACGACATGATTTGAATCATGTCTTCTCAAAATTCATATATTAAAGTCCTAGCCCCCAGTACCTCAGAATAAGACCTTATTTGGAAATAGGGTCATTGCAGATGTAATTTGTTAAGATGAGATCATACAGGAGTAAAGTGGGTCCTTAAATCAATATGACTAGTGCCCTTATAAAAAGAACACAATGTGAAGAAAAGAAACTCACAGAGAGAAGACAATGTCAAGATACAAGGAGAACACCAGCTACGTGCCAGGAACAAAGTTTGACAGCAAACCACCAGGAGCTAGGAGAGAGGGCTGAAACAGATTTTGCCTTACAGCCCTGCAGACACATTAATTTCATACTTCTAACCTCCAATTATGAGACCATGAACTTATGTTTAAGCCAATCAGTTTATGGTACTCTGTTATGGCAACCTGAGCACATTAATATATTGACTAAATACTGGTACCATCTCTCTCTCTCTCTATATATATAATGTATATGTATATATATTTATATGTATATATAAACATATTTGTGTGTGTACATATGTGTGTGTGTGTGTGTGTGTGTATGTATATATATATAAAATATCAGGTAAAGACTAGTTAAGTTCTAAAAACTTTAGTCAAAGAAATATTAACTCAAGATTAATCAGGGCATAGTTAGCTTGAACAACATGCATTCAATGGTGTGAGATGCACAAGTTTGCAAAGAAAGGGTCGATATTCTGATTCTTTTTCTACTAAAATTTCTAGTTTATGAAAATATAAAGTAGTATCTTTTTTTTTATTTGATGATCACAACAATTTTGTGATGGAGAAGTAAGCCCAGAGAGATTACATGATTTTCTCAATTTCCAAACCTAGAAGGGCAGAGGATAGGCTTGAACTGAGATTTTCTGATGCCTGCTCTAATTTCTGTCTATGCCCCACTTCATCTTCATATACAGAAGTGTTCAGGTGGCAGGATCAGAAGGCAGAACACAGGCTGGTATTTCTGGTGGTTTCATCATAGCATACACAATATCGCCAAAGGAGTTCTGAGGGCTTCTAGGGCTCCATGTAGTAGTACACACAACTATTCTTAAGCTACAGTAGGGAGATTTTAATAAAAATGCAAATAAATAAAAATTGATCCAAGGAAAAAGCTGTATACCATAATTTACTGCTTCCAAATCAAGTTGTTGTGGCCTTTATTATTATTTAGTAAACCTGTTTTCAACATGGGTACATCTTTAAACGATAGAAAAGTTATTATACATTATAGTACAAGTACATCACTAAAGCGATTCACAGAGATGTTTCTAGAAAGCAGGATCTGATTGCTGAGTTGATCAGAACTGTTCCAGATATTTGTAGAAGTATTAAGAATGCTTACCTTGAAAGATCAATGTCTTGTTGAGCCTTTTTAAATTCCCCTATCCAAAGTTAATTTCTAATCTTTTCTCTCCCCAAACCACCATAGCACTCTGCAGATACGAGTATCTCTGTTACAACTTGTGGACTTTTGGGGAGCTCATCTTTTTTTCTTCCTCCACTCCTACCTCATTCTATTCCAAAGTAGGTAGGAGTAATTCTCTAAATTATGCAAGTATCATGGTTAGCTTTTCAGATGGTTTCTTGCCAGACTTGATTTTGCCTGTAAACGGGAAAGTTTCAGGCTACCCCCAGCTGGGAAGGCTCAGCACCTCTCTCCCCCTTCTCTCCTTGCTGTCCTGTCTCGTCTCCTTAGACTCTTCCTTCTAGGAGACCTAAGAAGTATAAAAGGTGGGGCTGGTGCTCCATCCTTCTGCCCTAATGGTTCTGGTCAGTGATTGAAGACCAGTACTGCACAAGGCAAAAGACAAAGCTTCCTGGCTCTTTTGTTGACTTTGCATTTTTCTTCTGTATGGTGTGTTTTTCCTGGACAGGTTTCTTTCTCACTGTTACTGCATTGAAATATGAGGTTCTAAAGTCCACCTGGATATTTTTAAAAAGTAAGCAAAAGGAGCCATTCTGGCCTGCTTTGTTTGTTGGCCCTAATTTGACCACAGTCCTTATAGACAGATGTTCTTTGTATGTTCCAGTGTCAATCACCAGGAGCCTATCTTGAGATTTCAGTCAAAAAAGCTCAGAACGTAATTATTTGTTTTCTTGACCTTATCTTCTCTATGTATGTGTGTACATGTACATGTGTAAGTATATATGTATGTACTTACAAATATATATGTATATATATACACACACACACACACATATATATACACACACATATATACCATACATACATATGTATACATATATACAAGCACACACACATATATATGCACACACACACACACACACCTCCTATGAAGGATAGGATTCAAGTGTTTAGAAATCTGTAGTTTAGGCTCTATTATTTTACACTCCAAACATTCTACTTATGAGTTGTATTATGATTATTTGTTCACGTTTGCCTTTTCCTGAAACTAAACTCCTAGAACATATGAACCATATGTTGTGTACATTCTTTTCCTAGAAACCTATATGTCTGGCTGGTAGTTGATTGTTGCTGAATGAAAGTTCTAAAGCCTGACTGAACTACTTAATGAACAAATAAATGGATCTGAGAGTAACCAGATTAGTCCAATATCAGCACTTAGGTTATTCTCTGTAGGTGCTGAGGAAACAGAGAGCTACTACAAAGTCATTTTAATTGTGTACAGAGGCCACACTTTAGAGATTACTGCTAAATAAAGATCAAGTTGGTGTTTGTATTTCCCCAGAGAAAATAGAGAGTTGAATCTCAAAGACAAGTTGTTGCCTTCAAGGTAGAAGATGTGTTTTAATCAGCAAAGAGGAGAAAAAGAGTAAGAAAAATAATCTTTTACCATATTTCTGAGTTAAATCATCTTACTTTTTTAGACATATTCCTCCTACTGTTCACAGAGGGAAAAGAGAAAAAGCAATTCCTAGTATTGCTTCCCACTCCCCTGGCATCTCTGTATCAAAGACACTGGACAGCAGATACTCTCTGCTGAGGGAGATATTAACCTCATTCTCTCCAAACACACCATGAGGCCTAGAAAATGTCCTTCCTCATTTGGTGCCTAAGGCTATGTTCAGATCAGTCCTGCAATGACAGTGTTTAGACTGCAGGAAGTCATCAGAATGAGGTAAGCCTTCAGGAGGTGGCTGTGGAGCTGATTTGTTAAGGGATCGCTGTCTATGAGTTTGGAAGTACATCATCTTGTCAGGAAAGAGCTAAAGCACATTTAGAGTCATAAAATTTTGGTGTAACATTTGGCATTGTGAGTTTCATATCAGAAAAGAAAAAGGCTGACAATTATCACTAACCATTTTCAATTTTTCTCCCCATTTAGGTATGCGAAAGCATTTTAAGTGATATTGATGTTTAATCCTGAAGTATCATAAAATCAGATAATCCATTTTAAATACTAAAATCACAATCACAGTCTTACATATTTTATTTATTTAAATTATCATGCTAAAAGATAATTTAAATATTAAGTAATATATAGCTTACACCATGTTTAAAAATACCTATAAATTCTTTAGAATTATACAATTAATAGACATTAGCTTACAATCCTTAAAATCAACTGGAAGTTGCTATTCAGAATATTTATCTGTATTGAATGTGAAGGGCTATTATTAATGAATTAAATGACTCTGTCAAACCCCAGGAAAACAAGGCCCTGAAATGACAAAACTTAATCATGATTTTGCTTTGATGCAAGTGTCTTATTCTCGGAACCCATTCCCACTAATGTAGTGACATGATTCTTTTTCTTAATGTACCTAAATATTCCATCTCACCTTTATTGTTCCTGATAATTTTTTTATTGGCCTTTAGAAATCTGAAGTATTGATATTTACTATTTTACTGTCACCTGTAGCTCAGAGAATTCTCTGCATTCAAAAACTCCTCTCACTTATTTTTCTTTTGCTGACATCTTGGACAAGATAGAGTAGAGAGACAGGAAGCAGTCAACCCGGTCAGAATTTAACAGGTGGCATTAAAAATCTACTACTTGAATGGTCAATGCATACAAAAACACACTTTAAATACAAGACATGGCAGATCATTAAGTCATGTGGTTTGTAAAGTATGATGCAATAAACAGTATGCATTTCTCCTTTCTAGTTGTGTGTATCAGGAAAGCACTTCACATACAATAATCAACTGACTAAAGATTATACAAAAATGTGTAAAAATGAAGGAAATTCCTTTATCAAGCAGCATATGAAAGTCTACTAGGATGTTACTTTTCTTAAGGCCTAGGTGTATGTACAGTTTATTTATTATTTTTTCTAGTAAAATTTAATAAATCATAGTAGACTCTGCATTTGCTCTCCTTTTTGAAGTTGTAAAGTAGATGTTCCAGGAATTGATGCTTTTTGTATCATTTTGTTATATAATATTGGATAATACATTCAAGCACTACTCTAGGTAAAATAAATTTAGGGGAGCAAAGGAGTACCAGGAACAGTGAACGTAATTTAAAATGTTTTTATCTAGCAGCTTACCTATAGGAGGATACTAATAAACATTTGAAAAATTTTTTAATAATTTTTCTGCTTCTTTTTCTTTTTTTAAATAGTAATGCTCATTTATATTTGTATTTTGCAGGGTATTTGTAATTTGCTTCAAAGAAATGACATTTATTTGTACTAAAATATCACTTTCTACTGTGTCATAAAGTGAATACATGAACTTGGCATTAATAGAAATAAATGCTCTAAGTTAGCCAGAAAAAAGGCAATGTTTTGCCAACTCTGGAAAAAATAAATAAAATAAAAAAGGTCATTGCAAGCTATAGGAAAAAGGGCAGATAATTGACAGCCACTATATTTACCTAGTATAAGTCATAATTTGTTTACAAATGTATGCTTTTTATGTTATGATAGCCAGTGAAGGAATTTGTTTGCACTGGTCATTTGAAATATAAACTCTGAATCTCTGTTCATTTGTTTTAGCCTTCCAGCTATAATAGAATCATTAACCAAAGAGGAATAATTTCAACATTCTTGATTGTATCTAAAATGATTATTTAGTCAGCCAGGTGGAGGTTTTGCAATAATTGCATTGGGATGTCTCTCACCTGATGGGTGTTTTCCTCTGACTGAATCTGTTAGAAAATGTTATTGTCTAGCTAGTTCTTCTTCCCTGAAAGATCTTGAGTTGGCTCGTGTTGCCAAACACTGATTCATTTAGATATTGCTCGGTTGAACATAATGGTGCTGAAATGACTTGCTTCAGTATGAGAAAGGCGAGTGCGTGAGTTTGTGGTCATAAAATTGTGATCTTAGAGCCCAGCAAATTGCTCCAAGTAGCTTAAGCCAACCCCATTTCTGGTGCCAAATTACCAGTAGTAGTTTAACTGTTTCAAAGAAAGGTCCTTTTTGGCCCAAGAGGAATTGTATTGCTCATCCTAAATGTCTACATTGTACTTTTACTTAAAGATCTGCTCTTCTGTAATGGCATTGATCAACTAATTTCTAAGAAATGTTTTGTCACTCATTTAGATTTCCAGGCTATTTGTGAAAGATATCTCATTAGGAACTGCTATGTAAGATTAATATAGAAGCACGTTTTGGAATTACTTTTGATGTTCTTCCAGTCTGGGTATTCCATAAAATATACAGTGTCGAAATCTATATTTTATCATATAATAATTATTGTTTTAACATTTAATAAGGATAATATGCACAAGTGAAATATACAACTGCCCAAACAATTTTTTTTATCAATTCTCAACTTATTAATGTATTTTTTATAAGAACTTTGTAAATCATACTCTCTACAAATTTCCCATTAAAGCAAAACAGATGCATTAATTTCAGGAGAAAGAATATTTTCTTTAAAAGGTTATTGTTTCAATTTGTTACATATGCAGTATCTGCCAAAGAGATATATAGACCTGTTGTTTTTATTCAGTATGATTTAGTGTCATTTAAAAAAAAGAAAAAAAATAAGTAGTGCACACTCAGACGTCACAGGGCCACAGTGGCTGAAATTGCAACCTCCATCACTTCCAAATTGTGTGTGTGTGTGTGTGTTTATGGGGGGGCGGGGGGAGGAGTGTATATATGCTACTGTGTGAACTTGTTTGAGTAAGAGGTGGAAATATAGTGTTGTGGGGAGATTGTAAATATTGTAATAAATACCCCAGAATTAGTATCAAATAGTGGGTTTTGTAGAATACTGTTTCAAGCTTACTGTGTGATCCCAACAAGCATTTGAGAGACTTGAAAGGGGTGGGGAGATTGTAAATATTGTAATAAATACCCCAGAATTAGTATCAAATAGTGGGTTTTGTAGAATACTGTTTCAAGCTTACTGTGTGATCCCAACAAGCATTTGAGAGACTTGAAAGGGGGATGCATATTTGGAGCTTAGGCTGTTCCTCAGGCTCAATAAAAGAAGTTATGCCTGGCTTCCCTATAAACAATTTTTTATTTTATCCAGAACTCTGAGGGATAAAAGCATCTTGTGTAATTTGTAAACATAAATAAGTATGCTTTATGAGAGTTGAATTTGAAGACTTTACCCTATCATTTTGTAGGCTTCAGTACTAACTAAATTCAATAGTTCTTGCACAAGTTCTGCAGCTATTTTCTTCTGGGCTACAAAAATTGAATACCTTGACAAAAATACACATGAGTATTCCTCATATAATTTTTTTATCGTAATTACTATACTACAAAAAAGTATGTTTCACTAAAAAAATTGTACCTAACTCAAACTCTTATAATATGACCTGTATTTAACCATTTATAGTTTTTCTAAAGAATGTTTTTATTAGCAGCTATGTGTGCACATATTTTGTTCAACCACACAGGTACTTTAGAAGATTTAGAGAGCTCCAAAACAAGTAAAATTATATAGCAAAATGATATAGTAAACACAATTCCTACAGTTTAATTAAATGAACAACTTGGAAATAACTATAAAAATCATACATTTTAACACAAAAACTGTATTTTTAATAAGTTTAAATCTATTTTAAAAGCTTATTGAAATATTGATAATCTTTATAAACCCAGATTTGTTTTACATTTTAAAATTAATGTGCAGGTCTTAAAGGTTAAGAGTATTCATATTCTGAAAGGTAATTGAAATTTAATCCTTAAAGTACAATTATATATGTACATAGAAAGAAATATGCTTTGATTACATTTATGAAAAGCTAAAAAGTACAGAGAAAATGGACAACAGGAGCAACTTTAATGAGACTGTATTTTCCTCTAATTTGTCTAGCCCTGGCCTAACAGACTCCAGGGTAGGTGGTCATAGATATTTGCAGTGTGTTTCACTGGATATTTCTTGATCCTGGAGTACGGCCCAATGCCTAGGTGTCCAACCTGTGACCAGGTGTTTCTCTTACAGAGAACTTGTTTATACTGGCAGATACCCCGTGGCTCTTGTCTGACTTGTGTCCAGCTTACTCCTACAAGAGAGCCACTGTCTAGCAGAGCCCTGACAGGGAGCAGAGTTAGGTTTGGGTGTAGGTGTGTTGGTCAGGTGAGCCACAGAGGAGGCCACCCAGTGAATCACGTGAAATTACAGGCATTTTATTACAGATCCACAAGAGAAGAGAGAACTACGGAGACAGCAGGGTGCTTAACCAGCTGGGGAGGGGCGGGAGAGAGAAAGAGGACCTGGAGGGCTAGGCCTTTATTAAGGTTCCTGGATGTTATTTAACCTTTAGGTTTTTCCTCAGAGTTTTGGATTGGCTACTTCAAGAAAATATGCCCAAAAGGGGAAATTTAATGACATGCTTCTAATGTTAGCCGTGATGATTTATAGTGGTCAGCAGCTGTGGGGTGTGCTGTTTTGGGGTCAGTGGGATGAGGAACAAGCAGGCTACACTGAAAACAATCACACGGGAGGGAAGTTTTAACTATGCCAAAGGTCATGGGGTACTGCTGGGTTTCAACTTATGTCAGGCCTAAAAATGGATACCAAGGCAGCAACTATATTACATAAATTTATGACAGAGACATATTTATAAAATATGCAGTCACAAGGGATTGGGAATGGTGACTACGGGCTTTTCGGTAGGAAGTGTAATGTGGCTCAGTGAGGCGTGATTAGATATGAGTTCTGGAGCCTCGAACTGGACACCTCACTGGGGAGGAGGATCAATACAAAGCCAGGCAGAAGAAGATGAAGAGAAGTGTGATGTCAGAGAGTGGTCAGGAGCAGTGAGACAGTTCCAGATCTACAGAACTGTCCTCCCACATATGGCATTTGCAAAGACCTCATCTCCATTTCCTGGTGTGATCATTGGACATTCATTTACATGAATGACGCTTCTTTCATGCAAGACCTCAAAAATGTACATATATGCTTGTGTCAAGTTTTCTCATTTTATAATCAGTTCCAAATATCCTTGAAATAAAACCGCAGTGGAAGAAGATGTTTATCATTTAATTCATATGTCATTAGCTTGACTCTTCTACTTCTTACTCAGTCCTTGCGTTTGATGTAACAAATCAAGACTGAACTTTAATCAGAGACTTACATTCTAATTCTACTTTCTGAAGTTATTTTTGTGCAAGTAACTTACTTTCACCAAGACATAGTGTACTAATACTGATGAAAGAGAGAATAATATCTTCTTATAGTATATTGTAAAATTAAGTATCATGATTTTGCAAAACACTTGGCACATAGTTCTTCTAAAATTACTTCTATTATCTATTTTTTTTTCATTAATTTGTACATTTTCAGGGCTGATATCCAGCTGTCGTATACCAATATGGTAGTATGCACAATGCATTTGTTGCTGGCACTATTTGGTTATTCAGGCCGGGCATTAACAAGATTTTGCCTATACCATTAATGGGTTTTTTAAACATTTTAAACACCATTTTTCTATATTTATTTGTTTGATTCATGAAAAGTGAAAAGTTATTCATGCATGAGAATAAGGATGAAGTAGGACAAGGTGTGGAAAGTAAAAGATGGTCTGGACACCTGTATTTCTTCAGGCAAGGGCAGCGTAATACTGAATCTTGGGTTTTTTGTTTGTTTGTTTTTTGAGTAGATGTATACATAAGCTCAAATACTTTTGTACCAAAAAAATAGTGTGAGTTATGTTGAAGGCAGGCATATGAGCAATATTGTCTCTAAAGTCTTTGCCAAGACTAAAGTTTTGTGAACACCTTTCTCAACATTTGCTGTTCTACAGGCATAATTAGACTAACCGTACTCTAGGAATGTAAGAATGAGAAACATGAACAAGACCAGCAATGAAGAGAAACATTGCATTATAATTCACCAAGAAGACATACTAATCCTACGTATGTATGCATCTAATAAGGAGTTTCAAACTATACAAAACAAAACTAATAGACTGAAATGAGTAATAGGCAAGTCCATGGTAGTAGTTGGAGATTTTAACACTCATCTCAGAGTAGTTGATAGAACAGCAGGACAAATTGTTTCAATAAATTTCAAAGGACCAAAATTATGCAGACCATAATTTTGACCACAACGAAATTAAATAGGGAAATAAAACTAATTTTCATACCTTTTAAAATTAAGCAATTCACTTATAAATATCATATGATTCATATTTAACATAAGAAAAATTAGAAAGTATTATAACATCAATGAAATAAAAGTATTATAACATCAATGAAATAAAAGCAACATGAACATTTATAGAATTCATCTAATGATGTCCTATAGCCTCGAATGCCCATTGTAAGGAAAAAGAGTGCAAATCAATAATATTAACTTCCATCTTAAGAAACTGTGAAAAGAAGAGCAAATAAAACCAAAAGTAATTAGAAGTAAATTAAAAGTAAATAAAAATAAAAAGAAGAAAATAATTAAGGTAAGAATGGAAAACACGAAATAAATAAAACCAACCAAATAATAAAGGAAACCAGCTGTGCAGACACTGTAGTTTAGGTGGATAGGTTAACTCTCTTTCCAGTTTATCAAGAAGTTGTTAGAGTGATAATGTATTGTCTTACATTGCTTATTTTCTTTTCTTTCTTACTTGCTTCCCTTATTCCTCTTTGCGTGTGTGTGTGTATGTGTGTGTGTGTGGTGAGAACATTTGAAATTTACTCTCTTAGCAATTTTGAAATATACAATATGCTATTATTAACTATAATCACTATGCTATACCAGTAGATCTCAGAAACCTTATTTCTCCCATCTAATTAAAAGTTTTTAACCTTTGAGTGAAATCTCTCAATTGCCCCCACCTCCCAGCCTCTGGAAACCACCATCATACCCTCTGTTTCTATGAGTTTCATGGTTTTAGATTCCACATATAAATGAGATCATGAAGTATTTGTCCTCTGTACCTGGTTAATGTCACTTAGAATATGTCCTCTTTAGCCTCTTTAATCTTTTCATCAAGATCTGTTTTACAGGGAAGCTGGGTAGGAAAGACACCAATATACATAATCTAAATTACCTTCAAAAATGAGCTTGTTCAGCTATTAACAGTGCTGTCACCAGACACTTTCTTGCTGTCTCCTTCAGAGGCAGCCTCAGCTTTAGAGAGTGACTTTGCCTAAAGTCATGCCTTACTCAGTACACCCCACATTCAGTGACTAAATGTTCTTAGATATAAAAACCTGGCTAGTTTGGCCCAGACAAGGAAGACTCTGCTGGACAATATGTACTCAGGTTCCCCACCAAGTTAAAGGTCCCCTGGATCAACTGCATCTTGGATCAACTTTCTCCTGTACTCAGTCCTTGCCATCCCTTTTCTTTCATGAATGTTTTCTATATTTGCTAATTCAGTTGCCTTCTATTTTATAGAAATTTTCCAAAATTTCTAGTCAGCTGCTGATTCTATTTCTTATTTTTTATCATTTTTATGGTTTATTTTTTTCTTTTACTTTTGGAATTTTGAAGGCAGTGAAGAGAGGAACATGTACTCAGCCATTTCTTTGAACTAGAATTCCTCTCTTAAAATTGTATTATTTTACACTAATCATATTAATCTTTCTTATTCATGAAATGAGAATGTAAACATCATGTTGTTCTACATAAGTCAATTCATATAAATGAAAACACTCAGTGAAACAAGGTAAGACATATATGTATATTTTTTTATTGAAACATGATTGACTGTACATATCTGTGGGGTATTGTGTTGAATATCAATAACTGTGTGCAATGTGTGATGCTGAAATCAGGATAAATAGTACATTCAACATTGAAAAATGTAATCTTTCTTTGTGGCCTTTTACCGATTTCTTGCTAATTCCCTCCCTCTCCCTCTTTCCCACCTCTGCTAACCTCAGTTCTGTTTTCTCCTTTTGAAAGTTCAACATATTATTGTGATTGTTCTATCATTCTTTCTTTCTTTAATTAATTAATTTTATTTTTTAGCTCCCATGAATAAGGACATGTGGTATTTCCTTTACTGTGCCTGGCTTATTTCACTTACCATAATTTTCTCTAAGTTCTTCCATATTGCTGCAAATGACAGAATTTCATTCTTTTTTATGGCAGAGTATTCCATTGAGTATATAGACCAACATTTTTTTTATCCATTGGTCTGTCAATGGACGTTTAGGTTGGTTCCAATTGTTGGCTATTATAAATAGAGCTGCAATGAACATGGGAGTGCAGGTATCCCTTCAACATGATGATTTCCATTCCTTTGGGTATGTACCAAAGGAATGGGAAGTAGATGGGATTGCTGGATCTCATGGCAATTCTATCTGCAGTTGTCTGAGGAAGCTCCATACTGTTTTGCATATCAACTGCACTAATTTGAAGTCCTACCAACACTGCAGGTGGCTTTCCCCTTTCTCTGCATCCTCGCCAGCATTTTTTATTCTCCTTTTGATAATAGCTAGTTTAACTAAGTGAGATGATAGCTCAGTGTGATTTTGACTTGTCTTTCCCTGATGCTTAGTGATGTTGCATTTTTTCATGTGTCTGTTGGCCATTTGTGTATTCTCTTTTGAGAAATGCCTATTCAGCTCCTTTGCCTATTTTTAAAAATCAGATTAATTGCTTTTTTTTGTTGTTTTTTTTTACTCCTGTTTGAGTTCTTTGTATATTCTGAATATTAATCCCTTGTCAGAAGAAATTTGCAAATATTTTCTCCCATTCTGTACGCTGTCTTTAACTCTATTAATTATTTCTTTTGCTGTGTAGAAGCTTTTTAGTTTGATATAGTCCCATTTGTTTAATTTGACTGAAAAATATAGCCATTTATTTTGGTGTTGTGTGAGATATATCACTTGTGACTTTTATTATAGTATTTAATTTAAATTTGTAGAATGTTCTTCTTTAGGAACGCCATTTCCTTCTAGTTGATAGCTTAAATCCATCTAACTAATTTCTTATATTTTTAGTTTAGGTTTCAAGACATTGGCCATTATTTCTTGATGCTAATTACGGTTAACATCAACCTTAAAAATGAGCATAAAAATGGCTCCAATTCCACGTTTTCTTTGTTAGGCAACCTTCCATGAAATATCTTTGAAAATACAAGTAATTAAAATCTATTAGCAATGAACATTGCCCCTTTGGAAATCCGTTTCTAAGGAAAGCCTAGTCATAACTGTCCGTTTTTATCTTTGCAAACACTAATCTCAAAAATCCTATAAAATTAACTTCTGTTTGATAAACCAAAATGTCTCCTTGGTACACTTTAAAACACATTTCCTAGTGTGTTTATCGTCTCCAAAAGTCACTCAGCTGAAGTCATTAAACACATCATCACCATTGCAACCAGGGTCATTTTCTTGTGCTTCAAGGCTCTAGGTTCATTACCAAGCAATTGCTGTACCTATCAGGTGGATTTATTTTGATAGTGTTTCATCCTTTTTAAATACTCATGTGGGAATCACGTAGTTATCACCTTATTGTAAGATTCTTATTAAATTATAATGTTTGCTAGTAGTTTATTGAATAATTACTGTAGGCAATCTGAGTGATATTTCAGTGAATCAGGACAGTGTCAGAAAAACAGTATTAGCTCCGAATATGTTATAATCAGCCAAAAAACTCAATGACCTGGTTGCCATTACACGCGCTTACTGTAACAGCTAAAGGTAAAATGTTTCAAAATAGCTTACTGTGGAGGCACCTAACACCTATAAATTAATTTCCCAAAGATATTTAGAGTTCTCAGCCTGCAATCTTTGCATACTTAGCATTTTGGTTTCGATGCCAATTCTGAGGTAAAGCGAAATATAACTCATTTTCAGACTTATGACTCATGCAGTTTTTTCTATTGACTTTAAAATTAATCAAATCAAAACAATACAGCTTTAATATTTGTCATATCAAAACAATTCATTTATCTAATTGTGAGCTTTTACAAATTTTTCTTTATTTCAACAGATTTTTGAGATATTAGTTTTGAGAAATAAATTATATAATTTTTTATGGAACTCGATTTCAGTCATCATTCTTATGATAAATAATTTCATAATCATCTATCAAACCTAGGCTTAGAAAATGAAACACTTATTCCAATGTAATTTAGAGATCAAAAGCAAAACTACAATCACAGTTACTGGTTCATGGGCGGTTTAATTTCCTTCAGTAGCAGTTTTCATCAAAGAAATAAGAATAAATTAGTTGTTCCAAAGAGGAATGAAGCACTCATAAAGCTGGTAAAAAGCTCAAAGACTTGAACAAAAGTGTTAGGAAGGAGCCTACAGCCTAAAAATAATACCCTGAGATTGTCACATTAAGTGATAAGTGGAATGGCTCTTGACTATTTCCTGCTGGCTATATTCCACCTAAATTGCTTGAATTCTATCTGCATAGCTGTATTTCATTTTGGTGAATTGTAGAACTACAGAAAAATTTACAAACAGGGATAGTTTGACTTCATCTTTTCCAATCTGGATGCCCATTATTTCCTTCTCTTCTCTGACTGCTCTGGCTAGTACTTCCAACACTATGTTGAATAGGAGTGGTGAGAGTGGGCATCCTTGTCTAGTTCCTGTTCTTAAAGGAAAAGCTTTCAGCTTTTCCCCATTCAGGATGATATTGGCAGTGGGTTTGGCATATATGACTTTAATTATGTTGAGATACTTTCCCTCTATACCTAACTTATAGAGGGTCTTTTTCATGAATGAGTGCTGAACTTTATCAAATGCTTTTTCAGCATCTATAGAGATGATCATATGGTCCTTGTGTTTGAGTTTATTAATATGGTGTATCACATTTATTGATTTGTGTATGTTGAACCAACCTTGCATCCCTGGGATGAATCATCGAACAGCCTAAAACCTCTACAAAAAAACTGTTGGAATTGACAAATGATTTCAGCACAGTAGCAGGATACAAAATCAACACACAAAAATCAGTAGCATTTCTTTTCTCCAATAGTGAACATGCAGAACGAGAAATCAAGAAAGCCTGCCCATTTACAATAGCCACCAAAAAAATAAAATACTTAGGAATTGAGTTAACCAAGGAGGTGAAAAATCTCTATAATGAGAACTACAAATCACTGCTGAGAGAAATTAGAGAGGATACAAGAAGATGGAAAGATATCCCATGCTCTTGGATTGGAAGAATCAACATAGTGAAAATGTCCATACTACCCAAAGTGATATACAAATTCAATGCAATTGCCATCAAAATTCCAAAGACATTTTTCTCAGAAATAGAAAAAACTATCCAGACATTTATATGGAACAATAAAAGACCACGCATAGCCAAAGCAATGCTGAGCAAAAAAAATAAAGCTGGAGGCATAACACTACCTGACTTTAAGCTATACTACAAAGCTATAATAACCAAAACAGTATGGTACTGGCATAAAAACAGACACACTGACCAATGGAATAGAATAGAGAATCCAGAAATCAACTCACACACTTACTGCAATCTGATCTTTGACAAAGGCACCAAGCCTATTCACTGGGGAAGGGACTGACTCTTCAGCAAATGGTGCTGGGATAACTGGATATCCATATGCAGGAGAATGAAACTAGATCCATACCTCTTACCGTATACTAAAATCAACTCAAAATGGATTAAGGATTTAAATATACACCCTGAAGCAATAAAACTTCTTAAAGAAAACATAGGAGAAACACTTCAGGAAATAGGACTAGGCACAGACTTCATGAATATGACCCCAAAAGCACAGGCAACCAAAGGAAAAATAAACAAATGGGATTATATCAAACTAAAAAGCTTCTGCACAGCAAAAGAAACAATTAACAGAGTTAAAAGACAACCAACAGAGTGGGAGAAAATATTTGCAAAATATACATCTGACAAAGGATTAATATCCAGAATATATAAGGAACTCAAACAACTTTACAAGAAGAAAACAAGCAACCCAATTAAAAAATGGGCAAAAGAGCTAAGTAGGCATTTCTCTAAGGAAGATATACAAATGGCCAACAGACATATGAAAAAATGCTCAACATCACTCAGCATCCGGGAAATACAAATCAAAACCACATTGAGATACCATCTAACCCCAGTTAGGATGGCTAAAATCCAAAAGACTATGAATGATAAATGCTGGCGAGGCTGCGGAGAAAAAGGAACTCTCATACATTGTTGGTGGGACTGCAAAATGGTGCAGCCTCTATGGAAAATGGTATGGAGGTTCCTCAAACAATTGCAGATAGATCTACCATACGACCCAGCTATCCCACTGTTGGGAATATACCCAGAGGAATGGAAATCATCAAGTCGAAGGTATACCTGTTTCCCAATGTTCATCGCATCCCTCTTTACAATAGCCAAGAGTTGGAACCAGCCCAAATGCCCATCATCGGATGAGTGGATACGGAAAATGTGGTACATCTACACAATGGAATACTACTCAGCTATAAAAACGAATGAAATACTGCCATTTGCAACAACATGGATGGACCTTGAGAGAATTATATTAAGTGAAACAAGTCAGGCACAGAAAGAGAAATACCACATGTTCTCACTTATTGGTGGGAGCTAAAAATTAATATATAAATTCACACACACACACACACACACACACAGACACACACACACACACACACAAACCGGGGGGGGGGGAGAAGATATAACAACCACAATTATTTGAAGTTGATACGACAAGCAAACAGAAAGGACATTGTTGGGGGGGAGGGGGGAGGGAGAAGGGAGGGAGGTTTTGGTGATGGGGAGCAATAATCAGCCACAATGTATATCGACAAAATAAAATCAAAAAAAAAAAAAAAAGTGGAAAATAAATAAATAAATAAATAAATAAATAAATAAATAAATAAAATGGGCAACAGAGCTAAGTAGGCATTTCTCTAAGGAAGATATACAAATGGCCAACAGACATATGAAAAAATGCTCAACATCACTCAGCATCCGGGAAATGCAAATCAAAACCACATTGAGATACCACCTAACCCCAGTTAGGATGGCTAAAATCCAAAAGACTCTGAACGATAAATGTTGGCGAGGTTGCGGAGAAAAAGGAACTCTCATACATTGTTGGTGGGACTGCAAAATGGTGCAGCCTCTATGGAAAATGGTATGGAGGTTCCTCAAACAATTGCAGATAGATCTACCATACGACCCAGCTATCCCACTGTTGGGAATATACCCAGAGGAATGGAAATCATCAAGTCAAAGGTATACCTGTTCCCCAATGTTCATCGCAGCACTCTTTACAATAGCCAAGAGTTGGAACCAGCCCAAATGTCCATCATCAGATGAGTGGATACGGAAAATGTGGTACATCTACACAATGGAATACTACTCAGCTATAAAAACGAATGAAATACTGCCATTTGCAACAACATGGATGGACCTTGAGAGAATTATATTAAGTGAAACAAGTCAGGCACAGAAAGAGAAATACCACATGTTCTCACTTATTGGTGGGAGCTAAAAATTAATATATAAATTCACACACACACACACACACACACACACACACACACACACACAAAACTGGGGGGGAGGGAAGAAGATATAACAACCACAATTACTTGAAGTTGATACGACAAGCAAACAGAAAGGACATTGTTGAGCGGGAGGGGGGAGGGAGAAGGGAGGGAGGTTTTGGTGATGGGGAGCAATAATCAGCCACAATGTATATCGACAAAATAAAATTAAAAAAATAAAAATAAAAATAAAAAATAAATAAATAAATATTTTAGGCTTTGAAAAAAAAAAAAAACTACAGAAAAATTTAATAAAAAAATCCTTTCAGCTATTCCCAGAGAATATACTGACCCTTCACCAGGCTTCCTGTTAATATTATCCTTATTATTGTTTGATTCATAGAGCAAATCAATGGGGGAACAAAATCCTTCAGGTTTGTAAACATTTATTAGAGAAGAAATACTATATATGAAAAGAAAACTTTTCCTTGTTATTTTTCTGATTTTAGCTTTGCACTGAGACATTTTAAGAGCAGGAATCGTGTCTTATTTGAACTATTAAAAAGATGAGACATATTTCTTGATAATTGATTTTTTCCTTTCATTTTAATTTCTGGTCATCTATAACTTTAATCATCACTTCAAATTATTTTGTTTTAATATCTGAAAATGAGAGCCTGGGGTATCTTTTCAGTGCTTATATTTTCTAGACATAGAAAATAATCTAAAGCAACAATGATAAAATTTAAACACCATGAAAAAAGTCACAAGTGATTGTGTGTACATACACACACACACACACACACACACACACACACACACACACCAAATTTGGATTATGCCCTCTGAAAGAAAAGTATTATCTTTCGAAATATTTTTATAAAGTATATATCTAATGATTTGTTTTGGTTTAAGGAAAAAACAAATTTTTCATTGGCTACAATGGAAAATCCTGAAATAGGTAGTCAATAATGTTAAGAAATAAAATTGTTAATTAGCTCAAATACCCATTCCACAATGTATATATATTTCAAAACATACATGTATAACAGATGTTGAACACCATAAATAAATACAATTTTTGTCAATTTAAAAAAAAATCAAATAAATAAATTGTTTTTTCTTTAACTTCAGTATCATCTGTGTCTTAAACAGTATGGTTATTAAAATAAAAGTTACTGATCCTAATGTGAATTACCTCTACTGGATTGAATGGCCATTATTAAGAGAAAAAGCTGTCAAAAATCAGCTTCCTTCAGAATGAAACTGGCTATTGCTTAGGAAATTATAAATAAAATTACATACTTAAAATAGACTATTCTGAATTGGCTGTATTATCAAGTAGTTAATATAATATAATAATAAACAATTACTTGCAAAGAAAATCGTAGAGGTAGAAAATTGTCTATTTATTTATTTATTTATTTATTTATTTTATTGGTTATGAATATTCATAGGGTACAAAGCTGACTGTCACCACTCGTGCTCAAGATGTGATGGCCAGAACAATACTGGCAGCATGCCCATTACCACAAATTGCAATTACACCTCTTGTCCCCCACCCAATGATCCCCAACCTCAATCCCCATCCCCCATTCCACTTTGTCTCCCTATGTATGCTCTCTCTCTCTGCAAGTCCAATGTTCCAGCAGTGAGCAAGGTTTTCCATGTCCGTAGACTGAGCCCCCAGTGTCGTGCGGGGCTCGGCTCACCTCAGCGCCTGCTGGGGCTTGTCTGCCTTTTAAAAAATATCTCTTCTTACTCCCAATCCTTAGGTATAAATCTCACAAAAAACATGAAGGATGTATATGAGAAATACTACAAAACACTGATTTAAAAAATCAAAAGAACTAAATAGAGAGGTTTCATGTTTATGAATCAGATGACTCAATATTGTTAAGATGCTAATTCTTCTCAGCTTGATCTATAGATTCAACACAATCCCAATAAAAATCTTAGCAGGCTATTTTGTAGATATTGATTAAATGATGCTGTAATTTTTGTGGAAAAGAAAAGAATTTAGAATAGCCAACAAAACACTGAGGAAGATGAACAAAGTTGCAGTACTCAACCTACCCTGTTAGACAATTTCATATAATGCTACAATAACTGACATATCATTATACTGAGTAAATAATAGAGGTATAAGTAAATGAAACAGAATAAAGAACCCAGAAATAGATCCACAAAAAATATAATCAACTGATTTTTTGACAAAGGCATAAAGAAAATTGTTGGTAATGGGGTGTCATTACTTACAGGCTCTCTCTGAAGACAGAACAAGAAAATGTATGTGTATATACTAAACTGTGTGGATAACTATATTTATAAATATTTCTTCAAGAAGTGATGCTGTAATATCATTTCTTATAGACATTCATATGCAAAAGAATTAACATAGGTACACTATACCTTACATAAAAATTTTCAATATAGATCACAGACTTCATAAAATGAAAAACTATAAAATTTCTAAAATAAAACAGAGGATAAATTCTATGTGACCTTGGTTTAATGATGGTTTTTAGAAACAATAACAAAATCACAATTTATGGAAAAAAAGTCAATAAGTTAGACTTTATTAAAACACTGTTAAGAGAATTAAAAGACATCACTAGAAGAAACACTTTGAAATCACATACTAAAGGACTTGTATACAAAATACACAATGGACTCTTGAAATTCAACAATACATATTTTTTTTTAAGGCACAAAAAGACCCAAGCAGGCACTGGCAAAAAAAGATATACCCAGTAAATAAGCATATTACAAATTATTCAACATCATTTGGCTTTAGGGAACTAAAATTTTAAACACCAATGTGTTGTCACTCAACGCCTATTAAAATTGCTAAAATGCAAAAATAAACTTCACAATATAAGCTTCTGGTGAGGATTAAAAGCAACAGGAAAACACAATTCTACTACAAGACATATTCATGCTCTTTTACATTTACACAGCTGATTTTAAAACATATGTCCACAGAAAACCCTACACAGAAATGTTTTAAAAAGCCAAATTCTTAATTACCAAAAATTGGAAGCAATTAAAAAATGGCCTTACATAGGTGGTTGAGGAAATAAGCTGTGTAATATTAAACAATGTAACACTCTTCAGCAACAAAAATGAATTGACTGTCAAGTCACAAAATTATGTATGAGTTTTGGTTGTATTATGATAAGTAAAAAAAAAAAAGCCAGTCTGAAAAGATTGAGGCTGTATTTTATTCCATTTATATAACTTTCTGGAAAAGGCAAAAGTATAGTTTGTCAACAGATCGGTGATGGCCAGAGACATGGGGTGGTGTGCAGGCTGAGTGGGTGACACAGAGATGATTCAAGCGGTGAAACCCTTTTGTATGAGACTCTAATGATGGACACTGAGCACCATACCTCTGTCAAAACCCGCAGAACTTTACAGCACACAGAACTGAATTACAATGTATGAAAATTTTAAAAAGATATATAGGAGATGAGGGCTTCCAGAATGAAATGCAGACTGTGACCAAAGAATGTAGTGTATTATATAACCCAAGAAAAGTCTGAAAAACACTCACAATCTGGAGGAGTCTATGGGGAAATGATGACTAAATGCAATTTGCTATCTTGGATGAGATCCTGGAACAGAGTAAAGAACATTAGGTAAAAAATAAGGATATCTGAGAAAAGTATGGTCCTTAGCCATCTACTGATATTGTTTGATCAGTTGTGGCAGTTGTGGCAAATATACTATACTAATATAAGATGTCAACAATAAAGGAAACTGGGTGCAAGGTATATGGTAACTTGCTGTATTATCTTTACAACATTTTTGCAAATCTAAAACTCTTCTAAAACAAAAGATTTATTTAAAAAAATGAGTTTCTAAGACTATAGTAATTTCCACAACACTTCCCTTTAAGAGGTCAATCTGGATTTGAACCAAGAATGTCTCTAATCCAAATTTACAATGCACAAAGTCTAGTTTTAATAAAAATATTGAATAACTTACTAAATACTGTATGACCTAAGTGTACTTTTTTGGGTTGGTTTAATAAAGTTAACTTAATTTACAGAAAGTAGATTTCATTTGTCTCTATCTCACCCTCATGATTCAACCTAATTATGTAGATTTTTTTTATTGGTTATGAATATTCATAGGGCACAACGCTGATTGTAACCACTCATGCCCAAGATTTGCTGGCCAGATCCATACTGGCAGCATGCCCATTACCACAAATTGTGACTATACCCCATGTCCCACACCGAATTTTGCCTAACCTCCCTTCCCATCCCCCTTTTCCACATTCCACTTTGTATCCCTAGGTATGTTCTTTCCCTCTGCAAGTCCGATGCACCACTGTGATGTTTCTTTTCCTGCCTTCTTTCTCTCTCAGCTCTCACTTATGCATGAGTACATGCAGTATTTTTCCCTCTGTACTTTGCTTATTTCACTCAACATAAGTTTCTCCAAGTTCATCCATGTTGTTGTGAATGAGAGAATTTCATTCTTTTTTGTGGCAAAGTAGTATTCCACAGTGTATATATACCACGTTTTCCATATCCAATTGTCCATCAGTGGACATTTAGGTTGGTTCCATACCTTGGCTATTATGAACAGAACTGTAATGAACATGAGAGTGCAGGTATCCCTTCGACATATACCCAGAAGTGGGATTGCTGGAGCGTATGGTAGATCTATCTGTAGTTGTTTGAGAAGCCTCCATACTGTTTTCCACAGTGGTTGTACTAATTTATAGTCCCACCAACAGTGCGGAAGTGTTCCTTTCTCTCCACATCCTCACCAGAGTTTGTTATTTTCCATCTTTATTATTACAGCCAGTCTTACCGGGGTGAGGTGATATCTCAATGTGGTTTTAATTTGCATTTCCCTGATAACTAGTGATGGTGAGCATTTTTTCATGTACCTGTTGGCCATTGGTATGTCTTCCTTTGAAAAATGTCTATTCAGCTCTTTTGCTCATTTTTTAATCGGGTTATTTATGTATTATTTTTACTGTGTAATTGCTTGAGTTCCTTGCATATTCTGGATATTAATCCGTGTCAAATGCATAGTTTGCAACAATTGTCTCTCTCCCTGTAGGTTAATGTTTCACTCTGTTGATTATTTCCTTTGCTGTGCAGAGCTTTTTAGTTTGATATAGTCCCATTTGTTTAGTTATTCTTTTGTTGCTGGTGCTTTAAGGGTCTTGTTCATAAAGTCTGTGCCCAGACCCAGTTCCTGAAGTGTTTCTCCTAAATTTTACCTTAGTAGTTTTACAGTCTCAGGTCTTATACTTAAGTCTTAAAATCATTTTGAGTTAATTTTAGTATATGGTGAGAGGTGCATGTTTAGTTTCATTCTTCTGTATATGGATATAAACATAAAGGCAAACAGAGATGTTACTAATCGTTCCTTCTCTTACCTCCCACCTGTGCCCTAGTGAAACATGTTCAGAATGTAGATGTTTTATATCAGCATGATTTTGCTAAGATATAATTGATGTCAATGCCTTCTTTTATAAGATGGTTTGACCTGGAACTGGGTTCTCATTTTCACTTGTTTGATCTTGTTTCAATGGAAAAATCCTCTGGAAGGATTTGTATCTAAGTTCCTTGCATGAATAAACAAGCTTTGCACTGCAGGGGCCCTAATCCCTGCTCCCAGAGCTCAACCCTCTTCTCCTTTAAAGCCAGAGAGAAGTCTCACTGCTCCCTTACTCTCAGAAACCAGAAAGCTGTATTAAGCAGGGCGAGGAGGAATAGGAGGGCTAAGAGAGAAACTAAGATAATAAAATGGATACAGTTTTAAACTGTTACATTTGAATTTATTGTACTGCAATAGAAAACTTACATAGCCTCCAGGTTGTTATGTCTTACGTTATTTCTTATCAATTATTCAAATTAAGTATAATTAAATGATTAAAGGGTTTTAGAAGCACTGAGATTTTATTTTTAAATACAGTCTTAATTATTTTAGCCATTTGGGATGAAACATTTTATTATTTAATTTCCAGGTTGCTAATTGCTAAATGTTACATCTAGGGTGGCAGTGGGATGCCGAGAGAATGTCTTCCACATTCCTAGGGTGAATTTTCCCTAAACACTCTTACCTCATTGCTCCATCAATTATACAGGTGGAATGAGTTACCTCAACACTGAATAACGAAAATAACTGGGCATATGCAAGAATAACTCAGCTCTCTCCATCCTTCTTCCTTTTGGAAGTTTGGTATAAGCAAAAAGAATGCATTCTGGGCAACCCTAAGTTTAAAAGGGACAGCCTCTCACATGGAGAACCTAGTCATTGACCAGTGGTGCTTATGTGTATACAGGGAAGTAATCTGAGAGTTCAGCATTAGCATGCCTATTTTTGTTGCACTTCTCAACTTCATTCTCTAATATCAGCACTTTTAGTGATTGTTTGATCTCAATTTGTACCCTGTTGTCAATCTCAATTGATTCCAAATCAAGGTGGGGAACACAGGGGTGATAGTAGTTGTGGCTCCATGAAGCCCCAGCTGCAAACTAGAAAAAAAAAAAAAAAAAGATCTGTATTTATTTATCTTTTAAATGTATTTTATTTTGGTTAGCTTGTCTTTGGAAATTATGTCCTGATACTGTGTTTTGTGGTGGCAGGAACATGCAGTAGACAACAATTTGTGACTGACTATACAATGAGGATTCTCTCCTGTCTAGTCTTCATGTCATCTCCCAGCTACAGAGCCAGGGAGAAGACAGCCAACTTACTGAGTTACCTGTCCACTCCAGTATGCGAGAAGACTAGGGACACTAAGAAAAATTCATCTCTGGGGGGATAGTTTAACCAATAATTTGTTCCTACCCGATATTTTGGGGCTTTGACTATTTCTCACATTTTTATTCATGCTGGAAATGGGAAAAATTGTCCTCACTTGCTCTCCTTATTAGATTCCAGCAAGCTCTCCAGGTCTAGCACACTGACCAACTGGGGTGAGAAGCTGCTTGTCTTGAGAGAGGTGGATGAGCTGGATTTAAAATTGAAGAGAAGATAGGAAATACTTGGGTTGCTCTCTTCACTGAATCAGAATCCTCTACTCAGTCCCTCTGCCTTCCATTTACTTTAAAAAGAAGACAAAATCATTTTCTCTCTAGGAAACCTGATGATAATCATGGCCTATGATTTTTTTTTTCCCCCGCAGCTTGACCTTGGTGTTATTAGCACCATGCTCTAAGTGAGCTAATCAGCCAGCCTTGGCCTATGATTTTTAATGAAAGGCAGGGTACTAGGGAATGGAGATCACATTGAAACTACTTCAGGAATAGGAAAGCCGCAATGCAATTCAGATTGACCCTCATTTTACTTTTTCTCACCTCTATCAAGTAATTATAAACAGACACAAGACTCTATACATGGGATGACTATTTGCCTAAATATTCCCATTTTATCCCTGAATAGGTCAATTAGTACCTGTTAATTGTTTTTAACACATTCATTTCTCAAGTGTCCTTGTTTGACTGATAAATTAATGACCACCTTAAATATACAGAATTTTCTTGTTTCTTAACAATTAAAGGGTAGGGAGAAATGATTATAGTAGTAGACACTGATTGCTTTTGCAATTAACCTTTAGCTAAAATATCTTGAACATATTTATATTTAATGAATTTCAGCACAGCAAAGTTATATTTTGACCAAAACTTTAATGCATGACCCATTATTTGAGCTTATCAGTATACAACATATAAATAATATTTAAAATGTATATATTTAAAATCCTTTTATTATACTTAATATAACTTTCCATTTTTTATAAGCATCACAAAGTTGAGGTGTTTTTACAAATTTATCTTGTAATAATTGTTTTCATTCTTAGCCTGTCATTGCTTAGTAGCCTGCACATCTTTGTTCCTCTAACAACAAACCTAAGACAAACATTTTATCATTATCCTTATTTTACAGGTTTACAATTATAGATAATAATGATTTAATAGCTTTTCTAAAGACACACAGCTAGTGAATGAGGAAATCCACATTCATGCTGTGGTCTGTCTTATTTAGGGGCCTGGGCTCAGAAACACCTTCCTATATTCACTTTCCCACCTCTAACATTGTTGCCTATGTTGGTTTGGAAAAACCTTTGTATCAGAATTCCCCACAGACTATGTAGACTGGTTCTAGCCTGCCCACATCATTCACCACCTTGCAAAATTCCAGTCCCTCTGTTCATCTGTCTAATCCAGCACCAAATCCCGATGTCGCTCTGAGAGCTTTCGTTGATAAAGCTCCACTGTTTTGCTTTTTTTGGACTCTCCCAACTGTGCTCTTGTTGCCCTTTTTCTGCTCAACCACATGACTGAGTTCCTTTCCCTTTCTACGGCATAGTCAATATTTGACTCCTCATCTATACACCTCTACTTTCCTTGTCAGTGTTATTGAACAGTCTATGTTGATATTCCTCCCTTTATCTAAGTGCATTTTATCATTAGCCTCAGTCATCGTCTCCTTTCCTCTTCTCCTTTCCTAGTCTCATCAGGAATACTTTGTGGAACACTAGGTCAAATTTTAGAAATGTTTTTGAACATAAGTTTGAACAGTCATAGGAAATACAAGCTGTGTTCTCTCCATTTCCCATCTCTGTTTCCCTAAATAGATTTATATTTTTTTCGATGTCCTCATAAACTTATTCTGCTTATTAATGCACACATAATAAAACAGGACTTTGTGACAGTTCTTGGATTTTACATTCCCATTATTCCAAAACTGGAAAGAATCCTACTTTTTAAATTTTCAGTGAAGGTCCAGGCTAGGTGAATTTTCTCCCTTATTCTAGTCAACTGTGGCCAGAGTAATGGATTATCATTGTACAAACACAGTCATCTGGAGCTACACAACTGTATATAGGAGGATAAGACAATTGCTGTGCATGGCTAGACAGACACCTCAAGAGCTGCTTAAAGAGCATGGGACAGTTATCAGACTTTGATCTCATTCTTCTACATCTGTATTAATTAGGGTTCTTTACAACATCTTATTCCTAATTTTCAAGGGAAGATCTCACTTCTGTTTCACTGAGGATATCTGCACCATTAGTTGAGAGTTGCCCTAAAGCTCTCTCCACTAGAATTAAAAACTGATTTCCAATTGTTGCTATTTCTATTCATTTTTTATTGCTGTATAACAAATTACCACTGATGTAACAGATTGAAATGACACTCATTTAGTAGTATATCAATTTCTGTAAGATAGAAGTCCAGCATAGCATGGCTGGATTATCTGCTCAAAGTCTGACAAAACTGAAATCAAGGTGTCAGCTAGGACCACTGTCTTATCAAGGCCTCTGGCTCCTATTCCACAATCATTGATTATTAGTATAATTCATTTTCTTCTCATGTTTTCCAAATGGCCCCTTGTATTAGTCTGTTTTTGTTGCTTACTACAGAATACATGAAATTGGGTAATTTATAAAGAACTTAAATTTATTTCTTAAAATTTTCAAGTCTGGGAATTCCAAAAGTCCAGGGAACACATCTGGTGAGGGCTTTCATCTTGGTGGGGACTCTGTGGAGTCCCAGTGTGGTGCAGGCAATCAATAGCAAGAATAGGCAGAGCAAGAGAGAACTAACTTTCTCTCTTTCTCCTTATAAAGCCGTTAAAATGGATCAATAGGTCAGCTCTATGAATGGATCGATCTATTCACAAGGGTACAATTCTCACAATATAACCCTTAAAGGAATCACCTCTCAAATATTGTAATTGGATTTCCCACTTTCTTAACATTCTTACAAGGAGGGTCAAGTTTCCAATACATGAACTTTTGGGGGACACATTTAACCCATAGCACCCCTGCATCTTCAAGCAAGTGACAGTGTGTTCTTTTAACATTTAGAATCTCTCTAATTTCTTCTTCTGTTATTTCTGCTAATAAATTTCTCACTGATTTATTTTTCTGACTTTCTTTCCTTACTTTAAAGGCACATGTAACTACATTGGAGTCTCGTAGGTAATCCAGCATCATTTCCTGTTCTAAGGTCAGCTGATTAGTTACCTTAGTTACATATTCTTGCCATGTACCATAACATAACACGGGGAGTGACACTGAGGGTGGGAATCAGGGGCAAAAATTCTGCATGCCATAGCCAAATATGAAAATAAGTTCTCAACATCAAAAAAAAAAAAAGATTGAAAAATTTTTGATTGATTATATGGATTAAGAATATCCCAGAATTAAAATCTGATAAAAAATAATATAAGAAAGGAAAGAGCTATGAGATATATCTAACAATTAGAAATGCAACTCTCCAAAATAACATATAGATTTATTTCAGATATGTGTTTTCCTTTCTCCCATTCTAGCCGAATAATAGTTCAGATGCATGTATTTATTTGTTTTATTTGTTTTATTTATTTTTTTTATTTATTTTTTTTTGTGTTTGAATTCTTTTTTTTTTTTTTTTTTTTTTAAATTTTATTTTCTCGATATACATTGTAGCTGATTATTGCTTCCCATCACCAAAACCTCCCTCCCTTCTCCCTCCCCCCCTCCCCCCCGACAATGTCCTTTCTGTTTGCTTGTTGTATCAACTTCAAATAATTGTGGTTGTTATATCTTCTTCCCCCCCCCCCGGTTTGTGTGTGTGTGTGTATGTGTGTGTGTGAATTTATATATTAATTTTTAGCTCCCTCCAATAAGTGAGAACATGTGGTATTTCTCTTTCTGTGCCTGACTTGTTTCACTTAATATAATTCTCTCAAGGTCCATATTATTTGATTTATTTATTTTATGTATGTATGTATTTATTTTAATTTATTTTTTTAATTAAAAATTTTTGAAATATATTTATTGTAAATATTTATGAGGTACAGAGTTATATTTCAATACAGGTATACAATGTGTACAGATCTATTTAGGGTTATTAGCATATTCATCATTGTGAAACTTAATCACTTCTTTGTTTTGTGCAGATTTTATCTTCTCTCTTCTAGACATTTGGTAACATGTAGTAAATCATTATTATATATAGATTCAACAGTTGACTGTACAGCAATAGAACTTCTTTTTCCTATTTAGCTGTGATTTTGTGTCCATTAACTAGCCTCTCAGTATCATCCCCCTCCTTTCCTGCCTCTAGTAGCCACAGTTCTTCTCTGAGCTTTTAACAGTTCAACATATCATTATTATTATTTATTTGGTTTTGTTTGTTTTGTTTTTATCTTTTTTTTCTCCCACTTATGAGTGAGAATATGTGGCATTTCTTTTACTATTCCTGGCTTATTTCACTTAATATAATTTTCTTTAAGACCATCCATGTCATTGGCAGAATTTCATTCTTTTTTATGGCCATTGTGTATATGTACCACATTTTCTTCACCTGATCATCTATCAATAAACATTAAAGTTGGTTCCATATCTTGGATATTATGAACAGAGCTGTGATAAACATGGGAGTGCAGGTACCCCTTTGACATGATGCTTTCCATTCTTGAGTATATACCCAGTAGTGGGATTGCTGGATCGTATGGTAGTTCTATCTGTAGTTGTTTGAGAAACCTCCACATGTTATCTGAAATGGCTGTACTAATTTATAATCCCACCCACAATGTATAAGAGTTCCTGTTTCTCTACATCTTCACCAGCATTTACTTATTTATTTATTTTTGATAGTAGATAGTCTAACTGGGGTGAGAAGGCATCTAAATGTGGTTTTGATTTGCATTTCCCTGGTGATTAGTTATGTTGAGCATTTGTTCATATACCTGTTGGATTTTGTATGTCTTCTTCTGAGAAATGTCTACTGAGCATCCTTACCCATTTTTTAACTGGGTCATTTGTTTTTTTTACTCTTGAGTTGTTTGAGTTCCTTGCATATTCTGGAAATCAGCCCCTTGATGGATGAATAGTTGGAAAATATTTTCTCCCATTCCGTAGGTCTCTTCATGCTGTTGATTGTTTCTTTTGCTGTGCAGAAGCGTTTTAAATTTGATAAAATCCCATTTGTTTATTTATGCTTTTTTTGCCTGTGTTTGGAGGTCTTATTCATAAAATCTTTGCATATTTCTATGTCTTGGAGCATTTCCCCTGTGTTTTCTTCTAGAAGTTTTATAGTTTCAGGTCTTACATTTAAGTCTTTAATCCATTTTGAGTTGATTTTGGTACGTGGTGAGAGACAGGGTTTAGTTTCATTCTTCCTACACATTGATATCCAGTTTTATCAGCACCGCCTACTGAAGAGACTCTCTTTTCCTGAATGTATGTTTTAACACTTTTGTCAAAGATCAGTTGGATGTAAGTAAATGGATTTATTTCTGGGTTTTCTATTCTGTCCCATTGGTCTGAGTTTCTGTTTTTATGCCAGTACCATGCTGTTTGGGCTAGTATAGTTTTGCAGCATAATTCAAAGTCAGGTAGTGTGATGCCTCCTGTTTTACACTTTTTGCTCCAAGATTGCTTTGGCTATTCAAAGTCTTTCATTGTTCCACATGAATGTTAAGATTGCTTTTTTTGCTGCTGTGAAGAATGTCACTGGTATTTTGATAGGGACTGCATTGATTCTGAAGATAACTTTGGGTAGTGTGGACATTTTAACAACATGAATTCTTTTTTTTTTTTTAAAAGATGACCGGTAAGGGGATCTTAACACTTGGTGTTGTCAGCACCAAGCTCACCCAGTGAGCAAACCAGCCATCCCTATATGGGATCCGAACCCGTGGCCTTGGTGTTATCAGCACCACACTCTCCCTAGTGAGCCACAGGCCGGCCCTTACAACATGAATTCTAACAATCTATGAGAATGGAATGACTTTCCATTTTTTATATCTTCTTTAACTTCTTTCATTAATGTTTTGTAGTTTTCATTATAGAGAGCTTTCACCTCCTTGATTAGATTTATCCCTAGGTATTTTTTTTTTTTTTTGGTAGCTATTATGAGTGAGATTATTCTTAATTTCTTTTTGTGCTAGTTAGTTTTCGTATAGTGGTTTTATATCCTGCAACTTTACTGAATTTGTCTATCAGATCCAAGAGTTTTTGGCGGAGTCTTTAGAATCTTTTTATATATTAGGTCATGTCATCTGCAAACAGGGATAATTTGGCTTCCTCTTTTTCAATTTGGATGCCCTTTATTACTTACTCTTACCTAATTGCTCTATCTAGAACTTCCAGCACCATGTTGAATAGGAGTGGTGAGAGTGGGCATCCTTGTATTGTTCCTGTTCCTACAGGAAAAGCTTTCAACTTTTCCCCATACAGAATGTTCGTAGATGTGGGTTTATAATATATGACTTTTATTGTAGTGAGATACTTTCCTTCTATATTTAACTTTTTGAGAATGATTATAATAAAGAGATGTTGAACTTTATCAGATGCTGTTTCTACATCTACTGCAGTGATCATATAGTTTTTGTCCTTGATTTTGTTGACGTGGTGTATCGTATTTATTGTTTTGCATATGTTGAGCCATTCTTGCATCCCTGGGATGAATCCCACTTGATCGTGGTGTATAGTTTTTTGATGTGCTGTTGGATACTGTCTGCTTGTACTTTGTTGAGAAGATTGGCAGCTAAGTTCATCAGGGATATTGGCCTATTGTTTTCTTTTTTTCTTGTGTTTTTGTCTGTTTGGAAATCAGTGATGTTTGCCTCATAGAATGAATTTGGGAGAATACCCTCTGCTTTGATTCTGTGGAATAGTTTGAAAAAAAAATAGTATTAAATATTTTTTAGAAGTTTGGTAGAATTCAGCAAGTGAAGCTATCCAGTGCTTAGATTTTGTTTGTCTGGAGACTGTTGATTACTCATGCAATCTCATTGCTCATTATTGGTCTGTTCATGTTTTCTGTTTCTTCTTGGTTCAGTGGTTGTAGGTTGTATGTATCCAGAAAATTACCTATTTCTTCCAGATTTTCAAAATTTTTGGCATATAGTTGTTCATAATAGTCTCTACTGATACTTTGCATATCTGTGGAATCAGCTAATGTCTCCATTTTCATTTATAATTTTTGAAATCTGGGTCTTCTCTCTTATTTTTTCCTTAGTCTAGCTAATGGTTTATCAATTTTGTCTGTCTTCTCAAAAGATTTTTTGTCTATCTTTTTTTGTCAAAAGATTTTTTTTGCCTATCTTTTCAAAACAATTTTTTGTTTCATCAATCTTTTGTATTATTTTGGGGGTCTCTATTTAATTTAGTTCTGCTATGATCTTTATTATTTCTTTCCATCTACTAATTTTGGGTTGGACTGATCTTGCTTTTCTAGTTCCTTGAAATGTAATGTTAGCTTTTTTATTTGGGATTTTTCATCCTTTCTGGTGTAAGCACTTATTGCAGTAATCTTGCATCTTAGTATTGCTTTTGCAAAATCCCATATATTTTGGTACGTTGTGCTTGGATTTTCATTTGTTCAAGGAATTTTTTAATTGCCTGCTTTTTTTCTGGTTTGATCCAGTGGTCATTCAGGAACATGTTGTTTAATTTCCATGTATTTGTA
Organism: Cynocephalus volans; assembly: GCF_027409185.1. NCBI lineage: Eukaryota > Metazoa > Chordata > Mammalia > Dermoptera > Cynocephalidae > Cynocephalus > Cynocephalus volans. Next base: position 36,022,062 of record NC_084465.1, read on the forward strand.
TAGATTAGAAAGTTTCACTTGTTGTTGATTTCAAGTTTTATTTAATTGTTGCCTGAAAAAATTATTGATATGATTTCAATATTTTCAAATTAATTGAGACTTTATTTTAGCCTAACCTGTGGTCTCTCATGGAGAATGACCCATATGCTGATGAGAAGAATATATATTCTGCAGTTGTTGGATGGAAAGTTTCATAAATGTCTATCAAATCCATTTGGTCTAAAGTGTAGTTTAAATCCAATATTTCTCTGTTAATTCTCTTCTAGATGATCTGTCCAGTGCTGAGAGAGGGGAATTAAAGTCCCCAAATATTAATGCATTGGGGTCTATTCCTCCCTCCTCCCTCTCCCCCCTCCCTCCCAACAAGCTCATATCTGTTCACTTGTCATATCAATTTCAAAGAATGATAATTGTTGTGTCTTCTTCCCCCTTCCCCCGGTTATTTGTGTATTTATTTATTTTTAGCTCCCACAAGTAAATGAGAACATGTGGTATTTCTCTTTCTGTGCCTGACTTGTTTCACTTAATATAATTCTTTCTAGGTCCATCCATGTTGTTGGAAATGGCAGTATTTCATTATTTTTTATAGCAGAGTACTATTCCATTGTGTAGATATACAACAATTTTCATATCCAATTATCTGATGATGGATGTTTGGGCTAGTTCCAAATTTTAGCTATTGTAAAGAGCTGCAATGAACATTGGGGAAGAGGTATACCTTCGACTTGGTGATTTCCATTCCTCTGGGTATATTCTCAGCAGTGGCAATAACTGGGTCTTATGATAGATTTATCTGCAATTGTTTGAGGAATCTCCATACCATTTTCCATATAGGCTGCACCATTTTGCAGTCCCATCAACAATGTATGAGAGTTCCTTTTTCTCTGCAACCTCACCAGCATTTATCATTCAGTCTTTTGGATATTAGCCATCCTAACTGGGGTGAGATGTTATCTCACTGTGGTTTTGATTTGCATTTCCTGAATGCTGAGTGATGTTGAGCATTTTATCATGTGTCTGTTAGCCATTCGTACATCTTCTTTTGAGAAATGCCTATTTAGCTCCTTTGCCCATGTTTTAATTGGGTTACTTGTTTTTTTGTTGTAAAGTTGTTTCAGTTCCTTGTATATTCTGGATAATGATCCTTTTTCACAGTCCACTGGTTTGACACTATTGTCTGTCTAGGATGCTGCTGGGGCTGCCAATTTGGCACGGTTGCCTCAGTGTGTGCTTGGTCGCCCACTGGTGCCTCAGGTGTGTGGTTGGCTCAGGTCTTGGGCCTCTCCGGGGAGGTGTCTCTCTGGTTGGGGTTCTCTCAGCCAGGCTGGGGATGGAGTCTGGTGGCTGTGAGGCCTACCTGCTCAGTTGCACACTGGCACTGCATGGTGTGTGGTCTCCACAGATCTTGGGCCTCTCCGGTGGGGTGCCGCTCTGATCCTCACACACTCGGCCAGACTCCTATCTCTCTTTAGATCCAATAACATTTGATTTATATATCTGGATGTTCCAATGTTGGATGCATATATATTAATAATTGTTATTACTTCTTGCTGTGTTGATCCCTTTATCATTATATGATGTCTTTCTTGGTCTCTTTTTATAGTTCTTTGTTTAAGTCTATTTTATCTTATATAAGTATGGCAACTCCTGCTTGCTCTTGGTTTCTATTTGCATGGAAGATCTTTTTCCATCCCTTCACTGTTAGTCTATGCATATCTTTATTGGTGAAGTGAGTTTCTTCCAGGAAGCATAGAGTTGGGCTTAGTTTTTAAATATATTCAGCCAGTCTATATATTTCAAGTGGGGAATTTAATACATTTACTTTCAGAGTTGTTAGTGAAAGGTATTTCTTTCCTCTTGCCATTTTATTAATGTTTTTATGGTTGTTTTGTATGTTTCTTTTGTTCCTTTATTTCCTTTTTACTGCTTTTTCTGTTTGTCTTTGCTGTTTGATGTTTTATTTTTGTTTGTTTTATTTTGTTTTTGTAGTGAAAAAGTATAGTTTCTTTGTCTCTTTCATTTGTGTCTCTCCTCTTCCAGTGGGTTTTCTTCTTCTGTACTCACGATGATAGTTTTCACTGTTTTGATTCTGGATGTAGGACTCCATCGATGATTTCTTTTAGTGTTAGTTTTGTGGTGGTGAATTCCTGCAGTTTTTGTTTGTCTGGGAAATAAACTATTTTGCCTTTCTTTCTGATGGATAGCTTTCCCGGGTATAGTACGGGCTGACAGGTTTTTGTTTTTGTTTTTGTTGTTTTCTTTTAGCATTTTGAATATATAATACCTTTCTCTCCTGGTATGTAAGATTTCTGTTGAGAAGTCTATTAGTCTGATGGGGATTACCTTATATGCAAGTTCATGCTTTTCTCTTGCTGTTTTTAGAATTATTTATTTGTGTTTGAATTTTGTCAGCTTGACTATAGTATGTCTTGGGGAGAACCTTTTTTGTTGAATTGGGATCTTTGAGCTTCTTGGATCTGGGAAACTATGTACCTTTCAGTATGTGGAAAGTTTTCAGCTATTATTTCATTAAATACATTTTTAATGGCTTTTCCTTTCTCTTCCTCTCCTGGTCCACCCATAATATGGATGTTTGTACACTTGAGGCTGTCCAATTGATCTCATAGGCTTTCTTCGTTTTTTTACCTATCTATCTACCTATGCCTTATACCTTATTTCATATGTCATGTTAGTTGAGGCATTTTAAAAATTATTCTAAGACACATTTTATTTTATTAACTCAGTGATTATTTAACTTTATTAAAACTAATAGCCACTTGAAGTCTCTAACTGTATTTGTCTCATAATATTGATTCTGTTGTACTTAATATTAAACAGTGTGTCCTATATTATTTCAAGGGTAATTTTTTTTTCTTTTAGGTAGAAGAAGCTTTGTTTCCAATGAGGAGAAGCTGTATTTTCTAATTTTTGAAATACATTTGCATAACTGCAGGAATGCTTTCCACGTACAACTTACAGAAGTCATGTTGACTTTTGTGGTGGATGAGGAACTTTTAAATTCAAAGGTCAAAACCAAATTCAAACCAGCTTAATAAAGCCATGGGAAGAAAATAATGTGATTGTACTTTTGAGTATTGAAACCAGAGGTAGAATGGCATAACTCTCACGTATGGTTATTTCTGCCTTTTGTGCACTGGCTTTATATTCCAGGTTGTCTTCTCTATGAGGTAAGAAATAGGCCATCATTAGTTTAAAGCTTTTATCCCTAAATACTTAAGAGGAGAGAAGGGAGAATTTTCTTTCCTAGACTCAAATTTAAGAGAGAGAGAGAAAAAAAAAATTCCGGGAAAGGACTTTTGCCTAGCTTTGATGGCATGCTTCCTTTGGTACCAAAACCTGAGGCCAGCATGGGTGACTGTTATAGAGAATGACATTTCTCACTTGGTGTGTATGGTCAGGGTTTGGGTTAGAGAAGGAAGTTTCTGAAAGATGGGTATAACTCAGGCCACTGGGAGACATCATGCCTGTGACAGCCACTGAATCCACTAGAGTACACTTTCATCCTCTTCATTCTCTTATTGCTCTTATACCTCTCTTGTGTTTAAAAATTTGTAATAATTATTTTCCACTTTACTGTGTCTGGGTATATGTTGCCTCAAAAGTTACATGAAAGGAATGAACAGATCTGGAAAACTAAAAAGTTTCAGTTGGATTGGGGAATTTGAAGCTTTCAGTGAAAAGATGGGGCTTTATTTGGGATTTAATCAATGTGCAGGATGTTATCTTTAGGTAGACTAAACTAAAGAAGACAAGAGTTGACTGAGTCTTGTGGGGGCTGCATAACAATGAAAATAGTGATTGAGCGACACAGTTGAGTACATAGAATAAACTGGAGAATACAGGAAATTATGGTCATTTCTGTGAATTAGAGGAACAGGACTGAGGATTGCCATTGCCAGGTGAGAAATCAGACTAGAGCCCATGAGATCCACGTCACTATTTTGAATATGTCTAGAGATTCTGCATATTTTGGGAAACAGAGATGGTTATAAGACAATTAAAGTTTTTAAAGGCACATAACACTTATCCACAGTTACGTATCATTAAGTAAATATTTATCACCTACTATGGAGAGAACTATCATAGGTACTTTGCTATTACAAAGCAAGTCAACCTCATCTTGCTCCAAAAGGAGCTTCTTTTTCAATTATGAAAGGTTACTTTAAGAAAAAGCTTGGATACTCTCAAGCAGGGGCAGTGGGGGGCCTCAGGCCTCAGCTGTGCCCCCCCACTGACACATGCAACCAGCCCAGTGACAACCACCAAGCCAGAGTAAGAAGGACCCTGTGTTCCCTAGCTGGGATGGTGGGGGACGAGGGCTCTTCCACATCCCCCTGACATCTACACCCAGCCCAGCAATGACCAAACCACCGCTGGAAGCTCCCCAGTCTCCCCTATAGGAATGAGGGGGGGTGCCACAGGCCTCAATCTCGCCCCTCCTCCTTCCTCCTTCTTCCATCCCACTTTCTTTCCCTTTCCTCTCTCCCCTGCCCTCCCAACTGCTCTAATTAATATTAATAAAATTTCATTTTCTTTAAAAAAAAAAAGAAAAAGATTGGATAAATGCATGAGGTGATTGATACATTATCAACCCTAATTCAATTATTACACAACATATATATGTACCAAAACATCAGATTTTACCCCATAAGTATGTATAATTAAAATATACAAATTAAAATTTAAAAAAAGAAAAATCTTGGATTTAGCAGCATAAAGAGAAGTACATGTTAGTAGACTAACCAATGGTCTTTATAGATCAATGTATATTATTGGACACTATATAGTCCACATACAAGGAAGGCTTTGTCCTTGTATGCAAATAAAAGATCCTAGGGCTAGAAATCCGCCACTAGGTATTTTACTCTCATAGATTCTTTTCCTTTATTTTATTTTTCTATAAGCCCTAAGTTAAACTAGCACAGGACAAATGCTTGGCAGTTTGGAGTACATTGTCTATTGTTCCTGAAGTACCATCTGGCACAGCAATCTCAAATGCAGAAAGTCCTTAATGACCACCGTGACTGATGGTTGTAATGGATGCATCTCTGCTACTCTTGCAAGATCCATGAGTAATTTTAACCAGATGAATGGCAGTCACAAATCTCAACAGAGTGTTCACTTGTTGCCAATTTCCAACATCTTTTAAAAATGTGAAATTTAGCAACAGGAAGCAGACTGGTTAAAAAAGTTAGAACACGTCCTCATACATAATAAAATATTTGATAAACAACAAAGGCACATTACTGAGAGACATATTATTGTTCTGTGCAGCACTGCTACATGACTTCTCTACAGGAAGCTAAAGGGAAATTTGTTTGCTTATATTTTATGTACAGAAGCCAGCATTGCCCTGAACCTTCTCAAATAAAAACATTTCTAACATAAATTCTTTGTGCGAACAAAGACATTAATAATGGCAAAAATAGAAAGGAGACCAAGGAAATCAACACCAGTGAACAAGTGTATTGAAAAAGTCTGGAACCATAAAAATTATACTTGAATGTTAATTGTTGCTTGAATACTTACTTGTGACTTCTCCATTCCCAGTCAGGTTGCCTCAGAGGACTTAATGAAACTGTTAGTCTACAGTTTCTACATGGACTCAGAAATCTTATAATTGGAAAGAAATACCTTATATTTTGTACACTTCACTCCACATAGATGAATCTATTTCACATCTTAAGAAGCTAATCAAAGTTAAGCTTAACTAAATAACAAATCACCTTATTTATCAAACTTTTCCCTGAGCAAGTAATTGCCAGAAATAAAGGAAAATCATCTATATTTCCTAATTAATATTCCATAATTAATAACCATAGACTACAGTAAAAATCTGCATTTAAACATTTATAGTAAAAATATTAAATTAATACACTGAAATGAGTTGGGTTGTATAAAATAAATGCCATGATCATATTTGAAGATAATATTACTAGTCCTCTATTCTTTCCTTCAGGAAATGTCTTCTACAAGTATATCCACAAATGTTTGAGAGCATGCAAAAATTAAAAATATATGGCTGTTACCTCAAGGAACACACGCACAGGTTAAAAGTTATGTAGTCAGAATGTTTTCCATTAGCATGGACCAGATGTACACACTGAATCATCTGTTTTCTCTGGATGTTTTTCATCATAACCAAAGCTATAGCTTTGCCAAGCCACTGGCTAGCATACCTACAGCACTGACCAAAGTGGGAATACAGCCAGGGGAGATAGTCTGTCATTACTAGACAGAACTGTTTTGAGATATGCAAGGTACCTCTAAATTCTACTTTGACTTATTAGCTTTATGACATATTCTAGACAGAGCCACAATGACAGAGCCCTTTTATACTCATACATGAAAGCCTGAAATCGACTGCACAGAGGGCAAACATGTAAACTACACAGGTGTTCTTGCTGTCACTATTTAAATTAAAGCAATGTCAGTCACTAAAATTTCTGATTTATGTAGCAGTATTTTGCCACCCTAGGAATCTACTGAATGTTAAAATCCCTGGCAAGAGTCTGTAAGTTTGGAAGTGGGTCTGGCTCTGAATCTCATATCACGACCCCTCCCCAACTCAGGCTCTAGGCACTATTTGGTAAGATCCTAAAGAACAGAAACTATACCTAACTTATTAATTCAGTATTTGAAGCACTAAGTACAGCATCTAAATTGGAAGGGTGGCACATCATGACGAAGTTCAGTCTGATATACACTATAAGATGCTTGAGGCAGAACACATTGTTAGGAATTTCCTTACATTAGATTAAATAAACAGCATGCATATTTCTTTCCTTTTTCTGTACAGAAATTTTAAGGCAAGTTATTTTACCAGTAGTGTATTTGGATATGCTTTAGCTCATTTTATGTTAGAATATAATTACTAAATACTAAATATGATCATATTCTGCATATACAATTTTTTTACTTTTTATTATTTTTAATTGACACATAATAATTGTACATATTTATGGATTACAGTGTGATATATCAATACCTGTATACAATGTATAATGATGAACACAGGGTAATTAGCATATCAATCACCTCAAACAATTAGTATTTCTTTTTGTGGGTAACATTCAAAACTCTCTCTTGTAGCTATTTGAAAATATAGAATAAATGATTAACTGTAGTCACTATGTAGTGCTTTAAAACACTAGAGCTTATTCTTCCTATCCAACTATAATTTTGTATCTATTAACCAACCTCTTCCTATATCCTCCCCGCCTACCCTTCCCAGCCTCTAGTTACCTCTATTGTACTCTCTACTTATGACATCAACTTAGCATCCGCATTTGAGTGAGATCATGTGGTATTTATCTTTTTGAGCCTGGCTTATTTTATCCAATATAATAATGTCTTCCAGACTCATCCTTGTTGCTGCAAATGAAGGATTTCATTCTTTTTATGACTGAATGGTATTCAATTGTGTATATATACCACATTTTCTTTGTCCATTCGTCTGTTGTTATACACTTAGGGTGATTCCATATCTTTTCTATTGTGAATAATGCTGCAATAAATATGCGGGTGAAGATATCTTTTGAACCTACTGATTTCTTTCCGTTGGACATATATCCAGTAGTGGGATTGCTGGATCAGATTGTATTTCTATTTTTAGTTTTTTTGAGGAAACTCCACACTGTTTTCCATAATGGTTGTACTAATTTACATTCCCAGTGTATATGAATTCTGCATTTCCCTGATGATTACTGGTTTTGAACATTTAAAAAAAAAATACCTGTTAGCCTTTGTATGTCTTCTTTTGAGAAATGTCTTTTCAGATCATACACCCATTCTTTAATGGGATTGCTTATTTGCTGTTGAGTTGTTTGTATTCTTTATATATTCTGCTTATTAATCTCTTGTCAGATGCATAGTTTGAAAATATTTTCTCCCATTGTGCAGGTTGTCTCTTCACTCTGCTGATTGTTTCCTTTGCTGTGCAGAAGTTTTTAGTATGATGTAATTCCATTTGTATATTTTTGCTTTTATTGCCTGTGCTTTTTAGTTCTTATCCATAAAATCTTTGCTGAGATTAATGTCCTGAAGCATTTCCCCTATGTTTTCTTCCAATAGTTTTACATTTTCTAGTCTTATACTTAGGTCTTTAATCCATTTGGCATTGACTTTTGTATATGGTAGGAGATAGGGGTTTAATTGCATTCTTCTTCATATGGATAGTCAGTTTTCCCAGGACTATTCATTGGAGAAACTCTCTTTCCCCAGTGTATGTTCTTGGTAACTTTGTCACTTGGCTGTAAATACATGTATTTATTTCTGGGTTCTCCATTCTGTTTCATTGGTCTATGTGTCTGTTTTTATGCCAGTATGATGCTTTTTCAGCTACTATAGCTTTACAGCATATCTTGAGGTCAGGTTGTGTGATGCCTCCAGCTTTGTTCTTTTTGCTCAGGATTACTTCGGGTATTCAGGGACTTTCGTGGTTATAAATTTTATATTTTGAAAAGGTGACTCATTAATATAATTCTATATTTGAGTGTAACCAACTTGTTTTTATTTTTATTTCTATCTCTCTCTAGATTTGCACCTTTTGCATATGTATATGGAAATGTAGTTGTGTGTGCAGATTCTGTATGTTGAATGTTCAATAAATATAATGGGCTCTCATAATTTTTTTTTAGAAATGTAATACATTCATACTTAATTTATCCAACAGTTTAAATAATGAGTATGAAATTTTCATATAACAAACACATTCCTTTAATGCAAAAATATTATCTATCTAAATATAAAAATCTCTTAAAATTTTATATACATTTTTGTTTAGTTAAATGACAGCTTCTGAGGACAGTGTGTGTATGTGTGTGCATAGTGATTAATATCTTCCTTTTATTTTCTTTTATTACCTCTTTGATTTAATTCACAATAATCTGGATTATAATTATGACCCCTTAACTGTCCAATCTACCATAAGCATTTCTCCACATCCATGCTTTACAGCTCCAAAAGTGTTCTTTCTATAACATAACATTGAATACAAAAATATAAAAAATAAAAATGCACCTGCTACAAATTAAAAAATACACACAAACACACCATAAAACATTTATATGTGTTACACATTGCTAAAGAATAAAGTTTAAATTACTTAGGAAGATATGCAAAATCCTTTGCAATCCAACCACAACCCATCAGTCTTGATTGTCCATTAGTTTCTCAATTGTTCTCATGCCTCAGCTACATTAAAAGCATGTTTTCAAATACTGTTCTTATAAAAATGATTATTAAACATCTCAATGTTTTTAAAAAGGCATGTATCAAATATTTTCTCTAGCCTGTACCCTCTCCTTAGAATGCCGTTCACTGACAGTCACTGAAGGGCCTCTTCTATGACCTGCTTGTATTGCCCGCCCTCCTACAAAGTCTCCTTCAACTTCTTCCTGTGGTTCCCCATCATGTTTTCCTGCCTATTTGCATTATGATATCTTATTTACACATCTTTCTTCACTGAGGAAGGACTAACTCTTTAGCTGCCAGTTCTAACTTCTGTTTGTTTGTTTTTTATAGTTGGTTTTGTAGTGAGGACAGAAGCCATTTTTATTATTTGTTGGATTTGAGATCCCAGCAGGGAGTAAAATTATTCATGATGCTCATCACTTGAAGAATGCTTTTTTTTTGGCAACCTTATTCTTGTTCATGATTTTTTATTTTATTTTATTTTATCAATATACAATGTAGTTGATTTTTGTGTTCCTTAACTGATTCCTACCTCCCCCCTCCCTCACTCCTCTCCCACCCGTCAACATCATATCTGTTTACCTGTATGTGAAGAATGTGCACAGAAATCAAACTGAGAGAAGAACCAAGTGAACTGGAGAATGAGTCTTAATCTTTTGATAACCACTTTAGAAAGTAAAGATGCCTCGCAGATGACTTTTGCTTAGAAACTTATGAAATGTTAACTTACTGGGCAGGAGCTTGGAAATAAAGCACTCAGGTACCTGAAAGGTTGTACAAACTCTTTGGGGACAGGAGAAGCCTCACAGACAGTAATTGTTCTGCCATAGAATCCTCAAATTCTGAGGACATGTTAGTTACGGGAAATACTGAAATGTATTTTCATAACCTGTAAATGTATTTGTTTATTTATAATGTTTGCTTTCCAATGGTACTTCTTTGTATTTGCAAGAATTTTTGAAAATTCTAGGCTTCCTCAGCTAAAATAAGAGGAACAAAAGGATCATTTTTGTTCGTACCTGGGCCAGGGCTATAACCTCGAATCTCTGAAAGGTGAGATGAAATTTAAGGAGCCAGAATTGGGGTCACTGATCAGTTGCATCTCCTACCCTCAGTTTCTATTTTAATCCATGAAGAATTTAAATTTCATTTTTCTTGGAAAGTCTGTAGCTTCTTGTTAGTAGTTTCTCAAAGGTGTGTATTCCATCTGTTATGGCTTAGTCATTACATTTTTCTGGCCCTTTCTACATAGGTTTTCAATAAAAATGTGTTAAAAATATAAATAAATGTATCAATGATTTAACATTTTGTATATCTGTATTTCTGATACACTCTTCTGTAACAGAAGTATTTACAAAGTCTACAGAGGTAGGAAAGACAGTGCAGGTCTATACAAGCACTTAACAGTATTACAAGTGGCTATTTTTAAAAACTGGCTTGCTTTCCATCTTTTTTCCCTAGATGTTGGGTTAGTCATTGCTATGGTTTGGATGCGGTTTGTCCCCAAACAAAACTCATGTTGAAATTTGATCTTCAAGATGGCAGTGTTGGGAGGGTTGTGGGGCCCGGTAGGAAGTGTTTGGGTCATTGGAACAGATCCCTCATGAAAAGATTGATACCCTCCGTTGGAGGTGAGTGAGTGCTCACTCTCTCCAGAATGAATTCGTTTCCTTAAGAGCAGGTTAAAAAGAGTCTGGCTTCCTTGGTTTCTCTCTCTTGCTTTCTCTCTTCCCATGTGATCTCTTTGAATGTACCTTCTTCCGTTTCTACTTGCTGCCATGAGTTTAAGCAGCATGAAGCCTTCATCACATGCAGCTGCCCAATCTTAGACTTTCCAGCCACCAGAATTGTGAGCCAAATAAACCTCTTTTCTTTATAAATTACCCAGACTCAAGTATTCTGTTATAGCAACACAAAATGGGCTAAGATAGTCCTCTTTCCTTTTAATAACTGTCAGAGAAATTTACTTTATTTTATTATTTTTGTTTGTTTGTTTTGTTTGTTTTGGAAGCTGGCCAGCAGGAGGATCTGAATCCTTGACTTTGGCATTAACAACACCACTTTCTATCTAAGTGAGCTAACCAGCCAGCCCTAGAAATTTATTTTAAAAGGAAAATTTTCCCTCTGATTTATCATGCATTTGCAAACCGGGTGGTCAATCTTTTCTAATAATTTTAAATGCCCTAAAAGAAACAGAGATAATGATATTGATTCATCTGTTTACAGTTCATTTAAATTGTTTTTTCCATTATTTCAAGTGTGGTCTGGTTAGTTGAGACTGACAAATAAATGTCAGCCTAGTTACCTAATTTCCACTTTAACAATTGAGGTTGGGGTTCAGCATTTCATGTATGCCTTATTCAGGGAATTTTGTTTTATTAAAGAGAATAAATATGAATGTTGATAGTAAATACACTAGTCTGCTGTTTACCTTTCCTCTCACATGATTCCATGAATTGGTAAGGCTGTTTTACCCTTTCAATAGAGTTAAATTAATCGCTACTGTGCTTTCCATAAAATACTGTCCAAAGATTGCCAGGAATAGCGTTTCTTATAAATTAAGATGAAATGTCAACATACTGAATTTTGGCTCCAGTTCTATTATAAGGAAATATAGTCTAATATTATGTGTACAGATAGTTCTTAAATTTTTAGGTGATGCCTGATGCCCACACATGTCAGACTGTTAGCTGAATTGATAGACTTGGTTTGGTTGACTTTGTAGGTGACATTGCTGATTCCATCACAAAACATACTGCCATATGCCCATTTACTTATTGAAGCTGAAAAAGGATTCATTTGAAAACAGAATTCTGGAGCATTATTTTAAAAAGTATTTCTGTCTCCTTAGTGGAGTTTTTATATTTCTATAATTATTTTTAAAAATTCTTTCCTGCTATGGATAATTTGAAATGTTTATGATATTTCAGCCTGATGCAACTTGAGATGTCATTTTTCAGCAGCATGTGATTGTTGTATACTCTGAACTGTGGATATAAATTTCTCGATGGTAACAGTTAAAGCCTATTATTTGATTTCCTCCATCTTCTTGTACAGTTTATTCTATTTCCTTGTAGAAGTCTGGGTGGAACAACTGTACTCAGTTCTATTCCACAATTAAACATAGTTGTGACTCAATCTCTGTAGTTGCCTTTGTAAAGATGCCTTTCTAAAGTGAAGAAAGGGCATTTGAATTTGTAATTAATTACTTATTTCAGGTTCAATTGAGCTTCTACTTACTGGAGCAGGAGCCAACATATATTTAGGTGGCCAACTATTTTGCTGTTGCATTCTAATGTAGAGAATGCTCAACAATATCAAAAAGAGCAAAATGATGTACATTTATGCTCCTAAATTTCAATATTTTTCCTCTTGAAATGTTCTCGCTCAAAGTTGCACATTTTTATACTCTGGCTTATTTTTGTACAGTTTGAGTAACTGCAAAAACATTTCCAAAATATTGTAGTCAGCTGCTGGCCTAAGGCAGCCTGATCTAATTGTTTGGCCAGCATCCCCTGTCTTTGCTACACTGATATTTCTTTGATGAAAAAGGTACAATTTCATTGTTTTGCAATGCTGGCATCAAAAGGGATTAATAGGTTTTGATATGCCCTGTTCAAATTGCATTTGTAGAGGCTCTGTTGAGGATTACAGTAGAAGTCATTATTTAAGGCAATATTAACTTTATTTTTAAGCTTTTGATTCTCCAGAGCAGATTTTTTCAAAGGTCTCAGTTTAATGATGTTAAATATAACCTTCAAGAAATTATTGACAAAAACTTGATTCTATTTTTTTTATTTCAGGTTTTATAAATCTATTAATATACACTATATATTTACATCCTCCATTTGATTTTTATAATAAGTTATTTTGTTACTCCTAGAAAAATAAATAAATCTATCTTCTTTTTAAATTAATGTGCCCAGTTGATGCAAGCAACTTCCCAATACATGGGGGCTTTGTAAGGGACTTACAAATGTATGCCAAAATAAGTCTGTGTAGTCAAAGCTTACTATCTTTCTTATATAACGTGCAGTAAAGATAAGAACTCATAAAACCTATGTCAATACTGTCATACTGTCTAAAGTGGTTTTTGAGTGATAAAACTATAGCAATGTACTTTCTGGAAATGAATTTAGTTTTAATAGCACAGGGCTGTAGGGATCCTTTGGTTGTCTGATTTAGAATGCTAGCCTAAGCAGTGTGGAAATTAAAAGTTAAAATAGTTCAGTTATCCATGACATTTTGCTGCAGTGTTACTGCTGTGGATATATAATACATTATTAAAATATTTGTTTCCCCAGTGGGATTTTCATTCCTGGTGTTTTGATTGTGATAAGAGCAGTAATCCTTTAACTCTCCCTTTGGGTATAATAAAATTCTTTCAGGTAAATGTGAGTCAATCATAGATTTCACATAAGCTAGGCAGCCTTTAACCACTGCAGAGAGAGGTAGTCGCTGACATGGACATTTCTTGCTTCTCCTTGCCCATTAATTTTGTTTTTACCTATACTTATGTTAGTACACACAATTTTTGTTTATTATCGTGATAGGGTCAACTCCTCTTCTGTGATAGTTTGCTCTCTGTATTAGTCCATTTGTGTTGCTGTAACAGAATACCTGAGACTGGGTGATTTATAAAGAAAAACAAAATTTATTGCTTACAGTTTCTGAGGCTGGGAAGTCCAAAGTCCATCTGGTGGTGGCCACAGTGACCCAGGGGTCTCACATTGCAATATGGTGGAAGCAGAGAGAACAGAGAGAGAGAGAGATGGACTCTCCTTTTAAAGCCCTCAGAACCACACCTCTGACCGTCATTTTTAATCCATTCACTACTGCAGGGTCCTACAATCCAATCACCCCTTACGGCTCTGCCTTTCGATTACCATAATAGGATTTCCCACCCTCTCAGTAGTCAGAGTGGGGTCTAAGTTTCTAATACGTAAAACTTGGGGGACACAATTCAAGCTTCAGGGAGTTTTGGAGGGACATAATTCAATCCACTACATGCTCTATCTTATGGGTAAAACTATTCTCTGAGTATTGTTACTGATTCATTTCTGTTAACACAAAATAAGTCAGCTTTTTCTTGAAGAAGTGATAAACAGCAAAATGAAGCTTACCTACAGTGGTTGGACTGTTAGAACAAATATGTACACATTTATACACACACACACACACACACACACACACACAGTTTCTTCTGCAGTACTTTTAAACAAACCATTCTTTTATGTATCATTGATTCTATCAACAAAGAAGTTTTGAGAATCTGCCTTCTCTTTTCTGGTTTGTTTGTTTTTGTTTTCTGCATGAAGTAAAGTGTCATGACTTTTTCTTCATTCCTGGTAGTAATTAACTAATTGCTGGCATAATTTTTTTTTTTTTTTTTTGATTAGGGTGTGCAATGTGGCTACACAGTGTTTTCCTCCAAAAGCTTGAACCTAAACATACAGCTGACTTGGGCAGGTTGATAATTCGATGGTTTTCATATTGATAATCTTTAAATATTTACTTCAAGAAGATCAGAAGTGAAAAAAGACAGGTTATTACTGATGTTATCAGGAGAAGGGAGAAAGAGAGAGAACTTAGTTATTGTCTTCTTTCTTTCTTAACCACAAACACATTATGCAGAGATATATGGGAAAAAAAAACAATGGAAGTACAAAAAAGCACATATCTTTGAAAAAAAATAAGCATATTCATGAAGTATTAAACACAGAAGAAATAAGAAGAAAGTTTATAAAGTCAATCACACAGGTATGTAGGTGTGGGGTGAGTGTGCATGTGGATACGATTACATAAAATATAATTTACACACAATCACGCACGTGTTAACTATATTAATTAAGCCTCATGAAGCATGGCCCCTTTGTTCATTCATCCATTCATTTATTCATTCATATGCTCATCCATTCAACATCCATTATGCACTTGTACTAAACGTCCGATGGTATCATAGGTGTTTTTAATCCATGTTTAACAGTCACTCATTTTATAAATGAAATTATACTGTCTCAACATGAAGGTTACATGAGGTATCATTATGGACTGAATATAAAAGATGAGGCATTCTCTAGTTTTACTATGCATAGATTAAATATACTTTTCCTCCAAAGAAAATAGTCTGTGGGGATTTTTATAAATAGATATTCTTTTCTACTAACAGGCCATAATTTTCCCCAAGTATAATTCCATTATATGTAACAATGGGATGGAGCTTAGTATATAGGATAAGAATTACTTTAAAAAATTTCAGACAATTCTGTAGATTTGAATGCGGATGCCTGTGCTACAGTTGGAAACTAAAGGAAGCTATAAATTTTAGTGGTTAAGAACATGGCACTGAACTTAGCCTGCCTGGGCTGGAATCTGGATCTTTATTTATCTGATATATCCTTAAGAAATTAGTTGATGCTTCTAGGCCTTAATCTGTCCATTTTTATAATAAGAATGATCATAATAACTAGCTCCAAAGGATTATGTGAAGATTGAATCAGGTCATGCACATAAATCCCTTAGCATAGTGCCTTCCTGGTCTATGATAAACCTGTATCTATATCTATATTTGAAATAATAATAATAATAGTAAATGTATGCTTTACAACCTCAAAAAAATTTTAGTTTAGCTATTATTTAGGATACAGATATTCAATGTCAGCATTTTGAAAGATCAGGAAATATGACAACCATTGTAGTAATCCCAATAGATGTGTACGTGATGATAAATGGTCAATTAAATAAAACTAAGGGAACATTGTTGGGAAAATATTAGGATGTAATAATTTATTTCACTTTAGATGACTCATAGTGAGCCTAACTTTCTTCATTTTTTACCTATTAAAATTACACTTTTATTAAAAAATACTCCACAAGGAGTAATTGAAGATAAGTAGTCACAGGGTTGTTTTACCTTAAAATGACATTGTAATTAAACACTTGTATTAACTTACCTGGAATTATTTCAGTAAGTAGGTTACCAGCATAAGTGGGTGATTAGGATCTGTAGGAAGGGAGTGGGTGTCCAGTAATTAGGGAGATAAACTACCACAATGAAATCCTATATATTCTTTAAAGTTCAATTCAAATATTATCTGCACCCTTAAATTTTCTCTCTCTGAAAAATTTTCTATTTCTTCATCTCTACTTCCATAACACAGTGTAGATGCTGCTTTTATAGCTTGTATAGCTCTTTTTCATATACCTATTTTCCTGACCTCAAGGACAGAAATTAATCATGTTTTAACAGGTTTTGTAGCTCCAGTTTCTTAATGGGCTTTGTAGCTCCAGCTTCTGAAATTTCGTCTAACTGCCTTCATTTAAGAATTTGCTCTTTCTTCTCTCCTTCAATAACGCAGTGCAGATGCCTCTTTTATAGCTTGTATAGTTCTTTTTCCTGTACCGATCTTCCAGACCTCAAGGACAGAAATTAATCATGTTCTAATGGGTTTTGTAGCTCCAGTTTCTAATTCATTCATGTGGTATGGATGCATTTCTATTTTTTTTTTTCTGTAAAGGATTTGGCAATGTAAAACACAGCAATATAAAATCATGTTAGAATGGGACAATTCCTGTCTTATACACAACATGTCAAATGAGAGTATGAGAGACACACCTCCTAGAAACACAGTTTATGAAGGTTGTTGTAAGCTTACAACAAAGGTTGTTGTAAATTTACAAAGGTTGTTAAAAAACTCTTCCTTACCTCTTGAATCTCTCAGAGATATCAAGTGTTCAGAGAGAAATTAGAGAAAGGAGAGAACAAGGCTGTAGAGATCTCTTTGGAGGGTTTTTGTTCTGCATCACATACTCACAGAAGAAACATGATGGGGCAGTGCTAACTTCCAACATCCAATTTTCTGAGAAATGTTTCAAGGCAATAATTTGGACAGTTATAAAATGTCTTTGCTCCAGAGAGAACAAGTTAACTCATCCCTGAGAAAGCTAAAGTGCACCTTTAAGTTCTGACCTCCATGGATACCTAAAAGGTAAAAGAAGGGCTGGGCTGATTAGATATTGAGGGCAGGGGAATGAAAAGTCATGTTGTTTTGGTATTAGCCTGGGATCATGGAGTTTACCATGAACAAGATATAGCAATGAGGGATAGAGTTTGGTCATCTTTTGTCTAGCCTAGAAGGAATAGGATCCTCAAGAGACAGAAGAAGGTATTGTAGATATTGAGTGATGTGTCTGTCACACAAGGCCTCTACCAAGATCATTAGAACTGAGAAGAGCACATAGAGAACCTAGGAATGGCACAATTATAGTGCCATTAGCCAAGTCAGACTCTCCCTACTTTACCATCATCTGTCTTTCTTCCTGCAGAAAAATGAAACTACAGATATCAAATGGTTAGGGTTGTGCCCTAGGAGAGTAGAAAGCAGGACCATCAACTCTTCACTGTTACTTGAATCTTCCATCCTATAAATGACTCAAGCTGGAGAAGGGAGAAGATTTAACCCAAAGTCAAGTTCTACATTATGATTAATGCTGTGAGCCATCCTGTTATTGGGAACAGCGTGGGAGGCTGAAGAGTGACACCCCTTGTTCTGCAGGCTACAAGGGGTCCCATGTGTGTGGCACAGCTCCATGGAATTTCTTATTTGTTCACCTTTGGTTGCTTGACAAGGCTTCCCAGAATTAAACAGCCTAACCTTTTGGCTTAGTATGGCTTTTGGAAATTCCCTGGAGTTTCTCAAAGGACATGTTAAAATACATCAAAATTAACTGGTTTATTTAAAGGGCATTGTCATTACTAAAGGTGTTTTTGATGCATGTTCCCGGTATGGGTTGGCTTGATTTAATTTTGTTATTGATCTTTCCTGTTAGTGATGCATGCATGGACCCATTGTGGCTGTGGTCATGCTTTTGTACATGTGGAATGAAGTTATCATGTTGGATTTCTATTCACATCCCCCAGGAAGGTGGTGGGTCCAAGTGCAGTGGTGTTTACAATTATTTGATCATTAACCAGTTACAGATTTCTTTGTTTTCCCCATTCCCACAGTTTCACTTGACTTACCAAGAACATGTTGTTTCCCTAGTAATAATAAGAATGATATAGTGTGTTTTTGTTAGTTTGAGTAGGATCATTTAACTTTTTACTTTGTCCCCTGTGCTGTTCCCGGAGTCTATTGGCAGGGAAATAAAAGGTATAAACATTGTGATTTTGATTATAAATTAAAATGATCAATATAGAGTATAAGTAATATTAAATTGTTAACCATAACTAATCAATGTTATTAAAATCAAGTATAGTAAGTATAAGTAAGATTTAAAAAGAGTTAAATTGTAAGTTAAGAAGGTTAAGAATTATAGTTTAAACTAAAAGTCTGACGCTCTTTAAAGCCAAGCATGCTGCTATTGTATAGTTTCCTGGCCACAAGCCACAGGCTTTGGGGTGAACTATTGATGCATGAGTGGGTGCTTTTGTCACAGCGTGAGTGCTTTGGAACATTCTGATTTTCTTTTTCTATAGAGATGAAATAAGAAATGTTTTGATTAAAAGTTGAATCATTATGTAAAAGATTAAGTAAAAACATATAAATAAAGCAAGATTCTTGTGGTTGTTGTCCACACTTGCACTAGACACTTGTGGCCCGCCTTTTTCTTTTTTCCTTATCCTATCTACACCACCTATTCAGGTCCAATGAATCCTGCGGAGCTGGTTTCCGGCAGATTAACACATAGGACTAGACATTTTCATGTATTAGAAACTTTGAGACTGGTAATAAATACTGTTGTTGCACCTGAGAACAAGCAGGACAAGCAAAAGGCATGAATTTTTATCCAAGGATGAGGAAGATTATCCTTACCAAATAAAACTAAAAAAGGCTTTATAGGAAAAAAAATAGTATTGTCTTTTGATTTATCATAAATCATATTGGTTCAACATAAATTGCATGAGTGAAATAGTGAAAGAAATAGGCCAAAGACCAAATTAATAATCTTAAGTTTTTCATAAAAATGAATTCTACATCATGTTGAATAGTTATTAGAGGTAGGTCACAAATTTGCATCTCTGCTAGGCCATACTTTCTTCGGAAAATCTCATCAACGATTTTATCTTAACCAAAACCAATCTGCTGGTCATCTCCTCCAAACTGTTCTTTATCCTAATAAATGAAATTATCTTATTTTAAAAACCAGTGATCTTTAGCTGCTCCTTTATTCTCATTTCAAATTCCCACTAATCACCATGCTTATCAATTATGCTTTCTGTTCATCTCCTGGATTGGTTGACTTCTCCTTCTTCCCAAGCCTAATTCTTTAATTTAGCCTTCTGTCATCTTTTGCATATTCTACCTTCCCAACTGGTCTCACTGTTTTCAATGTTTACTTATTTATGCCACATCCACTTGCCACCCAATCAAAGTGAATTAATCATATGCTATCATGTTGGTCAAGTGATAATTTTGTATAAAACCACATAGATGCTTACTTTTGCTCTAAACATGGATAATAACCACATGGGTTACAAATTCCTTAAGGACTTGGCCCTTGCTTACCTATGCACAGTCTTTTTTTCACCACTGAACTCTGGTACTCTCTTTCGTCTCTGGCCATTTGTGCATGCTGACCTCTAAACAGGAAACATAATATTCATGGCTCTTTTGTTAATCTGAATAACTTTACTAATTCTTCATATTCAACTTCTATCTCACAACCCTTGAGAAGCCCTTACTAATCTCCTATAATTGAATGAAATACCCTATCCATGTCCTTCCACACAACTTAGATTTAGTTTCTTCAGAAA
Organism: Cynocephalus volans; assembly: GCF_027409185.1. Classification (NCBI taxonomy): domain Eukaryota; kingdom Metazoa; phylum Chordata; class Mammalia; order Dermoptera; family Cynocephalidae; genus Cynocephalus; species Cynocephalus volans. Next base: position 36,042,034 of record NC_084465.1, read on the forward strand.
ATTTTACGTCATGACTGTTTGCTGCACTAATAAAATTACTGCCTGTGTCCCCCCGCCACCAAGTGTAAACTCTATGGAGGCATACACCTCACATCACATCTTCCACAAATTTTACACACAACACATAATTGTTGAACATTTTGTTCTATGAAAATTAAGAAGACTAATCAAGAAATGTGCCTGAGAGGGCATGCTGGGGAAGCTTGGGGTAAAGCTGCTAAATGCAAAACAGTACTGGGATTGGATAAAAATTCCAGTTGCTACCCATAACCAGCCCTCTAGGAACTCTGGGGCTGTGGGTAGAAAGAGCCTAGAAAAAAATGAATTCTACCAACAATCCCCAACAAACATTTAATCTTCATTTTTGCTTCTTTTGTTGAGCTTACTTCTCTTGGCCAGAGACTTATTTCTTTATTTCTTTGGAGAAATGTTGAGGTATTGTGGGAAGAGATCTAAGTCAGGAGAGAGAAGGTATGAATCGAGCCAGGAGGAGTCTCAGAAAGAGACTGGTACACTTTACACCCCTGCTTCAACAGACGTGGCACCCAGTCCCAGCCTGTCACCTACTGGCTCTGTGTCCATGGGAAAAGCTACTTACGTACTGTGACCCCAAGTATCCCCCTATAGAGGCAAGTTATGTAAAGCACCAGGTGCAGTACCTGAGCCGTGTTAGGGCCTCACTAAATGGTGGCTGTGGCTATATGTATGGAAGATATTCTCTCCCAGTTTGTGGCTTGTCTTTTCACTTTTTACCTCCTATGATGAATTTAATGTATACCATTCATCTTTTCCTTTATGGTTTGTATAGCCGTGTTTCAGAAAAAGTTTTCTGAAACATGGCTACACAAGCCCAAGTTACAAAGACAAACTCTTATATTCTCTTCTAAATGTTTTCACAGCCTTAATTTTCACATTTAACTCTTTTTATTGTATGTATTTAAAGTATACAACATTATGTTTTGATATTCATGTGCACAATAAAATGATTGGTACAGTGAAGTAAATTAACCTATTCATCACCTTCTGTTGTTACCTTTTTGTGTGTTAAGAGCACCTAAACTCTATTCTCCTCAAAATTTTCTATATAAAATACGACTATAGTCTTCATGCTGTACATTAGATCTCTAGACTTATTCATCCTACTTAACTGCAAGTTTATACCCTTGACCTACTTTTTCCCACTTCCCGCATGCTTACCGGTTCTTAACAGCAGCTGAATCTCACTCCTTGTGGAGCAGAAAACCCAGAACATGGGGACCACCTCTGTCTGACTTAGACCTGCAGCTGACTGCTTCCCAAACACCATCCACCTGCACACTGAGCCTCTGGGACATCAACAACCCTATTGGAGCTAAAGGTTCACTGGACATCTTTGAACTCTTGTATAAAGGGCTGGTTCTACTCCTCTTCCCCAGGGCCTGTTGAATCAGTGTCCTCGGGGCTCAGGTCTGCCTGCACTACTTTATTCCCCCTCCCCAAACACTGGTCTGGTGGCTGTTCCCATGAGATGTGACAGCTCCTGCCAAAGGCCCGCTTCCCAGTGATGGGATCCCCTGGGGATCAGCTCCAGGTTGGAGGAAATTTAGGCAGGGGTGACAGCCTGGACTTGGAGTTCCAACCTTTCCTGGAGAAGCAGAAAACTGATACTGAGCTCTCCCACTGAAATAGGGCCCATGTCCAGGGCATATGCAAGAGAGGAGGGGCTTCTGGGGGTATTTGAAAGAGGTGATAGCCTATGGGTCCTTTGGGAGAGCATGTCAATGGAGGATTTGGAACAACCAGTCAGAACAGCAAATTACTGTGAAGCTGTGTGGTCTGCTAACCAGCATGTCAACCAGTCAGGGAGAGAGAATTTGGTAGTCTGAACACTACAGGAAAGAGCCATCAGAAATTAAAAGTTGTGGGAGCTTGGATGGTGCATGCGAAATGGGTCCTAGTATAATGCCTTTCCTGACCTACCTGTGTTCTAGAACTTGTGAAGATGTGCAATGAGTTTCTCTTCGGTGTTGTGACAGGACACTATTGAGAACTCACCAAGTCATGTTGACTTTCTCCTGGGCACACAGCTGAATGACTCGGCTTCAAGAAACAAAACATCCATTGGAAGACCCAGGAGTCCTAGAAAACAGTGGAGACACTAGAGGGATGCATCCACCTGTTTATCTGAATCACTGTGTGGAGCAATCACCTCTCCCCATCACTGTCTCACATTGAGTGAGATTAACTCCAACAAATTTTTATTAGGCTTAAGCCACTGAAGTTCGGGTGGTTGTTTTTATATATGTTATACCTGTTAGCCTATCCTTGGTAATAAGAGTTTACATGAGTCAACATGGTTAGGTCAGTGTACCTATTTTCAATCAGTGGTCCTATGTTCAATTCTGGACTTTTGTACATAATGCTGCTATGAACATTTATGTACATTTTAAAAATCATCCACATGTATACATTTCTGTTGGACATATACTTGGAAGTAGAATTGCTGGTTCACGTGGTGTAAGTTTTTTCAAGTTGAGCTGGAAATGCCAAACTTCTTGCCTCTTTGCTCCACATCTTTGGCAACACTAGTCAGTCTGTGTCATTGTGACTTTAATTTGCCTTTCTTTCCTTGATTACTCATGAAAAGGCAAAATTTGGATTATGTTTATTGACTCTTCATATACTCTCTTTTGCCAGTTTTTCTACCAAGTTGTTACTATTTCTTGCTTTAGTTTGTAGGAGTAAGTGTATATTCTATATGATTTCTTTCCCAATAACATAACTTGCAAATGTTTTCACCTCTTATCTCAGTTTTCATTTTTTAAATAAATGGTGGGTTCTTTAACTTGGAAAAAAATAAAAAAAAATAAAAAGAATGGAAATATATCTGAAAGGATGGCCTCTTGTCATAATCTGAGGCCTGTTTTAGCACCACGACTAAGTTTACATTTATTGTTTACTAAATGCCAGGCACTATGCTAAATAGTTCATAATTACTACTTTAACCCTTCACAAATACCTAAGAGGTAAGCACCACTACTGTTCATAAATTACGAGTGAGAAATATGTGTCATAGAGGTTAAAAGACCTAAAATATATCATCCTGCTAGGATTCAAGTCACAGTCTGAGTCTGTGTTAATTGTCCATCCCATGCAAACAACTGAGACATCTTCCCTTCCAAGCTTTAAGTATAGTTTCACACAGAAAGCAAAATGCTGCATCGTTCTTCTTATAAGAGGCATCTACAATAGCCAAACTCATAGTAGCACAGAATATAATAGTGTTTGCCAGGCGTGGACAGTGAGATGGGGAAAATGGAGAATTGTTGTTCAATGAATAAAAAGTTTCAATAATGCAATATGAATAAGTTCCAGAGATCTGCTATACAACATAGTTACTATGGTTGTTAATAATTGGTATTATGCACTGCAAAATTTGCTAAAAGGGTAGACATCTTGTGTTTTTACACACACACACACACACACATACACAAAACATACACACACACAAAAGGAAAGGGACACAGAAAACTTTGGGAGATATTGGGTATGCCTATTATTTTGTGATGATGCTATACTGGGTGTTTGCATATGTCCAAACATCAAATTCTACAAGTTAAATATGTGCAGTTCTTTGTATCAATTATACCTCAATAAAGCTGGGGGTTTTGTTGTTTTCGCTGTTGTTGTTCTTGTTTTCAAAGTATAGTTTGACTATTCTTTCAGTGCCTGAGATCTCAGTGAAATAGAATTAGTTCCAAGCTGAGTTGGGTTCTGCAAAGATAAATACTTGGAATTCCTTATTAGATCCAGCATCACTCCCCTTTTTATTCTATGGCTGGCATTTGATTGCAATTTTTCACACACTCTGATTGACTAGACATTTCTGTGTCTCCTTGTGAAATTTCCACAAAAGTTAATAACACAATGTTTACCTCTATCAGAATCCATTTCCCAGGAAATAGAACTTAAGCCACATGTCTACAATTCTAGACTGTAAAATTCAGGAGCCTAGTAACTCATACTGTCTATTTATTATATAAACAGTTAATAGTTTCTGATAAAGATTTTGGCTTTTCCTGCATACAATCTTTAGATTCATTTCTAAAGTCTAGCCTCCTCCATTGTCACCTCTCTTCTTCTCAATTGCTAATATAAAAGAGCAATTTGTTTTCATGCTGTTACCATCCAGCCTCTGATGTTTAGCAGCTATCCTAAAATTCAGGATCATGATACAGCAGAAATTATGAAGTCAGAAACAAACTAGATTCACCTTGTTGAGAAACTGAGATTTGCTTGTTCTTCAAAAACCAGAGACCCACCATCCAATTTATCTTATTTGATTTATTTTAAGATAAAGTCCAACAAATCCAAGAGTGACTGAACAACATTAGCAATGTCTAGGGAGGCCAAGAAATTGACCAGGAATTCCTTGACTGCAGTTTAATATATATTATATCTGTTATAATTATAGTGGTATTTCTAACAAATCTCTTATTTTGGTGACAAGCCAATAAACTATTATTTTATTTTGGGCAAACATAACTACTAGGTTCAGTGTAATTGCAGAAAATATTTTGAATAGTTACATCTGAAATGCAAAAAGGCAAGATAACATCCTACTTCCATGAAGAAGTGAATCTAAAGATTTTAAATAGGACAAGCTGAAGTTTTTAAGAGAAATTATTTATGATTATTTCTACAATATAGAAATCAAATAAATTGTCAAGATTCTTATGTTTTAGGATTGGATCTATATTTGTAGGTAAGTGTTTCTTATGTTGGGTTCCCTAGGAAATAGACTCTGGGACAGAGACCGTCAGGCATCACATTTATTTAAGTGTATTCTCAGCAACATCGATTGTGAGGAAGTGAGGGGAGCAGGACTGAGTATAGGGAGACATTGAATTGTGATGCATTCACAGGAGAGGCCTCCATCTATCTCACAGAAAGCTATAGAGTTGGGATGGCCCTTCAGAGTCTTTCTGAATTAAGACAAGGGGAAAAAGCCTTTGTACCTTCATATAGCATCAACGAGGTATTGCATAAGGGCTGCAACCAAAAAGGAGGCACAATCTTGGGTGCATAAATTTTCTCCAGCCAAGGTCCAAGGCAATGCAGTTTCTGGCAATAACCTAGCTCTGAGCCTTCAGCAACATTCATAGCAGTTCAGGAAAGGACAGCCTTGCTCCTGAAGGAGGTTGTGGAGGCAGCAGCCTGCCACATCCACGACAAGATATAATGGCTCTAAAGTCAATATTTCCGAAAAAAACATTACCAATCACTCATTGTAGCCATTTACACAAAAGTATCATTAAAACACTCATGGGATATCACATTTTAAACAGTGCATCTTCTTGTTAAGGCCTTAAAAATGAGCTAGGTTCCAGTAGTAACTCTAAACAACTGAATTGTTTGGCAGGCTAAATAAGTTTAGAATCAAGACAATTCATTTTTAAAGACATACCAAATGTTAATGATTATGGTTTCAGAGTACTTACTAAGTTAGTCCTGGAAATAACTAATTGTAATGTTGGTTATCTGGTTTCACCATCTCTGGTGTTTAATAATAAAACTATAGCATCAGCAGTGAGAACAAATTACGTTTCTAGTCTCAATCGCTTTGATACATGCTTTTAATTTATCTCATATCAAATTATTTAATGGTCTGGTTCACACAGCATGATTAAAGACAATCTACAAGATTAAAGATAAAAGCACATTTCCATTGCATTCTACTCAGTGCACTATTTTTTCTTATATTTAATTCAATCCAATACTAACCCTTGTAGTAAAAAAATATGAGCTATTATTCTCTCTAACTGGATGTCAATATTGAAGTCATGTAACCCAATATCGAATATTCAGAAAATTGATAACCAGTTGTGATTTATAGAATAAGATAGAGTTTAATGTTTTTTCCTGAGTGATGTCTCTACCAGGCTGAGAGAATAACAATGATTAGCTGTGATACAGCCGTGACTAAAAGCCACCTGCTCTTTATAATGAATATTGTCCTGAGAAACTCACACTTGCAAATTGTGATGGTAGCATATGATGGACAAAAGAATGACAGGCCTATAACTTTAGATGACTGACTTTTGAAAAACTGGGATTGCAAGGACTTGTATCCAGACAATAAAGCACCACTTAGGTTAATTAGGGCACACAAGTTAGCAGGAATTTGAGATTATAACATAAAAAGAATATTAAAGTGTTTTGCTTATAGATAATTCTTAATTGAAAGTTTTCAATAATTGCATTTGAAAATTGACTTCACCCATTCAATCAGAAGGGTGTCTGGAAACTGAAACTTTTAGGGTAGTTTTTCTCATAGTATAAAATGTAAGAAAAGAGGGAGTTGCAGATATTAACCAGGATATGAAATCCTACAGTATCACACATATCACATCTCAAAATTTTGCTTTGTGTTGTGACATGATGTCTGAGGTGAGTTAGCCCCACAGTGATTGATTGTTCTTGACATTTTGGAAGACATAATATGTTTAAAGTAAAATTCAAACTTGTTCTAACTTTGAGTAACTTTAAAAAAATTCCATAGGACATGTTACATCACAAAAGTGGAAAATAATTTATCCTAACTTTTAATTTGTTTTATTCTTTCGTTCACAACTGTATTTGTCAAGCCTTGAGCAGAAGCAGCAAGCCTTATTTTTATCCATCTATTTCATTTTATCTAATGATGAAACACTATAAAGAGAAACTCTTTTTTTCTTTTTCTCAGGAAAACTGAATACAGTTTCAATAGCTCTCAAATAGCATTCAGCAAGAACCATAGCTGGGAGTTTTCTGTTAATAAGCTGACAGTAATAGGTAGGCTGTTTAAACAGCTGCTCAGAACAGGTCTCAGCTGGTGTTTGAACCTTATTAAAATTGTCTAAGGTTAGGACTGACCTTCAGCTTTGTCAAATTCAGAATATAAACTTCATCCATTTATCCAAATGCATTGAGTTCATGCTTAAATTAGCTAATTTATAAATTAAAAAATCAATATATTAATTTGTAGTTTATGTATATGGAAAGATATATGTTATTTCCCATTTTTCCCAGTGAATAGATTCACGGGGGAATTTAAATTGCAAGACCAGAGAGCACAACTTTCCTCCTGAAAAAGGTAATTATTTGTGACAGCATCATGAATTGTCTTTTAAAAAAAAACTATGAATATTTTTGTCTAGATAACTGATATCTCTCTGTAATATAAGCGTATTTTGTTATATATATTTTTATCATCATACTGGGCCAAGATACATCTATTCTGAAAATTAATCATTTTCATTTATTTTAAAAACGTTAAATACTGCCATTTTGAGAGGAATTTAGGAGAATGCCTAAAGTCCTTTGAGGAGTTATGGGGATACCCTGGTCTTATCCCCCTTTCCTTGGGTTTCTATGGCTATCCAATATCATCATTTTTGTGCTTATTCTTATTGAATGAAGCTTTGTCAGGCAACATTTAAATTTCTGAAGTGTGTTCTATTTGGAGCACTGTTAATTCTGTACGTTAATAACCCCACAATACTTCTTCTGTACTAATCTTTCATTGGTCTAATGAAGAAGCTCCCAGAATATCTGTTGCAAGATTCATTTCATAGTAGAAAAGCCAGAGGCCTTAACCTCTTGTTTTCATTCCCTATTCTAATTTCCAAAAATGGATCTTCATTCTTACAACCACATGGTACAAGATGCCAACTAAATTCAGGTTCCAAGAAATTCTTCCTCATCTCCAAAAACAGGCACAAGAAAATAATAAATAATCATAAAAGCAAGATGATTTTCATCAGAAAAAAAAAATTCCCCAATTACATTTATTCTAAGTCATAGAAATATTTATTTAGAAAGTAAAAAGTTGATAGTAAACTTTAAAAATAGTGTAAATGTTTATGAAATAGATCATAAAGGTCCTTGAGTTCATATCAAACCCCTCAGATACCTGTACACTTTTGGTAACAGCATTAAATCTTTCTGGCATATCATTACAAATTTTGAATTCATATATTGCACGTCTACAACTCTAGTTTTTAAACTACATACAAAATAATCATTCTACATAAGTGTTAAATATCCTTTGTCCATTCAATCATGTATCTTTGACATTCTTTCATTTTAATATTCATAAATCTACTCTACTTTTTAAACACTTATTTAGTATTCTATTGTATAGAGATAAAATAACCAGTTCTCTATGAATGAGATTATTCCAGTTTTGTTTTTAACTTATACATAATGCTGTAATGAGCATTCTTGGTCATATATCTTGATGAACTTGTGCAAATTTATCTTTACAACATATTTTTTACAAGATAAATTGATGAGACAAGGAATATATATGCAACTTGCAAATGTTGGCTATTTGTCAAATCACCCTTCAGGCAAGATGTTCTTGCCTGTGTTTCCACCAGGAAAGACCAGAGACCCATTCCCTTATAGCATCTTTGAAATTTATTGTTTTAGAACAGGGATAAGTAAAAACTGGTACAAAATAAATTTTAATAACATCTCACTAAGAGATAAACCAACAGTACACAGGGCCAATATTTCTTCCTTTCTCCCTTCCTCTCTTTTTCCTCTTCTTCTTTCTTTTAAAAAAAAAAAAAAAAATCTTATGAGAGGATTCATAAAGCAAATGTACCTCACAGGGCCTGGTTTTCCAAAGCCTTACAGTTCCAAATATTGACCTTGCAAAGGACAAGAAATTTTCCCCAGGCTATTGAGTCTCTGTTGCAAGATAAGAATTGTAACACAGCAAGGTTGCTGGTTCAAAGACAGACAAGTTATTAATTGATATGTAAAGTCATTAAAAAGTTGCTAGAGGGAAAAGGAATGTTTGCTAAATCAAGCCTTTGTTAGTGGATCACTTATTTGCCTAACAGAATGTCATCTGACTTGTTTTTACTGAATGTTACCAGCTTCTATTGTAAAACTTGTTGAACTGTATTTAGCAAAATCCCACCTATGTCTCTTCCTGCAACTTCTTGGTCTGGAGAATAAATGCAGGAAGAGAACCCCAATTCATGGTTAATTTCTCAGATGGAATAAATGCCTCACACTTGAGGAAGTTCTGGGATATTAACCCCTTTCTGGAGCTTCTCACTGCTCAAAAGGGATGGGCTTTGAGTAATCTTTGTCAGCTGACAAATCCGTGGGAGGCAAAGCAACAATCTTATATATAGTCCAGCATATTATTAATGAGTATAATTCATGATAATTTTGATTTTATCATTTTAATTATAAAAATTATTTATTTTTAAAAGTAGAAAAAGTAGCAGTTATATGGTATGTGTTCATAAAATTTTCCTCTGAATTCACCATATAAAACACAAAAGTAGTTAAAGATAACACAGGACTTAGAAAAGAAAAAATACTGCAGAAATGATAGTGGATAGTTGTTTTGCCTTTTTGGATAGGTATCCTAAACTGATTTTCTTACCATATCACACTATATACTGCATGTATTTATGAATTTCACATTTCCCTCAAAGATTCTCTGAAATAGGGAAAAGCACCCCATGCATTAAAAACTGTAATTGTCCCTGCCTTATTTTTATACTTATTTGAGATGCATGTCTATCTAAGAAGATTTATGGAGATGATATTTTGTCATTAAGATGATTATTTTGTGTGTGTGCAACATTTGCTAGAAAAAGAATAAGTAAGTTGTTTTTTTCTTCATTTTTTTAAACTTATGTATTTATTTATTTTTGGCATATGTCCAGTACATGGATCCAAACGCTTCTCCTTAGAAGAAGCACAAAGCCTGCACTCTAACCAACTGGGCTAACCAGCCAGTCAATAAAAATGTTGTTATAAAAATTATGATCAATTAAGTCTGGGTTTTAACTTATTAAAATTATATTCTGAAGTTTCAAGAGGTTTAATCAGGTTCTAGCATTTTAACTAATCTCTGGTCAGATTGAAAATCAATGTAGGATACCTATCCAAAAAAGCAAAATAAATATCCAATACCATTTCTGCAGTATTTTTCTTTTCCAAGCCCTTTGCTATGTTTAACTAATGTTGTGTTTTGTATGGCAAATTTGGAGGAGAACCTTATGAACATATATCATATAACTGCTAATTTTTCTACTTTTAACTGGGCAATTTAGTGCCCTCATGGGTTTAATTTATTCAGTGTTATAACTTAAGAGTTAATATTTGTAAATATACTATTTGAAAGCCCAGTATGATGTTATTATATTGCCTGACAGATAAATACACTCTTGCCACTTGGCAGTAGTAATACCAGAAAGTACAATAAATATGTATATTGGAATCTCAAAGACATTCTATTTTTCCAGAGCCAATATAGTAGACAAAAATATAACACTTCTATATTGCTTGGTGGAGTGTTAGAATTAATTCACATTGCTTTCTCTAACTGGGAATGTAAGCCAGAAATTGATCCGTGTACCTAACCAATCATTCTTGGTTTAAATTTGCACTCACCTCAACAATTGACTAGTCATTCGTGAGACTGCTAATTTCTTAAATGAAAAGGATGTTGGAACTCAATTCCTCTCAGTAAATAGCTTTGCATTGCCAAGCCATTTCTGGGAAGCTTTACAAAAGGTTTAATGTTGCATAAACTTGCTCAGTTAAAGATACATTAAAATAAAACCTTATTTTTCCTTTAATAGAAATAGTTTGTTCACCATTATGTTTCTTTTGAAATGTTAGCAAATCTTTCTGAAGAGCAGATCACCTGAAAATTCTATTTTTGGTTTGGGTATCAAGGAAGGGAAACTAGTACACAAAGAATAGGATTTTGAGGAAAATAATTCTTAATATGGACATCTATTTCATTAATTAATTCATTTTTTCTGTCTCTAATAAATGTTCATTATGGGGAGGTTGATGGACTTTTTTATTATATGCCAGTGGTACTTTCATGTATGCATATCATAACTTATCTAGATGTACATTTTAAATATGTGCACTCTGTTGCATGTCTGAATAAAGATGTAAAAAAAGCACAGCACTTTTTTTGTTTTGTTTTTCAGCAGCAAAATCTAATTTTTCAAAAACCTTTAAGAAGCTATGATGTATAAAAAGATATATTTGTATATATCTGTTTAAAACATGTGTGTATATGTATATATACACTTATATTTTATAGGTTGAAGCAGGGATGCCTATGAGACCTTTTCCTTGTCCCTTAGCCTATGCTTTGTGAGACAGCTCTCATAAATGCAGGGTCCTTTGGGCTCACTGTAGAAGCACTTATATATTATGTTACTCTGTTTCATGAGGGACATAAAAAAGCACAATATTTTTGTAGCAATATTTCCAATAGTATATGCTAAAAAGTTTTGTTACTTTAAGATCTAAACGCCAACTCTGGTCAGAGAGTCACTTCTAAAAGCCACCTTCTTGTAGTTCCAAATATGTTATTAACACGATCCTGAGCATTTTATATGTATAATCCATAAATTCTAAAAGGACTTTGTAAAATATGCTGTATCTTTATTCTTTTTATATAGATGAGAAACCAAAGGCTTTGACAGGTTATGTGATGTGCCTAGTGATATGGACGGTAATGACAAAGCCAGTATTCAACCCACATCTGTCTACTCCATAACTCTTAACTTATGACTTGGGAACACATTAAGAGATTTCAACTTTACCAAGACACCAAGATACAGACACACTGAATATCAGAGTTAAAATAAACATTAGAAATAATTGTCATTAAGTCTCTTTAACAAATTAAATGAAAAGAGACCAGATGTCTTTTTTAATGTCTTATAATGACGATGCTATCTTGGTTTTCTCCTCTTGACCTACAAGACATCCTTGAACAGACCTTAAAGATAGGTATAAAAATAATAAAAGTGCATGAATTAGAAGCTCCTTGATTATGTTTTTGTTACTGCAGTTTGGTCTTCAGTAGAGTTAATTTCTTGAAAGAAGAATATTAGACTGTGCAGGTTCCATTTATTTTTCTGTTCTCAGTTTTTCCTCTCATTTTCTAGGTTGTCATTGTTCCCTTTATTCTACTGCAAAATTAGGATTGATTGGAGAAAGTTGTGTTTTTAATGGAGTTTACATATTAGTTCTTGTTCAAAATTTGAATTAATATAATGAAAAATATGCATCATCCAGACATGTATGCTCTAATGTCTATATTAGTGATATCCTTACTCATATATCACTCTGTATTTTCTTTATCATATTAAATAAAGTGAGATAACAAACAAGAAACACACTAATGCACAACCCCCCCCCCACACACAGTTTGCTCTCTAACAAATGTGTCTCTATTACTTCTCCTTAGTATTTTAAGTTGTCATTGCATACTGCACCTTTAATATTGATAAGTTTGCTGGAACAATTGAGTTCTTGATGTAGAAAAACTGAACTATTCAGAATAGGCTCATATGCATTTTACCCAAAGTTAAAGATCATTTTTTTTTTTTACACCTTAATTGACTCAATATAGAAATGCAACCTTTAAACAAAGATATGGAGCAATATAAATAACCGTAGGAGTTCTTACAGAGTACTTGCTGGTGAAGCATCTCAAAATATTGATCTCAAAAAGCAAATGGAACAACACATTGATCGATGAAAAAGGAAAGGCAAGTGAAAGCAAGAAAACAGAGGGAGATATCAGTCCTCACAAAGAAATAGGGCACATTTTGCAGAGGAAATTGAAGGAAGACTGAAAAGATAAAAGTGCAGAGAGATTTTAAAGTGAAACTGAGTGAATTTTGATCAATTAATCTTCCTTTAAGAGTATAAGGTGAGCCCAACAGCAGAGCATAGAGTTTTGAGAAAAGCCCTAGAAGTGGGAAAAGTACTAGAATGGGTAGTTTAGTTCAAGCTAGTTACTAAGCAGAGAAGACTTGAGAAAGTCATCCAAACTCACTAGGTCTCTCTGTTTTTGTAAAAAACATTAATAAGCAGGTCCGTACCAGTGATTGCCATGTTATAGTCACAGGACTGTCCCTGAGTCCAGTCCCCGGAATTCCCTTAGGCAGAACCCACTGGATCAAACAATTTATAAGGCTGCTTCCAGTTCTAAATTACCAGTGTGTTTCTGGGATAATTTCTAATAAAACATTAATAAGTCTCAGGCCACCTGATAACAGAATATATTAAGATGACTTTAAAAAAAAATGAATGAATGTGCACTGTGGATCACATCCTGGACACATTATCCTGATTAATGGCACCACCATTCACTCATTTACTAAACCTACAAACCTGTGAATCATTCTATTCCCTTCCAGTTTCCTCTTTTCTCTTCCCTTATCATCACTTAAACACTCACATGCAATCAATGACCAAGTCCTAATAATTCTACTCACTTACCTCTCAAATCTGCCCTGCCCCCAATCCACAAAGCTAATGCCAAGTTCATGAACCCACAATCTCTTGCCAAGACTAATAAAGTAATTCTTTTATTTCTTCCCAGGCCTCTGATATCACAATGTAATTCTACTCTGTGCCACAAAGGGACATCTTTCTAAAAATTGAATTGACCTGAAAAACACTAATTTGAAACCTTTCAGTGTCCCCCATTTTGTAGAGCCACACTGCCCAACATGGTAATGACAAATAACATGTGTTATGTAGTATCCTAAATGTGGCTAGTTTGAATTAAGATAATCTATAGGTGTAAAACAACACATTGTAGAGGCTTAGAAGAAATTTTAAAAGTGAATTATTCCATTGATTTTTTTATTTTGATTATTCATTGATTTGCTAATATATTGGGTTAAATAGACTTTATTATTAAAATTAATTTTACCTGTTTCCTTCTATCTCTTTTAAATGTGCCTAGTAGAAAATTAAAAATTACATATTTGGCTTGCATAATAATTCTATTCAGTGCTTTTCTATATGGCTACCAACACAATTTATGGGACCAAATGATGATTGAAAATATGATACTCCTGTTCAAAAAGCAGAAAAAAAAAAAGTGCTGTTAAAGGTACTAAAACTTTTTTTTGTGCACAGCCTCTCACAACCTGTCACAGTGTTTCTTATTTGCTATTTATTACTGCACTCCTTTCGGCAGGTACAAGGACAAGTGCCAATGCTTGCATGAGCCCCATGACTGTCCTCGTGTGTGGCCCAACCCTACTGGGTTACCCCAACTGCCTGTACTGCCTGTACAATCATGAAGCTGGTGAACTCCTCTAGGCCAACATTGGCAAAACTCTGTGTTTTGATCCATTGTTGCATCAAGAAGTAAATTAATTATTTCAATCCCAATAAAATAGAATGAAAAATAAAAAAGAGTGCAAAATATAATATTAGATTACATTTTAACTAATCAGATGTATTTGTATAACATTCTTGTCTTGTGTGTACAAGGTCATACACTAAAAAATGTATTTTCTGTAAGCTGTGCTCAAAAAAGTTCGAAAAATAATGACGTATATCGCATAGGCCTCTTTGTAATTCTGTACTGTCTCTTCCTGTACTTCTATACCAAAATCCTTAAAGTTCAGCTATAGTTTAGTTACCTGAAAAAACACATTCTCTAAACTATTCTACATAGTGTTACCTTTGCTATTTTTACCTCATATTTTCCAGTCAACTTGGCAAAGTTTCACTCATCTTTTAATACTCAGTTAAAATACCATCTTCTCTGTGAGCCTCTTCAGATACTGTCATTTTCACAATCCCTTCATCCTTTACCATCCATTGCCGTTTTCAACTAGCCTTTTGGTAGATCTCCAAGAGTTGGAGGAAGGTGATAGCAAGGTAGTTTCTAAAAACTTGAAAAGTGTTAGGATACAAGTGTTCTCTTTGACCTAATTCTGTCATACAGAAATTTATTTGTAAAAAGGAACCAAACACTCAGACAACCTATTCTGTGGGCGTAAGGAATCATGGCGTTGGGCATTTTCCAAACACTTTTCATGAAAGATTACCTGAGGCAAATGTGACTATATTCCCAGAGGCAGGTTTTGGAAATCAAAATTCTTTGGACTAAGTCCTTCAGGATTCAAGGCTGGAGACTGATGCCTGAGAACATCAGACACATACAAAGCCAACCAGATTCAGGTGCCTATTAATGCTGGGGGAGGGTAGAGAATGTCTCTAAAATATTTAAGCCAGTCAACATGTTTTTAATAGTACTAATTTCTCCAAAGGTAGCCAATTTCTAATATTCGCTAGATAATAATAAGTCATTCATTTACCAATGAAAATCTAGTTGTACTTATGCAAAATAACAAAATCACTGGTAAAGATCAAAATAAGGACAGCTGAGCTCATAGTAGCTGTCTGTTCATAGTGGTCTTTCTGAGTAAAATTAATCTGGACTATGAATTCTTGATTATGGCAACCATCCTTAAGAGTAAATTAAACTATTGTGTACGTGATATCAAAAATCTCTATATCTAAGATAATGATGGAATTTTATACATCATTAAACTGGAACAAATGGTTATAGACAAAGCGGCTTGACTGTTGACCAATCATGATATGTTTTTAAAATTAATTCAGGTCACAGGTACAAATGTCCAAAACATGGAGAATTCTGTTAATTAGTATACCATTAACCTCCAAATATACATAAATTAAAAATGACAAAAAAATGATTTTTATGAATATCCTTCAGACTATTAAAACCTGTGATTTACATTCAGGAAAATTAATTGTTCCTTTTCTATGATCCCAAAGCATTGTCTTTATTCTGTGATTGGCACTTAAAAATAGAACAAAAGGTTAGAATGGGATATTTTCCTCCTGATATTTGAATAAGTTTTCAGTAGTATACATGTTATAACAGGGTGAGTGTGAGATAAACATCTTGCCCCTATTTCAGAAGCTACAAAAGTTTTCCAGAGCCTTTTCTTTGGCTCCTGGGCCCAGGGATAATATAACAGATATAAGGAGTCAGAGAAAGTGAAAGGGTGATTGTGGAAGAACTTTATCTGGAGATGCTTGTTGCCCTAGTAAGAGTTTTCACCCCTCCTTTTACGGGAGAGGAGAGAGCACAACAGTAAATTCTAAAAGTAGTAAAAATTACTGAAGGGGCCGGGAGCCCTTACAGAGCTTGAAAAGTGTTCTTTTCCATTGGGATATATCAAAGTTAGGTAATTGACTCATGTCTGTGAAAACCAAAGTGGACAGAGAAGTGTCTTCTAGAGGGCGGAGGAAGGAATGACCAATTGCTTTTTAGGGGAAGCCAGAGAGTGAGGGCTGCTGTTGCACTGGAAGAAGCCTGGTTGCTCAGAGTTTATCAAGGCAAGGAATGGGTTAATGCTTCCTTTTAACCACAAGAGAAATTTATGTGGGTTTGGTCATCACATACCCTATTCAATAGGGTTATGGTGGTGGTGATGGAGACGCGGACAACGAGAACTCAGTAGAATAGCCTGCAAGTATAATCCTCAATGTCTATGGGCTGTGGAAAGAGCCTCGAAAGCCCACCCAAGGTAGATGTGCTTCTGCGAAAGTTAAATAATTTTTTAGAGAAAGATCCCAGCAAGAAACTTTGAAGAGTACAGGAATGCCTAATAATAGTTGTCTTGTCCCACCAGCCAGAACCTTTCAAGGAAGCTGTCTTAAATGTTTCACGTTCTGGTAGCAGGTAAGTAAGCAGCCAAATAAGAGTTGTCCTATCTCTTGTCTTCTCCTCTGCCCCACAGTTTTGAGCCTAGCAAGGAGCACACCAGCAAATAATGATATTGGAAAAGGTTAGCAGACAGAGTAGAAAGGATCTCTTATCTCCTTCCAAACTGAAGACAAACAGGTACAATGAAAGAAAAGGCAAGATTCACCACTCCTCAGTCTGATGGTAATCACCTGGAAGACCCAGGTGCTATTTTCATAAATGTTTCTTTTGCTTTCCAGATTATGGATATAACCATTTCCATCATATAAAATTTATGGCATGCTGTTAGGGGAGAGGAAGAAAAATAAATAGCTGAAATTACCTAGTATCTTTCAGTATCCCCACCACATTTCACACACACGTAATTTAATGTAAAACATTATATTCTGCTTTCCTTTATTAAGAATATAGAGTTGCCTGGCTTGTTAGTTCAGTTGGTTAGAGTATAGTGCTGATAAAACTAAGGTCTGGGGTTCAAGCCCTGTACTGGCCAAAAAAAAAAAAAAAAAAAAATAGAATATAGAGTAATATTTAGGAGTCTGAGCTTTAAGTCAAATAAATCTTGGTTGAAATCATACATCAGCCATTTAACAGATGTATGTTCTTGGGCAAGTTAGTTAATTTCTCTAAGCCATAATTTTCTTATATATAAAATGATAATGATACTGATTACATTATTAAATTTTTGTGAAGATTAAAATGAGACAATACTTAAAAATATTTATCATAATGCCAGAAACTAAATTTTGACCAAAATTAATAGGTATTATTATTCACAAATTGCAAGAATTTTCCTACATTCTTAAATGAAGTTTGATGTTATTGAAAAGTGAAATTTTTAAAATAAAAGGCAAAATATTCCATGCCACAATTTTACTATAATAAAAATATTTTTATATGTTTTTAATTTTCTCTACAAAACGTCTTGTTTTTAAATATAGGTCAATATGTTTTTTGTTGGATATTTGCTCTGAATAATTTCAAGAAATAGAGTTACTATGTCAAAGGAAAAATCACGTTTCAAACGAGATGTAAAATATTTTACCTTACTATTGTTGTATTTTAAATTTTCAACAGCATTAACAAAATTATTTATTATTTCTGTATCACAAACACAGTAAACCTCAGTGTTTTCTTAGAAAATTTGTGTCTTCTATTTTATCGAAGATGTACAGTTTATTTATGGGGGATAATGAAACATCCCCCATCATTTTTTCTTATGCATTACAATGCAAGAATATGATACTTCAGTATATCTCATAACACAGCATAATTATTCCTAAAGTGTTCATAATGTCTGGCTTTGAACGGATTATATATCCCTAGAAATTTTTAAGATTGCATTTGAATTTTGTGAAAAGATTGAAAGTTCTATCTCCTAGCTGTGTAATAAATAACCTGACAAAGGTCCCTGTGAATGCACTTTAAATTCTAAATAAGTCTTTGGCCCATGAATTGCTTTAATAAAGTAACATTAATGTAGTAATGCTA
This sequence comes from Cynocephalus volans, assembly GCF_027409185.1. Classification (NCBI taxonomy): domain Eukaryota; kingdom Metazoa; phylum Chordata; class Mammalia; order Dermoptera; family Cynocephalidae; genus Cynocephalus; species Cynocephalus volans. The sequence goes on from NC_084465.1 coordinate 36,060,101, forward strand.
GCCCTAATTTTTATGGCTTAGATCAACAATGATTTGACAATAGAATACCTTTACTTTTCCAAATTCATCCTATGGTTAAATTTCTACTATTTTCCTTGTATTTGCTATGGTAAATTTTGGAGTATGCTGCTCAGTTCAGTCCAAGAGAAACAGCTGTGAAAAGTGGAGTTAACAGACACCCTGCAGCTGTGTGAACTTTGTTTTCCACCACAGCATTCCTACTGAGGTATGCCCTCCCTAGACTTGTTCCAGACCACGGCCAAGAAGACTTAGGAAGTGTCGGGCCTTAAAAACTAATGCCACCTTAAGTGACATTACAAGCGGCACCATTATGGGCCCACAAGGACGTATTAATGTGGCAGCCTAAGGCGCCGGGAGGAAGTAGGGTGGGGGTGTCTGCAGGAACCTCGCCTTAGCCCTTATTGGCCAAATACGCGCTTCTATGCTGGAGGTTGCGATAGCTAGGCATTCAGACAGGATGCATGCTCCCTTGACCTTTAAGCTGATAAGATTATGTAAAAAAACCTCCCTTCCCCATTTGCCTTTAAAAGCAAGTGCTTGTGTGGCAATAAACGGAACTGCTCGACAGAACCCCTGCCGCGTCTGAGTGTCCTTTAACCGGGCTGTTTTTGGGGGGCCGGCGGCTGTGCTCACCTCTCTTCATGGCTCTCTTCCCCCGTCTCCTTCCAAAGGGGACAGGAGGGAAAGAGGAATCCTGGGCGTTCGCTTGCCCACCGAGGAGGTAGGAAGAACTTCGATGTACTGTATAGACATTTTTAAAAATTAAGAAAATATAGCACTAAAAACCATGAATATTTACACATTAATTTAACAAAATGTGCAATATTTATATATGAAATATCATAAAACACTAATGAAGAGAATCAAAGAAAACCTATATAAATTGAAAGACATATCATTCCACAAACAAAACATCTCAATATTGTTAAAATATCAATCATTCCCAAATGGATTGATTTAATCAATCCCAATCAACTCTCAGAAAGCTTTTTTGTTTGTTTGTTTTTGTACAACTCAAACTGAAATTATGAAAAGGCAGAGAAACTAGATTAGTCACTGCAATTTAGAAATAGAAGAAAACATTTGGAGGAATCTTATTGCCTATGTTTTTTGAAGCCTTGTTCAGAAAGGTCTTGCCCATTCCAATTTCATGAAGTGTTTCTCCCAAGTGTACGTTTAGTAGTTTCATATTTTAGGGTCTTAAATTTGTCTTTAATATATTTTAAGTTGATTTTTGTGTATGATGAGAGATAGGGGTCTTGTTTCAATCTTCTGAATGTGAATACCCAGTTTTCCCAGCCATTGAAGAGACTGTCCTTTCCCCAAAGTATACTCTTGGCACCTTTGTTGAAAATCAGTTGGCTGTAAATGCATAGATTTATTTCTGGGCTCTCTATTCTGTTACATTGGTCTATGTGTCTGTTTTTATGCCAGTGCCATGCTAATCCCACTTGTGGGTATATATCTAAAGGAAATGGAGTCGTTATGTTGAGGACATACCAGCACTCCCATCATTCACAATAGTAAAGTGATGAAATTAACATAAATGTTCATCAATAGATGAGTGGATAAAAAAATGTGGTATGTCTATACAATAGAACACTACTCAACTATAAGAAAGAAGGAAATCCTGCCATGTGAAGCAACGTGGATGAACCTGGAGATCGTTATGTTAAGTCAAGTAAGCCAGGCACAGAAAGACAAATACCATGTGATCTCACTCATATGACATGGGGGGGGGAGGTCAGTCAACAGGTACAAAGTCACAGCGAGATAGGAATAATAAGTTTTGGTGTTCCAGGGTGACAATATTTAATAATATTGTATTATACATTTCAAGGTAGCTAGAAAAGAGGATCTTGAGTGTTATCAATACAAAAAATGATAAATGTTTAGGTGATAGATATGCTAACTAGCCTGAATGGTTCATTATATAACATACGCAAGTATTAAAACAACACACTGTATCCATTGACATGTACAATTTTAAAAATAATAATAAAAATTCAAATTATTTTTTTTTAATGATTCTGCTTTCTATGGCCACAGTCAAAATTTTGAACACTGATCTGGTCAATGGCAAACTATCTCAACTGCCTTCCCTTCACCAGGCTTTTAATTGCTAAATTCTTTCCTAAACACTGGCAAGAGTAGTCATTTTTCCTTTTGTTCAATTTATCTATTCTCCTCTTAAAAGATAACATGGCATAAAAAAATGAGATTACTCATCACAAGTTTTATGATTTTCAGTATTGTCTCTTGAATACATTTTATATGACTCTGTCCTCTTGTCTTTAACATTTTTGTAAAATCAATTATTACCATGCCTTTAACTGTAGTCTCCTTTCAGAATAAATGAAATGATTTGTAAATCTCCTACTCATACATGAGCTACTTTTTTCAGCTGCAACACATTTAAAACTCATCCAGCCATCCAAAGTATTTTGGATCCTCCATTCCACACCCACCCCTAGCCACCCAAATAATATATCTCCACTTTTCTCTCTTAAGAGCACTATTAAATTTCACTTTCTCTTTTGAATGAGCTATTAATACAGAATGATCTAATCTATTCTAAATGCTAACTTTTTTCAATTAATTTCATTTTATATTTCCAAGTATATCATCTCTGTATTAGTCTCTTTCTGTTGCTGGTAACTGAATACCTGAACTTGGGTAATTTATAAGGAAATGAAATTTATTTCTTGTAGTTTTGGAGACTGGGAAGTCCATGGTGCAGGTGGTGTATCTGGTGAGGGTTGTCTTCTTGATGGAGACTTTCTACAGCAATTTAGGACATCACATGGTGAGAATGGCAAGGGCTAAAGAGATAAATTTAACATTTGCTCTTCTTATAAAGCTATGCCCACGAGAACTCATTAGACCATGAATGTTGGATCAGTCCATTCATGAGGGCACAGTCCCTGAAATCCAATAACCTCTCAAAGGCCCCCCCTTTTGAATATGATAATCAGATTTCCCACCCTCTTAACACTGCTACAATGGGGGTCAACTTTCTAATATGTGAAATTTGGGGGACACATTGGACTCATAGCAATCTCCATCCTTAATTTCCATTGTTACATGTTTCTATCACAAGTGAAATCTTAATTTACTTCATTTATAAATTTCATTGTCTAAAGGAGTTAATGTGATTAAATTTTTTTCTACTTTACTACACAATTATAAATTATTCTTAATGCATTATTTTAGAGTAGCCAAAAACTATTTAGTTCTTGAGATATGGCAGATATTACCTTTGTCTCATTGTTTTCTTAGGGGGCACTAAGAATACGTATACATACTAAGGTTATACTATTCCTTTCTGAAAGAGTAAATAATAAAGTAAAAGCAAAAAGAAAATGTGATTATTTGTAGTATTATAATTTGTTCAGTTTATACTAAAGAAGTCATTTAAAATTTAAATGAAATAAAATATATCAGGAATTTTTCAAAAAGTAAATTCAAGAAAAAATCGATGTCAGTTAATTTTGGCTTAAACTAAAGTGATGATACATGATTAATAGTCATAGCATAGTTTGGACATACCATGATTCTGCCAGAGGTGCAACAGCGACATGAGAAAATGGAATTTATGAATATTAATGGTAGGTGTCAAAAAAAGAGATTATTTTTCTTGATTAAAAGAGGGATAATGGGACAGCAATCAAACAAAAGTATAGGAAACGAGTAACCACCTCAGGATTGGGAATGAACCACTAATTATAAAGGGAAATGAAATTTTATAAAAATAATGATAAAATTTAATATTTAAAAAATAGTTTTAAAAACAGTTTTAAAACATTTTCTGGAAAAAAAAAAAAGCTAAACCCATGCCAATAACATTGGACTTCAGAAGAAAAATAAAGTGGACAAGTCTACATTATGATCAACTAGCATGTAAAGGAAAATAAAATGATAATTATGTCTTGAATTTGCTATTCAGTTACATTACAGTTCAACAGGTGATACTATTTTAAATTAATTATTAAATGTAACTGTAATAAATGAATAAATACCACAAAATATAACTATTCAATCTTGTATGACATATAAAATGCAAGATAAAATAAAATAATTTTTAAAACATACGGCATTTAAAATTTCTAAAATATGTAAACATTGATAATTACAGAGTCTGATTACTTTAAGACATTTTTTAAAAGAGCAGTTTTAGGTTCACAGCCAAATTAAGAGGACAGTACAGAGATTTTTTTTGATAAAATGATGATTAACTAAGAAAATCTGTCAATATCTTTCACCATGTAAAAATATCAAAGGGAAAATAAGTCATATGATCTCATTCATGAGATGATTGGGAATTAAAAGGACCATTTCGTTTATGTGATCAAGAATGATCAGCAATTACTTTGGAATTAATTATGTTTTGCTTTTCTCCCCTCTGTTTACTATTTTTTTAATTATCCACTTTGATTTTTCTCAGATTCATTGTTTTGTTTTACTGCAGTATCTCCACATATTGTTTCAGAGAATACTGGTGAATAAACTTTGAGTCCTTGAAAATATGAAAATATTTATGTTGGTAGCTCACTGAATTATATAGTAAGGAATTCTAGGGTCAACTTATGTTTCCTGAAAACTTTTGTAGGCATTATTTTCTGTTGTCATCATCAATGGTTTTTATATCTAAAAATAACTGACATACTTCTAATTCTAATTTTTTATGGATAATGTTTTATTTTTTATTTTTTTAAAAATTTAATCTTGGCACTGAAATGTTTCTAAGATGTGATTGTTTTAGTTTAATAATTGATCATTCTTCAGCATTAGCACATGCTCTATTGTTGTTCTTTCTCTTTTCTCTTGTGAATTCTAATTGATTAATATTAGAATTTTTGGATATATCCCCCCTTTTTTCCTAACTTTTCTCAATTTTTTTAATATATTTTTAAAGTTGAACTAATTTCAAGCAGGATTCTCAGCTCAGTTTTCCAGATCACTAATTTTCTCTTCAGCATTGTCCATTCAGCGATTCAGTGTCTTTATTTTTTTTTCTCTCTTTTTCCTTAAAATTAATAACCAACATATCTTACAATTTTCTAACAGATGTAATACTTTTTTATTGTGTTAGAAATGTTGAATCTATAACTCCCTTGAGAGAACAATATTTTATAGAAAAAGATAGACTTTTATAACTAAGAATTGAAAAATGATCCATGAGTTGGCCTTGGAATGTGAAGAATTTTAAGACATTAAAAAACCAATTAATTTGACCTAAAATTTTATTTTAATATATGAAAAATATAGTGTGTTTGTACTTTACAATGTATATCTTGCAGTCTAACCATGTTTTTTCAATAATAGATAACATTATTTTAAAGAAAAGAGTGTGTCATAATTTAAAAATCATAATTCTTTTGTTCTATGTGGCATATAAAATAATGGTGAATCATAGTTTCAATTAAATAATACATTCAGAGAAAATGTAATGATAGAGGACAGCCATATACTTAAAAGTGTGATGTAATGTTTTGAACTTTGCAATTACAGTATGCTTAATTTATGTAAGTAGTAATCACTTGGTTCATATGCAGTGCTGCTCTTGATATATTTGATCTTGTTTTATTGTTGTGCTTGCACCATGTCAAAAGGGTTATTACAACTGTACTTCAAAGAGTTTTTATATAGTCTTCTCATGTAAGTAAAATTATTGATCTCTTTATATTACTCAGCAGTCTCTGTTAATAGGCCAAAATCATAAGTATGTGAATTAGACCACAGAACATTTATTTTGTGTAAGAGTGATACTTTGAGGAAGGCTGAAATTTTGAAATCTCTTATTTTGCTTCTGATCCAGCAGTCTATTTGAACTTAACCAGATGAAACACATGCTTTGCTTACACTTTAACATAACCCTATTCACCCTCCCTGCAAACAGGTAAAACATTTAATTCTAAAGAATTTCTTTTTTCTAGTGTCTTAGTCCTGTCTTAGTTCTTCTGTTTTGTTATAACAGAATATCTGAGACTGGGTGATTTATAAAGAACAGAGGTTTATTTGGCTTACGATTCTGGGATGGTTGCATCTGGCACAGGCCTCAGGCTACTTCTACTCCTGGTGGAATGTGGCAGGCAGCCGGTGGGTACAAGCAAAGCACCTGGTGAGAGGAAGCGAGAGAGAGAGGGAGAGAGAGAGAGAGAGAGAGAGAGAGGAGAGAGAGAGAGAGAGGAGAAAGAGAGAGGAGAGAGAGAGAGAGAGAGAGAGAGAGCGCGCGCGCGCGCGCCAGGGTCTTTTTAAACAATCAGCTCTCGTGGGAACTAATAGAGCGACAACTCACTCATTAATCCCTCCTCCCCCAGGGAGAGCATTAATCCATCCATGAGGGATCTGTCCCCATGACTCAATCAGTTTCCAACACTGCCACATTGGAGATCAAATTTCCACATGAGTTTGGAGGGGACAACACATCCAAACTTTTATCATCTAGTTTTATTATTCTGATCCATTATCCACAGAGCATAAAATCATCTCCAGGCCTCCCCTTCTTCTTCCTTGATCAAATAAGGGTACACTGGAATTGTAAATGTCCGGGTAGGAAAATGACTCCAGATAAGTAATCTCAGGTGCAAACACTGCTGGCACTGCATGTGGTAAAGCCCCCAGATTTGACACAAACAAGAATCTTTATAAAACAGCTTACTTCTTGCACTCTATTCAGGTTGTTGTCTAGGGAACTCTGACTAATTTCAGTCTCCCTGCAGGAGCCTGAATCTAACACTAGAAATTAAAAAACAGTAGACGATCAGCCCTGCTTTACAGTCAATTTTAGAAATTAACATCAGTGAAGTTGCCACATGTGCCTAGTGGTGAGATTTAATTGTTCAAAAATGGAGGCTGGTGGTCAATAATCATCTGATCCTGGTAAAATGGTATACTGTGTTAGATAAACACACCAGTAGAAAAAGGTGTTCAAGGTAAGAGGCAATGTCAGATGGCCTTCATAAATAGCTCTCTGTGACTTAATTTGTCTTTCTTATAGACCTAATTTGTGTTCAGTGCATTGTGCCATAAATAAATGTTTTCTGAGACCATTGCTTATAGTACAAACAATCACCGCCATGTCAACATCCAGACATAACAGAAGGTTGTGGTTATGTTTCCTCTTACATACCTCAGTAGGATTCTGGTCACTTCCATTCTCTCAAGCTGCCTTATGGCTCATTCTCTGGGTACCTTGCCTCCACCCAAGCCAATGACAGGGCTCTGTTCCTGTTCTTTATCACCTTTATTTTAGGCAAGAAATTCTAGAATAACACAGATGTCCGTGCTTTCCATTAGCTTCTCTTCGACTTCCCTTCCTTATCTGCTAGCTTCCAGCATCTTTCCCATACCTACTGTGTTCTCAATTCTAGCTTAGTATTGGGACAGATTTGGTAAATGACTTCTCAAGCATGAACTCATATTTTTGGCTTCTTCCCAGGGGCTGATATTTGTGTTATGGCATTGCTTCAGCTACCACTCCACTCATTTTCCCTCCTCTAATCATTGTCTATTTGCTCCCAAACACTAGTGGTTCTATTGTGAGGGAGTTACAATGACAGATTTCACATAAATTCAGAGTTATGACAATGGCTGAGAACATCAAAGTGCACTCTCTGAGGACATTGCAAGGAAAGGGGTGGTAAGCAGGGCATCCAGGCCTTGCTCATTTTGTCCAGTATATTGTGTCCGATAAGAACTCTAGATTACACAGCAAATTAACAAGAATACACAACATAGAAGACTATAACATCTCATTTCCTACAAATATAATCTTTTTTGAGATGATTGCCTTCAGGATAGTGGTGGCAAACAGAAAGAGCAATTAAGGAAGCTGACAGAAATATTAGCAAAAACAGAATAATCTTTGCTTCAGAATAAGATGTAGGTTTGCCGTTTTATCACTCTTATACTCATTTTAGGTTGTTTCTCTGTATGTGTTATACTCAAAAAAATTAAACTTGTTACTTTAAAAAATTTGGTTCACACAGAAGTTGCTTAAATAGCACTGAGTGTTCCTGTATGCCTTTTTATAAAGTTCTTCCCAGTGACAACCTCTTATATAACCAGAGTACAATTATCAAAACAAGGAAATTAACATTTAGTGACTACAATACTATTAGTATAATACTGTTAGTTAAACTGCAAACATTATTCAGATTTGATCAGTATTTACATACACTTTTTTCTTTCCTTCTTTCTCTGTCCCCCCACCCCACTGTATAGTTCTATGGAATTTTATATACATAAGTTCACAACCACTAGCACAAAGGGGATACAGAAGAACTCAGTCACCCAAAAGAATCTCCCTTGGGCACCCTTTTTGTGGTTACACCGTACCTTCAATCCTATGCCTGACAACTAGCAACTACACATTTGATGTTCATTATTAAAGTTTTGCCATTTCAAGAATGTTACATAGATGGAAACATGCAGTACATAAACTTTTGAAATAGCTTTGTATTTCTCTAGGGTAAATACACAGGAATAAGAATGCTTAATTGTGTAGTAAGTGTGTGTTTAACTTTATGAGAAATGCCAAAGAGTTTTCCAGAGTGATTATACTCTCACCAACAATAAGAGAGTTTCCTTTGCTCTGCCACCTCCTCAGCACTTGGTATCATCAGTAGTGCTTAGTTTAGCCATTAAAATAGGTGTGGAGTGATAGTTCATAACGACTTTAACTTAAATTTTCCTAATGTCTAATGATGTTGAACATGTTTTCATATGTTTATTTGCCATCCTTATATCCTCTTTGAACAAATTCATTTTTGTAGTAAAATTTTTATCCAAAAAATGTCTCAAAGTGCAATGTCAAATAATAAGTAAGATACTTATTACTCCAGTGAATACAAACACCATATTTATTAGGCATTCCAAAATGAATTATAATTCATTTAATAATTTCAGATAAAAGTACATTTATGGCAAATAATGCAATGAAATGTGGAAAACTCTGCTTAATATTTTGTATTATTTAGCAAGTGTAAAAAGATTTATAGCTATTCAGCACTGGAACACACCATCATATTTTCACGTGATTTTGAGTAAACTAAATTTTTGAAAACTAATATTTGAGCTAATGTTAATTTTCTTCTCCTGTTGTTTTTGATTACATGCCGTAAGATTCCAATAGTGAGAATGATAACTCTGGCGGGTTTAGTTTGGGTATATAGTCAATAATTTGGATTTAAATGACACAAAATGTATTTATTATTAAATATTTATTCAGTTAGATATTTGCTTGTTAGAGACTAATATTTTAAAATCAAATCTTAAATATAAAAGTTGCTATGGCATCTAACACTATGAAAAAAACCAAAAGAAAACATAACAACAACAACAACAACAACTCTTAAATTACTCCCTGGTTTAAAATCAAAAGATTTCTGTTTTTTTCTACCCATTATCAGTTAGTTATTGTAATATTATTGGCTCTCCTTAACTTTTCACAGTAAAGTATGAAACAGCATTTTTATACATGGAAGCTGTTAGAACAAAAAAAGGAAGTATTAATAAGGTAAATGTAGATTGTGAAAAAGGAAAATTGTCTTTATGGAATAGAGAAGCTGGACAAATTTACCAAAATGAAATCAATGAAGAACAGTCTTCATGAGGAAAAAAAAAAAAAATAGGGGTCAAAAGGAAACAGGGCAAATTTATCAGCTATGACAGGACCAGAGTAAGCAAAGAAAGGACAAAATCATCTCCATCTAGAAATGGGGTAAAGTCTCATGGGTTGACGACACTAGAATTTGTTCAAGAAGAATGAATAGCAACTTTTTTTAGGTAGAAAAGATGGTATGGTAGGCGGCATAATGCTTCCTAAACATGTTCATGCCCTGAACTATAGACATGTCATCTTAACTGGCAAAACAGACTTTGCAAATGTTATTACTTTAATAACCTAAGATGGAAATTATATTGACATCTATATTATACAAAGGGACCTGATGTAACAAGAAGTTCAGGGAGCAGCAGAAATGTTACCGCCAAAGAAGGAGATGTAACAATGAAGGCTGGATTGTTGCAGGGCCACAAGTTAAGTAATGCAGACATCTAGAAGCTGGAAAGACAAGAAAAGAAATTCTCTCTAGAGCCTCCAGAGGAAATACAACCCAGCTGACCCATTTTTGAGTTTTTCAGAATTGTAAAGTAATAATCTGTGTGGATTTAAGCTACTGAGTTTGTGATAGTTTGGTACAGATAGCAATAGAAAACTAATACAGATGGGAAAGGACATCCTGAGGAGAATCTGCAAAATATAAAGACTTGATATGTGGCCTATTCAGAGAATGAAGGGAAGTTTGGAGTGTTTTAGAAACTTAAAAGGGCTGTGAAAGAGACTTGAATAAATCAAGACAGGTAAGATTACTTAAAGCCAGATAAAGGGCCTTATGTGTATTTTTAAAGCAGATTTCTATGGTAGAAAATAATTCTGGCGTTAATGAGATGGAAACACTGCAGGTATGAGACCAAGAAGAATTTTATATTGTATATTATTTTATTATAATCTGTCCATATTAGCCCTTCACAAATTCTTAAATTAGATGAGTACAAGAGGATAAGTTTAGTTAACTCTAATAATATTCTTTACCATGCTTTATTCTTTGCTCATAATGATTCCTCATTTCCTCTTCTTTTATGTAAAAATGAGCATAAGAAATCATTATGATAAGAATAGCAGTGTACTGTAATTTCTCCTAGGGAGCTTACCATATGGTACCTGTCTTTTTGTTATTTAATTGAACTTGATCTGTTAAATATCAGGCTTGTAAGGGCTCATATGTCATACTCATTAAAGTGTCATATTCTTTAAAAAATTGTATCCCAAGGAGACATATGTACCTTTGATAAGACAAGAAACAGTTTTATGCTCTACAACTTAGAAGTAAAAATTCAATAATAAAAGTTATTTTAAAATAGTACTACAGATAATTTTTGCCTACTCCATCTTTGTTTTAATAATTCATGTGAAAAAAGGTAGTTGATTATAGATATATGCAGTTAGGTATTTAATTTTTCTACCTATAATACCAAACAGCTTAAAAATTTCACTGCCAAAGGACACAAAGGTAAATAGGATTAATGCCCATTAATAATCGTAATGCCCATTAATAATCGAAGACATGCAATTTAACACAAACTTGAGATGTTATTTTATTCTGACTAAAGTAGAAATTTTTTAAAAGCTAATTTGAGAAATATTTCAGTGATGTTAGTATAAATATTCACTTCAAGAATTTACAAACTACATATTTTTGTTAAGCAAAATCGCATTATACAACAGGAGGAATAAGTCTTGTCTGTTCTCATTGACATAATAATGAACTTATTGTAGTATTAACAATTCAACAAATTATATTATTCCTTTTCTACTTTTTCTAGCAAAATTAAACAAAAGCAAAAAAGTATATTATCACAAAGATATTACTTAATAACATATAAGCAAAATTTAAAAGTTTAAATAATCTAATCAACTAACAGTGTTAAATCATAGTATGGCACTAAATTATTATACATATATGTAATATAATAATTATGAAGAACATTTACAAAAAGGAAAGTGGTTCAGTGTAGGTGAAATGGAAGTATCAGAATACTGCGAGGATACTTCAAAAAGTTCATGGAGAAATGGAATTAAAAGATAATATGAATCTTTCCATGTACCTTTTGAAGACCCCCCTCACATAAAAACTATGGCAACAAAACTGTTTATGTGTAGATTTTCATATGCCAAAATGAAGTGAAATCATGATGGTAGAATTGTTTTTTATTTTCTTTTACAGTTTTAGGTAGAATATATTTTTTAAACTCAATGAAATTTTATGTAAAATTAAAAGTGATTATCTTTACAGTGTAAACTTGAGATTTATCTTAAAAATTCTGGTTTGAAAAACTAAATAATAGTCATTAAAATATACAGAAAACTGAGACAAAACTTCCATCCTTAATTGTCTAAATAGTTTTTAGACCTTGCATTAAATTTAGGACAAGCTATATTGAAACAATATCCTGAAATGTTTCTGTATAAAGAAATGACTGTTCCTTATTTAGGTATAACACTACCCTGATCCTATAACCTGTTTTCCTGAAATTCAGGAAAAAGATTTTGGTTTTCCTACAGTAATCGACAGGGTGGCTGGGGACATATGAAGAGACCAATATGGTCTGAGAAGGTTTAATCTACATCCAGCCAATTTGGTTTTCTAAGTATCTGCTATTCATAATAATAATAATTTCTCTTCTTGTATTGCATTTATGCTACTTATTCCATTTTCTATTCTTATCGAATTGGGTTAGAACATTTAGAATATTCTAAATGTATTGTGTTGATAAGAGAAACTAATGTCTTCCTCCTGATTTTGTTGTTCATGACTTTAGTGTTTTACTTTTATTATGGTGCATAATTAAATTTTGGTAGAGATTCTTTACCATATTTGCACATTTTTCTTATAGTCTAATTTTCTTAAAATTTTCTGTGAAATATTGACTGAATTTCATCAAATAGTTTCTGTAATTAGTGTTTATAACATAATTCTTTGATTAATTTGTATTAGTAGGATACCTAGAAGAAAAAACATTTTGATAAAAAATGCACAATTTTAGTTATGTACAACCATGATCAATGATCTAAGATCTAAGATCAACTAAACCTTATTTGATCATGGTTGATTATTTTATTTAAACACTGTTGACTTCAATTTGCAGTTATTTTACTTAGTGTTTTTGTATTTAAGCTCATAACTAAAATTTCTTTATACATTCTACGTGTTGTATTTGCCAACTTGTGATGTTAACCTAATGATGGATTAATATTTTTCTGTGGGCTGTAAACATTTACAAAGCATTGACCATTTCTGTACTTTGAAGCTTAACTACAATTAAAAAAAAAAAAAAAGCCCCAATCAAACAAACAAACAACTCATATGGGCCTTGTACCTTATTTATTAATGTTAATTTTAAAAGCCTGTCTGGTGGGGGATATGGTTGTTATTATATGTTAAGGTGCTCAACCTCTTTTTTGCATCACCTTTTGTCTTTTTTTGTCATATATAGATATGTGAAAGGGGATTTATTATCCATTTGCTCTAAATTTCCAAGCGTTATTATATTTCTGTTAGCCTTTATTCTGTTGTGATTACATAATCTTTCTTCCCTCAATTATTTCTTTATTTTGATTTAATTATTTTTCTTTGCTTACCTATTAAGTATTTGTCTATTTTATTTATCTATACAGAGCACTTTTAATTTCAGTATTTAAAAATCTATTAATTCTACTGTTCAGTTTAATTGCATCTTCCTACTTTTGTGTTTTGTATTATTGAGCTTAATTTGCATGCATCTTTTATTCTTCCTGCTAAAATATTATTAGCATTATTATTAGCAATATTATTAGCATTATTATTGCTGACTGTGAAAATCTGCATAAGAGAGCGTGTGGAACTGGGTTCTCAAGTCCTTGAGAAATGTTCACAGTGTAGGATACATGGTTTGTGGTGCTTAGGGAAGGTGGGGTGAAATTGCATGCAAACTCAGTAATTTGGGAATAGTTTTGACTCTACAGTGAAGTTCATGATGAAGAGTTGAAACCTCTTGATTTCCCATGTTTCAGCCAACCAAACAAACAAAATGTTAACATCTTCTCTAACTCCCTAAGCTGCAACATTAAATGCAAAATCTCTGCTTAGTTGTCCCATGTCAATAAATTTGGCCTGATCCAACTTTATATTCCTTCCACCATTATCTCACACCCTTAATATCCATTCTCATACATGTTCTTCAGATTTCTGCTTGCATGAATTAGAAAACTCAAGTAGTCCTTTTGAAGTGTAATGCACCTACTCATGAGTCACAGTTTGTACCTCACTTTTAGGGGCCTGCTTGTACTTGAGTCTAGGTATAGGTCTAGAAGCAAAGAGGGGTGTGGTAGCATGGCCTGGAGAAGAATTAGCATTGTCTCGCTTGGTAACTGCTTTAGGGGATGCCATTACTTCTACTGTAGGCAATGCAGAGTTAATCTCTTCAGACAGAGGTAGAAAGGCCACCTCTAAGGATCGAGGGCAGGGAGGAGTTCAATTCTGGCAATGAAGACTCATTGAAATTTAGGGAATCAATTTTCCTAGCCTTATCAAGGTCTTCCCACACATCCCCATTCCATCTTTCAAGAGCCTATTCTTTCCCAACCAATGCCCTCACATTAACAGTAGATACACTGTGATGCTGAGAGCTCAACTTTCATTGTAGTTTAGCCAATTGCTTGACAAGGGCTTGTATTTGATTTCTGGCAATTTCAGCCGTGTGGGCAATGAAGAGAAGATTCCAACTCAGAGCAAACTTGGAAACTTTTAGATCATCTATGTCGCACTGAGCTGAGAATTCAAATTCCTGAGCTGTTCCTTTTCTTTTGTCAGTTTTTCAAGCAATGCTTTGAACAACCAATCAACTTCACTATATTCCTTATTTTTTCACAAATATTCAAAGGTATCATGTATAGCATCACTAAATTCCTTGCCTGTTACATGTGGTGATTTAGAGGTATCAAATGCACTCATTTAGCATTTATCTACAAACAGTTCACACCAGGGACTATCAGTGTTCTCTACATTATTAGAAATTTAGCTATTAACATTTTTAGGTCTTAAACCCCAAAACCAATTAAAGAAATTCACCTTTAAATTCTGTTTCTACAGAACCACTCCTGGTACCAAAATCTGTATTAGTCAGTGTTCTCCAGAGAGACAGAACCAACAGGTTACATATATAGATATGTGAAAGGGGATTTATTAGGGGAATTGACTCACACAACTATAAAGGCTTGAAGTCCCACAATAGACTGTCTGCAAACTGGATACCTGTAACATGGCTCTGAAAGCCTCAGAACCAGGGAGGCCAATGGTATAATGTAATTAATTGTCAGTCCAAGTACAAGGCCTAAGAGCCCAGAGGTGCCACTTATGTAAGTCCTGGAAACCAAAGGCTGAAGAGTCTTGAGTTCTGATGTCCACAGATAGGAGAGAAGAGTGTATCCCAACTCTGGTGGATGGAGAGAAAAATTCACCTTTCCTCATTTTTGTTCTCTCTGGGCCCTCAGCAGATTGGATCATACCTGCCCTTATTGAGGGCGAACCTTTTCCATGGAGTCCACTTAGGCCCACATGCTAATCTCCTCTGGAAACACCCTCACAGATACACATCAAAATAATGTCTTACCAGGTTTCTAGGTCTTCCATAATCTATTCAGGGTGACACCTAAAATTAACTAGCACATCTCTATATTGTGTTTTTGGTATTAGGGTTTTCTTTCTCTTTTGTATGTTGACAATTTTTTTACTGATGTTTTCATTGTTTCTGAAATTTTACTCAGACTTAGGATTTACCTATATCCTGGTTATATAGGAATTCATCCATGTTTTCTTCTCATACTGAAATAGTTTCCTTTTTAAAAAAATAGATCCAAAATTTATTTTAAGATTATTATTTTGCATAGTGTGAGTATGAATTTAGTTCTCTCTCTATCTTTTTCAAAACAGTGAACTGATTGTTCCAGAAACATTTATGACAAAGTCCATCTTTGCTCCAGTATTTTGAGATTTCACTTTATAATAAACTGAAGTTTACTGTGTGCACTTGTATGTATTTCTATTATGGAATTACATTTTAATTCTGTTTCACTGGTCTTTCTGCATGCACCAATACACACTGTTTTAATTATAAGGTTTATATAGTATGTTTTATATATGACAAGGCTAGTTCCTCCTCTACATCACAGTTTTCTTTTTAGTATTTTTCTAGTTATTTTTGTATGTTTATTTTTCCATATGATTTCAGTATCTACTTGTCTAGTTCTATAAAGGAACCTGTCAACACTTATATTTAGATTGCATTAAAATTATAAATTAACTTATGGAGAACTAAGCTCTGTTCTGCCAAGTTGAACCATCTTTCTAGTTATAACATCTTATCATCTGAAAACATAAATAGTTTTACTATTTGCTTTCTGATTCTTATGCCTCAAAATTGTTTATTTTGCCTAATTGACTCGGCTAACTTCCACTAGTAGTTGAATATTAGAGGGGAAAGTGGAATACCTTTTCTCTTGTCTTATTGGAAATATCACTAGTGTTTCTATATTAAGTAAATTACTGGTTTTAGGACTACAGTTATATAAAACTCCTTGTTTTATGTTAAGAAACTAAACATCAATTAATATTTCCTTGAGTTTTTTTTTCCCCCAAGAACTGGTTATAAATTTTGTGAAGATCTTTTCATTATCTATGGAGAAAATTATCAAAATTTTCACCTTAGTTCTATTAATATGGTGGGAAGAAAGAGTTAATTTGGCAGATCTGACTGCTTTATCCTTCAGAAGCCTTGTGTATAAGATTGGGCTTTGGCTGTTGCTGAGAACTTTGATTTGGGGAGGATTAATGGATAAGAGTGGCTCATTGCACCTAACCTGTTTGTACAGACAATGTTGTTTATGATGAACTTTTTCTTTCCTTGTAAAAGTCTGGACTTTTTTTTCTTTCTGAAACATAATTTATAATTTATTATACATATTTGTGGGGTACAAAGTTTACTATTTGTGTACAATATGTCATGATCCAGTTAGAATAATTAGTATATTCATCATTGCAAAATGTAATCATTCTTAGCTGGTTAGCTAACTTGGGAGAGCATAGTCTGGTAACACCATGGTCATGGGTTCAGATCCCCATATGGACCAGCCACCAAAAAATAAAAATAAAAATGAGTCTGGAAGTTTATAGGAGTTAGGCAGAGGGTGTCTATGTGACCATCCCCTGCCAGAAATTCTGGGCACTAAGTCCCTAATGCGCTTCCCTTCCAGACAACATTTGATATGTGTTGTTAAAAGTTGTTGCTGAGAGAATTAAGTGCAGCCCTTGTGACTCCACTAAGAGAGGACTCTTGGAAAATTTGTACCTGATTTCCTCCAGACGTTGCCCCATATGCCTTTGCAGTTTGCTGGTTTTCCTTTGCATCCTCTCACTATAGGAAATTGTAGGAATGAATGACTATACACTGAGTCCTGTGAGGCCTCCTAGCAAATCATCAAACCAGGAAACCTCAGACATATACAGTGTTTTATATCAATGGGTTTCCTAATATTGTATCAGCATTGTAGTCCTAGAATAAATCCTACTTGATCATGGAGTATCAGTTTCTTAATGAGGCATTGCATTATGTGTCTAATATTTTTAAAACTTTTGAATCAATATTAATAAGTGATATTTGTAATTTTCATTTTTAACTATCAGGTTTAGATATAAATGTTATACTTACTTCACACAAATTATTAGGTTCTTTCATTTGTTTTCATTATTTTCTTTTCGACAAGATAAAAACATTTGAACAGTGTTAGGGCTGCCCAGCCTTTGCAATTTTGAGAGAATTCTCCCTTGAGATCATCTGGGCTTGGTGATTGATTGTGAGGAAGTTTATTGATGAATTTCTTTATTTTTTTATATGGAAATTAGCCTGTTTAGACTTTGCCCTATAGAAGAGTCAATTTTGGCATCACATTTTCCTAGAAAATGACCATTTTTTCTTTTATAAATATAGCAGATCTGTCTTAAAATTTTTAAAAATGTATGTTTTTTTCAATGATTACTTTCACCATTTTTCTTATTTTTATTTTTTGTGTTTCCTTCCCTTTCCTTGACTAAGTTAGCTAGTAATAGATTTTTTTTTGTAATTTTCTACTAAAAAAGATTATTTGTATTTAGTAATTATGTATCTGCTGTTTCCCAATCCCTATATTGTTGATTTTTATTTTTATCTTTATTATTTCTGGTTTTGTTCTTTCTTTCATTTCCCTTTGTTTCCTTTTTTAAAGCTTTTTTGACTTGAGAATTTTATTCATTTATAGTTTTAATTTTTACTAATAAAAGGTTTTAGGGCTGTACAGTTTACTCTAGCCACTTCTTTAAATGTATCCCAGATAACCTGGTAGAGAAAATCTTTATTATCCTTAATTTTTAGCAAAGTAATTAATTTTGAATTGCATTTTACCTTTAATCCAAAAGTTTGATAGAAAAAGAGTTACTAAAGAAGTAATAAAACACAGTTTACAAACAATTATAACACATTAGAAATTTCAAACATTCCACTTGTTTTAAATCTCTAGATTAATCATGAGCAATTCAACAGTTGCATAGCAAACGGCTATAAATAACCTTCACTTTTCATTAAAAACTTTTTATAAAGGAATATGAAACAACCTGAAACTTACGGGAAAATCATGCACTGTGTGTTGGAAATAGATAGAGCTTCTTCCCTTACTTATTTTTACCTAATGCAGGCCAGAAAACTTCAATAGTTCACAGGCTATGGGCCGGCCCATGGCTCACTCGGGAGAGTGTGGTGCTGATAACACCAAGTCAAGGGTTAAGATCCCCTTACCGGTCATCTTTAAAAAAAAAAAAAAAAAAAAAAAATATATATATATATATATATATATATATATATATATATAGTTTACAGGATATGCTGAAACAAATCAGAAAAGAAACATAAAATAGAAATATTTGTGTATAGTACATTGCCCAGGGATGCGACAAATTGGGCTTTCTAAAAATGATATGCTACAGTGGAGACAAGTAAGAGCTTGTTAGCAATTCCTACAGGTCCCAAGAGGTTTAAACAGTTTAGAAACAGAACAGAACATGGTTTAATATATTGTCAAAGAATTCAAAAGTTTCTGCAAAACTCACACAGAAAATCTACAGGGAAAAACATACTTTGCTAATTTTTTTTTCTTTTTTTTTTTTTTTTGGTAACTTTCTATATTCTCAGAATAATCTTCAAAACCATTTTGGGTTGGCCCCCATAGCCCATGAATCTGGCAACATTGATGACAGTCTTGCCATTATGACAGGAAGACCCACCTGGAACCATGTTAGTGCACAAAAGCATCTGCCCATTTTAATTACGGTAGACAGGTTTGTTGAAGTGGTGCACACTCTGAAGTCTGTTCTGCATATGTTTGACTCTCCTTTATAGAAAAAATTGTCTTAATTTTTTTGTCTTCTTATACTTCTTTGTCATAACTTATCTTGTGTCAGCATCAAGAATTTTAATGATGGCACCTATTGTTAGATTCTTTATATTACTCTAGTCTCTCGTCATGTGCTTATTCCATACAGATCATTCTAATACTTTTCCATTCTCTGTTGACCCCATCTAGTTTCTCCTTTGCAACTGGTTAGTTAGTAAGCCTCACTGGTTCAGACACTGGTATCTCTCACAGAATAATTAAAATAACATCCTGACTGGCCTTTCTGATTTTTGCCCTTGTACCCCTTCTATTCTTAACATGACAACTAGTGTGATGCATCATTACACAAATAAATGAATTAATTAATACATTGATTGTGTCTCTTCTATGTTGAAATGCCTTTAATTCAGTGGCTTCTGTTGTCTCTAAGAGTTAGAGACAAATTACTTAAAATGACTGTCAATAACCATGTTCTAGGCCTTTCTTTTTTATATCTCTCTGACTTCATCTCCTACCTCTCTCCTCTTTTCCAGCATTTCACATTCCCTGGATGCCTCACTATAGATATTGCATTGAATTTGCAGCCTGTTTCTTGAGACAAACTTTTTTCCCATGGTGAAGGGAATGGAGAAGGGGTTTTTGAAATTCCCGTAGAAAGTATAACATTGCTTCACTAAAATAATAGAACATTTAATCAATTTTAGTGGTTCTTTTTCTGTTAATAAACAACAGAAATTTTTTAAATAAGTAGTTTTTCAAAAATATTATAATAATATAAATCCTTGTTTGCTTATGATTGTAGATGGAGACTTACTTAAGTGTTGTATTTAAATTTCTATTCCTGTACTTATACTTTATAGTCATTATCTTCCAGTTAAAAAGTGTCAAATGATTTTAGTTTAGAATAATAAAGTACAGTTTGTTAAAATAATTTTTTTCCTTCCAGCTTTTTTGAGGTACAATTGAAAAATAAAATTGTATATGCTTAAGGTATACTACGTGATGCTTTGATATACATATATTTTGTGCAATAATCAACACAATCAATTTAGCTAACACATATTTTGTCAACGAAAATATTTTGTTCAAACAGAGTATGCTACAAGTGACTTTTGGTGTAAATATTATGTTATTCCATATTTCCAGATATTTTAAAAACATACATAGATTTAGCAATAACATAATCCCATAGAATTTTAAAACATCTTTAGAAAACAATTTATAAAGAAAAGAAAGAAATTTGGGGGAAACATTTTTGTTGATAGTCTTGAATAGTATTATATAATTATTATAATAAAGCAAGTGAGTGTTTTAACTTAACAAATGTGGAAACTGAGTCTCAGAGCAAAGTAATTCTTCCAATTTCATACAACAAATACGTGTCAGAACTGGAAATTAAATTTATTTTTCTCAAGATGTAGATCTTCTGCTCTTTGCACTGTGTCACACCATGGTCACTTAAACAGCAGTAACTACACTTGATATAATAACAACATGTATATTTACTAGTAATAAAGTCTTTAGATATCAGGAGAAATTTTTAGTATATACTACCATATTAAATTGTGTTTATTAAAACAGTAAGGAATTTAAATATGATATAGCATATAAATATTTTAAGTGTATCATTTTTTCTTAAAGAAATATTTTGGCAATTAAATGAAATGATTTCAGAGAAAAAACTTTTTTTCATTTACCAAAGTATGATTTCCATATAGTAGAACTCATTCTTTTTGATACAGTTTTGTGAGTTTTGAAAAATGTATTTAGTGTAGCTGCTGCCACAATCAAGATACAAAACTGTTTCATACCACGAAAAAATTACATTGTCTCTTTGTGTTTTAGCCCCTAGACCCACTTTTACTCAAGAGAAGCACTGATCTGTTTTGATCTGTTTTCTGTTCCTATAGTTTTCTGTCTCTACAGTTTTCCCTCTTTCAAAATGTCATGCAATTGGAATCATGCAGAATGCAGCCTTTTGAAGCTGTCTTTTTCACTTAGCACGATGCATTCAGATTTATGCATGCTGTTGAATGTTTCAGTAGTTTGTTCCTTTGCTGAATAGACATTTCATTGCATTAATGTGTCACAGATTGTCTACTTCGTCTCTAATAGACAGGGATAGAAAGTATCTTCCGTGCTTGTGTTTCACATGTCTTTCAGCTTATGGGGCATACCTATTGTTTGTTCATAGGCAGAAAAAAATGCAACTCAAACTTCACACTTCATCTGCAATATGAAGTGAAATATCGTCTCATGAAACATGATTCTTCTCCAAAAACTTAGCAAAATTTACCCATTTTTCCAGGTTGGAAATATTAATATTCCTAACATTTTTCCCCTCCCTTATATCTACTCAACTATTATCCTGTCAGTCTTAGATCCTGTAGTTGTTTCACTGATGCTTATTGTTTCAGATTCTTTCTATCCTCCTTCACAAATAGCAATCTAGTTTAAGTACTCATACCTGTCTTTTTGACATTCAGTGTTCTCCTAACTGGTCTCATTCATCTAGCCCTTCCTATTTTTATTCAGTTTATATAATCCTTCAAAACAAATGCTTGTTTTACTCAGTTATATTTTGGCTACATTGGTTCCATATTGATAACCCCTGATTTTTTTTTTTTTAAGGCAAGCTGGTGATTTTTAAAATAGCAGATACTTGTCATGTATTTACATACTTGTTCCATTCTCATTGATTCATGTTGTTAATGTTATGATCTCCTGACATAATATTTTGCTTTAACAAAAATAGCAGGCAATTTTTTTTTTTTTTTTTTTTGGTTTTTGTTTGTTTGTTCGTTCCTTTGTTGGTGGCTGGTCAGTATGGGGATCCAAATCTGTGACCTTGGTGTTGTAAGGCTTCACTTTAACCAACTGAGCTAACTGACCACCCCAAAGTGTTTATGGAATACATTGTGCATTTGTTTTCAATAAAGAAAATAAAACTCAGCTAAAAACAATTTCTTCAAAATGTCTCATGATAAACTTCTGACTCCGAGAGTTAAAATTAATACGGTAGCATCTTCAAAAAGTGACTGTATTTTATTTACTTTTATATTGAGTCATGATCATTTTACTGTATTCCAGAAGAAAAAGAAGGAGGAGGAGAAGGAGAGAGAGAAGGGGAAGAAAAAGACGAAACACAAATTTCTACTTATGGTAGAGTGTTTCTCAAACGTGGGCCTGACCCAGACAGCCTTGACACTTCCCTCAACTTGACTGCATGTTACACAGTTTTCTTCCTGTGTTTAGATCTCATATCTCACTCTCACTCTGGCATTTACAAAATACAGATGACCTAACCACAGAGATCCCTCCTCTCCCCTTTTCTTAGAACATTTGCTTTGGAAAACTTGTAACTGTAAATTCTATCTCTATCCCTTTGATAAAGAGTTTTAGAATTAAAGAATTAAAAGCCTCTTGCCAGTTTTACAGCCCATAAATGTCTTTCCCAAAGACCTGGACACCATCTCTTTAAAAGGTAATCATCAACAGAGATGGTGCCCCTATTTCCCAATTCCTGTGGAAGGATAGGAGCCTAACTTCAGTGGGTGCCTAGCTCCAAGTAGTAAAACAACCTCCTATCACAAAGATACAAGAAAGTTTACTCTATCTTTGGGTAAGGCCAGATAGCAAACACAGATAGCCTAAGATCTCTCCACCCCAGTTCTTAAGAACACTTCAGCCATTCTTTTCAACTGAGTTAAATTCAGAGTGAGTTTTGTTTTCTCTCCCATATTGCAATAGCTTTGAATAAAGTCTTCCTTGCCTATTTAACTTAGTCCATGCAATTTTTACTTTTACAGTCCATTTCTATCAAAATCACCATGATGGTTATCCAAAATGCAGTCTGTTTGGCCCTAATACAGACTTACACAAGTAAAATTACTGTGGACCTGGGGATCTGCATTTTCCATTAAATTACATGAACAATTACAGACTTAAAATCACTGATTTATTATCTGGCTCCCACCCACAAAAGTGTATCCTGTAATTTCTGATTCTAGAAACAAAGTTCTTTTAACTCTTTTTTTTTTTTTTTTTTTTTTCGTGACCGGCGCTCAGCCAGGGAGTGCACCGGTCATTCTTATATAGGATCCGAACCCACGGCGGCGGAAGCGACGCCGCGCTGCTAGCGCAGCACGCTACCGAGTGCGCCACGGGCTCAGTCCTTGCTCCTAGACATCACTTGAAGTATTTACTTGGATTTATTTCCCAATTATGTGCTGCCTAAATCTATGGTTAAATTATCATGG